>NW_026592890.1:2999568-3008017 GCF_907164565.1 Psammomys obesus
CCCCCCCCCCCCCGACCCCTGGCAGAGAAACGCTGGCTCAGGACTCATCCGACTGAGAAGCCCCAACCCCTGCTGGCACTCCCCTGAGAGCACCTCCATAAGCTTGCCCTAGCAGAGGGGAAGGTCAGAGGGGAAGGACAGAGAGGCAACCTGCCAAGGACACAGCACCCTCTCTCCAGCTCACCCAGCGGCCCCTAGCAGAGAAACCCAAGCTCTGGATCTGAGGACACTCAACCCTACCTGGTACTCCCTCAGGATCAGCAAACATAGGTTCTACCGCCAGGCTGCTTCTGGCAGAGAGATCTGGGCCTGGGATCTGGGATTGAGTACACTCAACCTAACTCTTTCCCGCGCCACCCAGGGACCAGTCAACATAACCCCTCCTGGCAGAGGGAAAGGACAAAGAGGCAGCACACAGGAAAGGTGGACACCGAGTCCTGCGGCCACAGTGTCATAGAGCTTACTGTTAGCCTACCCTTGCACTTCCGCAGCAGGACCAAATCAGAGAGTAGTGAGCAAGGGGAACCCCTGTGCATTCCAACTGGTCCTGCAACAGAGTGAGTGAGCCTTCTAGGGAGAGATTGCCCCAGACCCAGGGCCTCTCCACAGAAGCAACCATATGAGATCCCTGCCACCCACACTCCTAGTGTGGGCATCAGAGGGATTCTTGGGATAGCGACCCCAACATTGAAGCCTCTGCCTTGCAGGTCCACCAGTGTAATCCAGGCAAATAATCCCTGGATCTCAGTCAGAACTGCGTAATAGTGGCTTGCAAGCCACTGCAATAGTCAGAGAATCCGCGCATGCACACTGCGCCCGCTAAAAGCGCACTCAAATAGCGCCAGCGTCACATTCCTTACTTAGGCAAAACTAAACCACAGTGCACACTCCCAAACCAGTGAACCTCTCTCATCTTCCTGAAAAAACAGTCCAGAAAACAGAAAGAGAGGATCATAGCCTGAACTACAATTTCCAGGAACAAACAGTGAGGATTATAAATAACCAGATGGCTAGAGGCAGACGTAAAAACACTCCCAACAAAAATCAGGACATAATGACCTCACCAGCAACCCCACAAAACAATGGACACTTCAATTCACTAGACATACAAGAAAACAACATCAAAACTATGTTTCTCCAGCTATTAGAGGCCCATAAAGATGAAATGAACAAAGCCCTCAGAGAAATAGCCAAAGAAATCGAGACTAACCAAGAGGAAACAAATCGTGCTCTCAGAGAAATGACCACAAAAATTGAGGCAAACAGAGAAGAAATGCACAAAGCTCTCAAAGAAATGTCCACACAAATGAAGGCAAATAAAAAAGAAATAAACAAAGCTCTCATAGAAATACAGGCAATTATACCCAAAGAAGTAGAGGCACAATTAGTGACACATAGAGAGGAAACGGACAAAAAAATAGAAGCTATCATTGAAAAGCAGGAGTCCACATTCAAACAGATGAAGGAAATGGTGCAAGACATGAAAACAGAATTAGAATCAATAAAGCAAACACAAATAGAGAAAAACCAGGAGCTGGAGAACATAGAGAAAAGATCAGGAACTACAAAGGTAAGCATAACCAACAGAATACAAGAGATGGAAGAAAGAATCTCAGGAGCTGAAGATACACTTGAGGAAATTGACACGTCTCTCAAAGAAAAAATAAAATCAGAAAAGTTCCAAACACAAAACATCCAAGAAATCAAGGACACCATGAAAAGACAAAACCTAAGAATAATAGGAGTAGAAGAAAAAGAAGACATCAGGCTCAAAGGTCCGGAAAATATTTTCAAGAAAATTATAGAAGAAAACTTTCCCAACTTAAAGAAGGAGATGGCCATAAACATACAAGAGGCCTACAGAACACCAAGTAGACTAGACCAGAAAAGAAATTCTTCACGTCACATCATAGTCAAAACACTGAACCTACAAAACAAAGAAAAAATTCTAAAAGCAGCAAGGGAAAAAGGCCAAGTAACATATGAAGGTAGACCTATCAGAATCACACCAGATTTCTCAACAGAAACTATGAAAGACAGAAGGGCCTGGACAGAAATCATACAGTCCTTAAGGGACCACAGATTCCAACCCAGAATACTATACCCAGCAAAACTTTCAATCAACATAGACGGAGAATTCAAAATATTCCAAGACAAAACCAAATTTAAACAATATCTACATAGTAACCCAGCTCTACAGAAGTTACTAGAAGGGAAACTCCAAACCAAAGAAAACAACTACATCTAAGGATAAACAGAGGAAATAGATAACTACACAACAAAAAAAACCAAAAGAATACAATCAATGAAACTCAATGACACCACCAACCCCACATCTAAAGTAAGTAACAATTGTTGGTCACTAGTTTCTATCAACATCAACGGACTCAACTCCCCAATAAAAAGACACAGACTAACAGAATGGCTGCAAAACAGGATCTATCATTCTGTTGCATCCAAGAAACACACCTATGCAACAAAGATAAACACTTCCTCAGAGTAAAGGGCTGGAAAAATGTCTTTCAAGCAAATGGTTCCAGAAAACAAGTGGGAGTAGCCATCCTAATATCTAATAAAATAGACTTTCAACCCAAGGTAATCAAAAAAGATAAGGAGGGCCACTATATTCTCATCAAAGGAAAAATCCACCAAGAGGACATCACAATTTTGAATATCTATGCCCCAAATACAAGAACACCTATATTCGTAAATAAAACAATATTAAAGCTTAAATCACACTTTGATCCTAAAACCCTAATAGTGGGAGACTTCAACACTCCACTCTCACCAAGGGACAGATCAACTAGACAGAAAACAAATAGGGAAATAAAAACACTTACAGAGACCCTAAATCAAATGGACCTTATAGACGTCTACAGATCTTTTCATCCAAACTCAAAAGAGTATACCTTCTTTTCAGCACCACATAGAACCTTCTCCAAAATAGACCATATAGTTGGTCATAAAGAAAGCCTCAACAGATACAAAAAGATTGAAATAATCCCTTGTATTCTATCTGACCACCATGGACTTAAGCTGGACCTCAACAACAACAGAAATAACAAACAGCCTACACGCACATGGAAACTGAACAACCTGTTACTCAACGACAGCTGGGTTAAGGAAGAAATAAAGAAAGAAATTAAAGACTTCCTAGAATTCAATGAAAATGAAGGCACAACATACCCAAATTTATGGGACACATTGAAAGCAGTGCTCAGGGGAAAATTTATAGCACTAAGTGCCTGCAAGACGAAATTCATTACATCACATACAAACAACTTAATGGCCCAACTGAAAACCCTAGAAAAAAAAGAAGCAGATACACCCAAGAGGAGCAGACAGCTGGAAATAATCAAACTCAGGGCTGAAATCAATCAATTAGAGACAAATAAAACTATTCAAAGAATCAATGAAACAAAAAGCTGGTTCTTTGAGAAAATCAACAAGATAGGCAAACCCTTAGCCAAACTAGCTAAAAAGCAGAGAGAATCTATCCAAATCAACAAAATCAGAAATGAAAAGGGGGACGTAACTACAGACACAGAGGAAATTCAAACAATCATTAGGTCATACTACAAAAGCCTATATGCCACAAAATTTGAAAATCTAAATGAAATGGACAATTTTCTTGATAGATTTCATCTTCCAACATTAAGTCAAGATCAGGTAGAAAGACTGAACAGCCCTATATCCCCCAAGGAAATTGAAGCAGTCATTCACAGTCTCCCCTCCAAAAAAAGCCCTGGGCCAGATGGTTTCAGCGCGGAATTCTACAAGACCTTCAAAGAAGTGCTCACACCAATTCTCCTCAAACTATTCCACAAAATAGAAACAGAAGGTACATTACCAAACTCATTCTATGAAGCAACAGTCACCCTGATACCTAAACCACACAAAGACCCAACAAAAAAAGAGAACTTCAGACCTATCTCTCTTATGAACATTGACGCAAAAATACTCAATAAAACACTTGCAAACCGAATCCAAGAACACATCAAAGATATCATCCACCATGACCAAGTAGGCTTCATCCCAGGCATGCAAGGGTGGTTCAACATACAGAAATCCATCAATGTAATCCACCATATAAACAAACTGAAGGAGAAAACCACAGGATCATCTCCTTAGATGCCAAAAAAGCATTTGACAAAGTCCAACACCCATTCATGTTTAAAGTGTTGGAGAGATCAGGAATACAAGGCACATACCTAAACATAGTAAAGGCAATATGCAGCAAGCCTATAGCCAACATCAAACTCAATGGAGAGAAACTTAAATTAATCCCACTGAAATCAGGGACAAGACAAGGCTGCCCACTCTCTCCATATCTCTTCAACATAGTACTTGAAGTCCTAGCCAGAGCAATAAGACAACTAAAGGAGATCAAGGGGATACAAATCAGAAAGGAAGAGGTCAAAGTGTCACTATTCGCAGATGATATGATAGTATATATGAGCGACCGCAAAAATTCAACCAGAGAACTCCTCCAGCTGATAAACACCTTCAGCAAAGTGGCAGGATACAAAATCAACTCAAAAAAATCAGAAGCCCTCCTGTATACCAAAGACAAAAGGGCCGAGAAAGAAATTAGGGAAACAACACCCTTTACAATAGCCACTAATAACATAAAGTACCTTGGGGTGACACTAACCAAGCAAGTGAAAGACCTGTTTGAGAAAAACTTCAAGTCTCTGAAGAAAGAAATTGAAGACAATCTCAGAAGATGGAAAAATCTCCCGTGCTCATGGATTGGTAGGATTAGCATTGTGAAAATGGCCATCCTGCCAAAAGGAATCTACAGATTCAATGCAATTCCCATCAAAATACCAACACAATTCTTTACAGACCTTGAAAAAAGATTCTCAGCTTCATATGGAGAAACAAAAAAACCAGAATCTCCAAAACAATCCTGTACAACAACAGATCATCTGGAGGTATCTCCATCCCCAATCTCAAGTTGTACTACAGAGCAATAGTGATAAAAACTGCATGGTATTGGCATAAAAACAGAAAGGAGGATCAATGAAACCGCATAGAAGACCCAGAAATAAACACACACACCTATGAATACTCGATTTTTGACAAAGAAGCCAAAACCATTCAATGGAAAAAAGACAGCATCTTCAACAAATGGTGCTGGTCCAACTGGATGTCCACATGCAGAAAAATGAAAATAGATCTATATTTATCACCCTACATGAAACTAAAGTCCAAGTGGATCAAAGACCTCAACATAAAACCAGATACTCTAAATCTGTTAGAAGAAAAAGTGGGGAACAGCCTAGAACTCATTGGCACAGGAGACAACTTCCTGAACAGAACACCAACAGCACAGGCTCTAAGAGCAACAATCAATAAATGGGACCTCATGAAACTGAAAAGCTTCTGTAAAGCAAAGGACACTGTCATCAAAACAAAACGACTGCCTACAGATTGGGAAAGAATCTTCACTAACCCTTTATCTGACAGAGGACTAATATCGAGTATATACAAAGAACTAAAGAAGCTGAAAAGCAGCAAACCAAGTAATCCAATTAAAAAATGGGAAACAGAACTAAACAGAGAATTCTCGACAGAGGAATATCAAATGGCAGAGAAACACTTAAAGAAATGCTCATCCTCATTAGCCATCAGGGAAATGCAAATCAAAACGACCCTGAGATATCACCTTACACCCATCAGAATGGCCAACATGAAAAACTCAAGGGACAACACATGCTGGAGAGGTTGTGGAGAAAGGGGAACCCTCCTCCACTGCTGGTGGGAATGTAAACTGGTACAACCACTCTGGAAATCTATCTGGTGCTTTCTAAGACAATTAGGAATAGTGCTTCCTCAAGACCCAGCTATACCATTGCTAGGTATATACCCAAAGTTTGCTCAAGTACACAAAAGGGATATTTGCTCAACCATGTTTATAGCAGCTTTATTTGTAATAGCCAGAACCTGGAAACAACCCAGATGTCCATCAACGGAGGAATGGGTACAGAAATTGTGGTATTTTTACACAATGGAATACTACTCAGCAATCAAAAAGGAGGAAATCATGAAATTTGCAGGCAAATGGTGGGATCTAGAAAAGATCATCCTGAGTGAAATATCCCAGAAGGAGAAAGACAAACATGGTATATACTCACTTATATAGACCTATAAGATATGATAAACATAATGAAATCTGTACACCTAAAAAAGATAATCAAGAGAGCGGACATGGGTTAAGATGATCAATCCTCGTTTAGAAAAACAGATGGGATGTGCATTGAACGTATGACAGGAGTCTACTGAGCGCATTTGAAAGACTCTAACTAGCAGTGCTTTCAAAGCAAAGACTCATGACCAAACCTTTGGCAGAGTACAGGGAATCATAAGAAAGAAGGGGAGTTAGTCTGATGGGGAAAGGATAGGAGCTCCGCAAGGACCAAATATATCTGGGCACAAGGTCTTTTCTGAGACTGACATTCAACCAAGGACCATGTATAGATATAACCTAGAACCTCTGCTCAGATGTAGCCTGTGGTAGCTCAGTAACCAATTGGTTTCCCATAGTGAGGGGAACAAGGACTATTTCTAACAGGAACTCAATGACTGGCTCTTTGGCCTCCCCACCCCCCAAGGGAGGAGCAGTCCGGTTAGGCCACAGAGGAGAGCTTTGCAGCCAGTCCTGAAGACTGGATAAAACAGGATCAGATGAATGGGGAGGAGGTCCCCCCTATCAGTGGACTTGGAATGGGGCATGGTGGAGATGAGGGAGGGAGGGAGGGAGGGAGAGAGGGAGGGAGGGAGGGAGGGAGGGAGGAAGGGAGGGAGGGACTGAGAGGGAATGAGGGATCAGGACATGGCTGGGATACAGAGTTAATAAAATGTAACTGATAAGAAAAATAAATAAATTACTTTTGTTGATTGATTTTTCTTATATCTATCTTTTCTAATCCTTCTTGCATTCTCATGTAATCCTTGATGTGTACAATCATCCATAAAACATGTCCCTATTCTTCAGTTTGAGGTTGCTTATGTTACCTTAAGGTTTTCTTGGGTGTTCTGAACACTTTTCATTAGGTATATCTCATAAATATCATCCTCTATCATCATCATCATCATCCTTTGCTTCTTTGCTTTTTCTTGTAGCATTTTCCATGGTGAAGAATTCTGAGAATTCTATTGAGCTTTTAAGTTTTACTACCACTTGATAAATACTTTCTTTAATTCATTTTCTAAATTCACAAAGATGAATCTTATCTCTGTGTCTAATTGTTTTCATTTTATATTTAAAGCTTTAAGTGTTCCAAAGGTAATTCATGTATATCACATATGATTGAAATCCAAGATCAATTTGTCATTTTCAATGCATTTTTATAGCATTTCCATTAAGTTTTTTTCCTCTTCTACAAATCTAACTCTCATATCTATTCTGTTTTGTCAGCTTAAATTTGTCTTCCCTAGATTGGGTCTTTTTTACCCTATTATTGCAAATAGTTTACATAGCATTTCAATATAAAATTTCCTAAGGAATTTCTTAAATTACAGTTATCTGACTCAAATGTTCACCTCAGGAGAAAAAAAATAACTAGATTCAATTTTGTAAAGATTATGGGCTTTTTCAGCTTTCAATTTTTTTCTTAAATTAATTATGTAATTTATAATTTGCCTTATAAATGTTTTATTTTAACTAATTTGCACTCAAGACCCAGGGCAAGTATATTCCTGTGCATTTGATGTCAAAATCATCTACAACAAGCTATCATTCCAATGATAAGATCCAATCCACTGATAAGGTCCAATGACCTCTTATGTCCCAAGTGAGCACTGCTCATGTCCATACAAACAGATGGACAGAGACATATATCTCTTATCAAATTTGTCTCTGATATTTGAATTTCTTTAAAAATATATCTTCTAAAAATGATTTTTCTGAAACATATACTGAGACTCACAGCCAAACATTGGGTGGAACACAGGTAGTCTTGAGGAAGAGTTGGAGGAAGGATAGAAGGACCAGAATGAGACAGGAGCTCCACCAGAAGACCAACAGAGTCAACTAACCAGGGCTCAGGGGAGTTTGAGGAGACTGAAGCACAAGGACCATGCATAGAGTATATCTAGGCCCCCTACACAGATGTAGCTCATGAGCAGCTCTGTCTTCATATGGGTTTATGAGCAGGGGTTAACTCTGGCATGGACTCTGTTGCCTGTTTTTTGATCACTTCCTCCTGTGGGACTGCCTTGCCAGGCCACAGGGGAAGAGGATGTGGTCAGTACTGATGTGACTTGATGTGCTGAGGTGTATTGGTAGTGGTAGGGGGTGGGGACCGGGGAGTAAGGAATGGAGAATAGAGGGAAGAGGAATGGAGGGTGGAGCCAGGAGAAGAGGAGGGAGGGGCTACAATCAGGATGTAAAGCAAATAGATAGATAGATAGATAGATAGATAGATAGATAGATAGATAGATA
>NW_026592890.1:3008027-3015733 GCF_907164565.1 Psammomys obesus
ATAGATAGATAGATAGATAGATAGATAGATAGATAGATAGATAGATAGATTTTCTGCCTCCAATAGATACACTAGAAAGAAAGCAAACAAGATGAGGATAGATATGAAGGGAATATCCATTCATTAACTTAAACTTTGTTAGAGTTTCTATTGCTGTGATGAAATATATAACCAAAAACAAGTTAGGAAGGAGAGGGCTTATCTCAATTTACAACTTAAAGGTCCATCATGAAGGGAAGTCAGGGAAGGAACTCAAGGCAGGAATTTAAAGGCAAGACCTCATGTACAGGCGTGGAGGAATGACGCTTACTTCGACCTCATGTACAGGTGTGGAGGAATGACGCTTACTTCTTGCTTCTCATGTCTTATTCAGTCTGCCAACCTGCTTCCTTATACACTCCAGGATCACCTAGCAAGGGGTGGTACCACCCACAGCGGGCAGTGCCTTCCACATCAACCATTAGTCAAGAAATCGTTAATGAAGACAATGGCCATCAGAATTGCCTACAGGCCAATACTATGGAGAACCTTTCTCAGTTGAGATACCAAATACATCTAGGTTTGTGTCAGTTTGACAAAACCAAGCAGCACAAACTATCTATTAAAAAACAAACAATCAATTTCAAGTTTTTATGTCTACATCTTCTATTTTTAAAACTTGCATTTTGTTCCTTTATAAAAACTATCTCTATTTGAGTTTCAAGTGTCTGTTCATTTTCTTTTTTATTTTTTAAATTTATTTATTTATTACATTAATCACAGGTTATTTACTTTGTATCTGAGCCGTAGCCCGTCCCTCTTTCCCTCCCAATACCAACCCCTTCCCTCATCTCCTCCCTGCCCCTTTCTAAGTCCACTGATAGAGGAGGTCCTCCTCCCCTTCCATCTGACCCTAGCTTATCAAGTCTCTTCAGGACTGGCTGCAATGTCCTCTTCTGTGGCCTAGCAAGGCTGTTCCTCAGGGGGGCAGGGGTCGAAGAGCTCACCATTGATTTCATGTCAGAAATAGTCCCTGTTCTCCTTATTAGAGAACCATTTGGGTAGTGAGCTGCCATGGGCTATATCTGAGAAGGGATTCTAGATTATATCCATTCATGGTCCTTGGTTGGAGAAAGTCTCATGAAAGACCCCTGTGCCCTGACAGTTAAAGAAATGCTCAACGTCCTTAGCCATCAGGGAGATGCAAATCGAAATGACCCTGAGATTTCACCTTACACCCATCAGAATGACTAAGATCAAAAACTCAAGTGACAACACATGCTGGAGAGGATGTAGAGAAAGGGGAACCCTCCTCCATTGCTGGTGGGAATGCAAACTTATACAATCACTTTGGAAATCAATCTGGTGCTTTCTCAGACAATTAGGAATAGTGCTTCCTCAAGATCCAGCTACACCACTCCTAGGCATTTATCCAAAATATGCTCAAGTACACAACAAGGACATTTGCTCAACCATGTTTATAGCAGCTTTATTCATAATAACCAGAACCTGGAAACAGCCCAGATGTCCCTCAGTTGAGGAATGGATACAGAAATTGTGGTACTTTTACACAGTGTTCATTTCCATTGCATTGTATCTATTGCATCCCATGATACCCTACTAACAACTTGTACAGTCTTTGAAACTATTTCTGCATATGATGTGGTTGCATAAATACCTATGGGGGGATACATGGTTGCCTGAGTGTGAAGAGGCCAATGGAGGGCACTGGATATCCTGCTCCATCATCCCTACCTCATCCCCCTGAAACAGGTTCCCTCATGAAACCCAGGGCTAAGCTGGCAATTAACAAGCTCCAGAAATCCTAATATCTCTGCCCCGACTCCTGACAGTGCTGGAGTTGCAGGATCATGTAGTCATCTTTGGCTTTTTGACATGGGGACTGGGGCTTTGAACTCAGCTCATATTTGTGCAGCAAACATTCTAACATGCTGAGATGCCTCGCCAGCCCATTGCTCATCTCTTTAACAGTGGAGGAGGGATACATTCATCAGTGACACAGTTACACAATAGGAAGCAGCTCCACAGTGCTCTTATGAAGGAGGGCATATTTGTAAGAACAATGCAACATGGTTTTCAACAAACTATGAAAAAAGGAATATTTTTATCATAAAAAAGTAGCAACTTATGAGGGAAATGGATAGAGTTAACCTGACTTAATTGTTGCATAGGATAGCCACGGGTCAAAGCATCCCACAGTACTCTTTTAACTTGTATAGTCTTTATGGTTGTGTGTTTCAACTATATTATTTAATAAAATAAATTCTCGGCACTTATTTTGTCTTGTTGTTATTGCTAATGAATAAAGCTGTCCGGGTTCTTATTTCCTAACACTTCCATAATATCCTGGCTGTATACAATATACAGGAGTCAACTGTCCTGTCGGTGGTAAAGATTTGGTACCAACTGACTTGAACGAACTCTGTATTTGTTATTTGCTCTTTTCCCTTTTGAATTATTCACATATTTATTTTCTGGTTCTGTAAAGCAAATCCCTCGTCATTCGGTGATGTCATTCTCTGTGTCTTTGTTTGAGAATTTGAGGTTGTTTCTGCTCTTTGACTTGGATGGTTGTCAGTCATGGTGATGTATTACTGACATTTCTCCACTGAGCTTGTTTGCTGGAGGAACCGTGCTCTCTCAGTCTGGAAGAATCTTTGAGTGTGCTATTGATATTTCTTTAAAAGCTAGGTTGTTTCTCACAGAACTTTCAGTCTGCTTACAAAGTCAGTCCTGCTATACCAACGTCTGTTTGCACTGTCAGTCATCTTCCCAGGTGTTGCATCCTCTGCCGTGCTGTGTGCATCCCTGCTCCACTGTCTCAGCGTTGCTGAGGTGCCCACAGCACCACCGAGACGTAAGCATGCTCCCTACTGACAGAGCCGCCACATCCTCTCCAAACTGTCAGCCCTTCACCTCCAGCGGGAGAGAAGCTAGTTCATTTCACCTGATTCTGCATGACCAATGGGGTAGGCCGCTATACACTGCACTTTCCACTGCTTTTCAAAATTTAGTCCAGAATTTCAAGCAAACAGTCTAAAGAGCCACACAGTCATCCTTCTAACAAATCCCAATACCAAACTCTTCTGAGTCCAATGCTACTGCATATATATTACTCTTTTGAAGCATTTAGTCATTATATGGAGGAAAGTGGAATATCTAAAGAGCTGGCCTATCCAAACATCTAAAATTACCATTGTTTTCTAGAAGCAAGTAACTTGCTATTGTGTTTTTGTTTGTGTAATTTCCCCCTAGAATACTTACCATGAACTAACCTCAGGGTTAGAATGATGCCATCGCCTCTTACCTCTTGGATTTCATTTCTATGGTTTCTCCAGTTTAAGGTCACTACAATTGCCAAAACTACAACTTAAAAACTGTGACTCTTATGATTGCTTTTTAAGGAAGTTGTTTTAGTTGGTTATTCACTGTTAGAACTTTATTGCCCATTACAGACAGAGTGAAATTAAAACCAGATCCCCAAGTCCTCCATAAAGCACACATATGTGAAAGAAAAAAGGCATGCTTCCCTTATGAATAGCATTGCCATGACTTATCTTCACAGTTAGTTATCTGGACAACTTTCTTTCCATTCCCTGCTAACCTTGAAACACCTAGAATGACTTTCTGTAAACAGTGAAAGTGTACTGTTAAGTTTTTACAATGACTGAACCACACACAATTGTCTGTTTAGCATCAATGAACCTGAAAGAAATACTCCAAATTACATTAGTGCTATATATAAGCTGGGAGGAGGTTAAAATACTCCAAGACACTCAAAATATGAGTTCATATCATGAACTCCAAATTCATAGGTAATAAAATAAAAGGCAGGGATCTTTAATATTGTTAGTTATGTTGTCATTGTAATTATACCATCTTAAATTTATAGTGCAAGCCCATATGATATATTTTTACATTATAATTGAAGCTTTACAGTGGTCATCATCCTTAGGAACCATTGAGGTTTCATGGGCAAAACATAGGACATAGTGTCTTAGCTATACTAGCCGTATCCTTAGTGTAGTTTATATTCAGTTATGCCTGGCCATAACTTTGATCTGAATTTAAATTTTAGCCACCAGCCCCATTTCCAAAGGTTCAATACTTAGATTAAGTAGTGCCTCTAGAGGCAAAGAGCTGGGAAATTCTGGTGTTATCTCTGCTCCTTCTAAAGCTAATTCTCATTCCACATGATGAAATATCTACTCCCTAGGGGAGCTAAGTAAGCTAAATAGTGTACTCAAATTGCCTGTCCATTATCACTCTGGAATGCTTCTGTTGCTTATTCCATTAGACAATTCAGTGACTCAAAGCCAGATGTTTTTATCCACAAGAGAAACATCTTGCATTTGGTATAAAATTACAAATATGTGGGAGAGCAGAAAATGACATTCTGAAACTGGCCAAACGGTTTAACATCAGAACATTTACTGCATTTCTGAAACACCATCAAAAATTTATCTTTTATCATTGTCTATATCAGTATGTTTCATTATACATCAGAAGTTGCTGTTCTGACTAATAAGACTATCTTGATATGGCTGTGAGTTTTATCTAAGACTCATAAAAATATATTTTTTCTTTTCATCATAGAGAAAGACACACTGCAGGTACCTCTCTTTACCCAGGGTCTTATCACTCACTCAGCATCACTCATCATCCCTACATCTTTCTTCTATCCTGAAGAGTTCTATTTGTTTCACAAAAGGACATTAAACAGTTTAGTTCTTGAGCTTCTGCTACCTTTTTAGATTTACTACTCAAATAACTGAATGCTTGTTTACTGAAATACAGTGATCTACAAAGGCTCATGGGACATACAGACAAAGAGATTAAAAGATGGAAGGATGGTATCTTAGTTACTGTTCTGTGGCTGCAACATAACAGCAACATGTCCAAAGTAACTTATAGAAAAAGCATTTAATTGGGGCTTGCTTACAGCTTTACAGAGTTAGTTCATGATCATCATAGCAGGCAGCATAGCAACAAGCAGGCAGGTATGGTGATGGAGCAGTAGCTAAAAGTAAAATCCTTATCTTCAGGCAAGAAGTAGAAAAGGATCAGGCCTTGGCCTTGTAGAAACTTTTGAATCCTCAAAGCCCACCCCTAGTGACACACCTCCTCCAACAAGGTTGTACCTCCCAATCTTTCTGAAATAGTTCCACCAACTTAGAATTAAAGTTCAAATATATGAGCCTGTGAATGACTTTCTCATTCAAATCACCATGGGTGGGTGGATAGATAGATAGATAGATAGATAGATAGATAGATAGATAGATGACTTACTGCTTGAATCTAAATTTACCCTCCCCCCAGAGACTCACTTTGTTCTACTAGTATATCAAAGGCAATGGAACATTTGGGATGTGGATTTGGCTGACAGAAGTAGGAGGAAGGAATTGTAAGATTACATCTCCCTAATTCCATCCTGTGTTGTCAGCTTCCTGGATCCTCTGCCATAGCTTCTGTTAAGGTACATTGCAGGCTATAAAGAACTGAGGCCACCCCTCTGAATCTGTGAGCAAAATTAAGCCTTTAATCCTTTGTTTTGGGCAGGTGATCTGCTCACAGTGACATACAAATAATATTTTTTAAAAGGTGGTGAAGAAGTGTAGTTATTGCTATAGTAAACATAGCCATGTGGTTCTTAGGTCTTTGGAACTTGACTATAGAACTGTAGAAGAGTTTGAGGTGTGAAAAATCTTACAGTAACATGATTAGAATTTAATGGGTGAGAGTTTAGAAATGAAAGTTCTGACAGAAATGTGGATGAAAAAGACTATGTTTATAAACTTTCAAATAGGAAGAAAAAAAAAACTTTACGAGAAATTGTGTTAGTATTCATTCAAACTACATCCTGACAAAGAATTTCACTGCATTGTCCTCATAATCTGAAAATTTGGGTGAGGCTAAATATAAAAGTAATGAACTGATTTAGTTAGCAGTGGAAATGTCAAGACAGTATTCATTTGATTGTACAATGGTTATTACTGGCTGAGAATTGGGAGGAAAAAAAGGAAAAAATAATTTGGAATATATGCTATTGTGTAGATTTAAGGTAAAAACACAAAAGTTTATTTCCATTTGTTGGAAAAATCTTATTTTCTAGTCTAAACCTTATATCCAGGGTTCTTGTGATTACAATATTTACCATTAGGTGAGCAAGGAGTAAGAACTCAGTAGTTTTGGTTGAAACAGCTATAATGTTAAAGATATTAACAGCATTAAAAAGAAATAAGTCACTTTTTGTTAAAACAATGAGAAAGATGTCTTGGAGAATGTCCTCTAATCAAAGGTCCCAAGGTGTATAAAAATCACAATTTCATCTTAAAGCCATTTATTTGAAAAGATAGTGCCTCAACATACCCAAACTTATGAGACACAATGAAAGCAGTACTAAGAGGAAGAGTTCATAGCACTAAGAACCTTCATAAAGATCCCATGCTAGTAACTTAGCAGCACATCTGAAAGCTCTAGAACAGAAGGAAGCAAACAAAGAGGAGGAGATAAGAAATAATCAAAGTCAGGGCTGAAATCAATAAATTAGAAACAAAGAGAATGATATGAAGAATCAATGAAATCAAGAGCTGGTTCTTTGAGAAAATCAACAAGATAGACAAGCCCTAAGCCAAACTAACTAAAAGGCATAGGGAGAGTATCCAAATTAACAAAATCAGGAACACAAAGGAGGACATAACAACAGATACTGAGGACATCCAAAGAATCATTAGGTCTTACTTCAAAAGCCTATATGCTACAAAATTTGAAAATCTAAATGAAATGAACAATTTTCTTGACAGATTACACTTACCTAAATTGAATCAAGATTAGATAAACAAATTTAATAGTCCTATAATTCCTACAGAAATAGAAGCAGTCATCAAAAATCTCCTAACCAAAAAAGCGCAGGTCCAGATGATTTCAGCCCAGAATTCTAACATGCATTCAAAGAAAAGCTAATACCAATACTCCTCAAACTAATCCACAAAATAGAAACTTAAGGAACACTGCCAAATTTATTTTATGAAGCCACAGTCACCTTGACACCTAAACACAAAGACTCAACAAAGAAAGAGAATATCAGGCCAATTTCACTCATGAATATCAAAGCAGAAGTAACACACTAAACCTGTTAGAAGAAAAAGTGGGGAAGAGCCTTGAACTCATTAGCATAGGAGACAACTTCCTGAACAAAACACCACCAGCTCAGGCTCTAAGATCAACAATTAATAAATGGGACCTCCTGAAACTGAACAGCTTCTCTAAGGCAAAGAACACTGGCAAATGAATGAAAACATAATCTACAGTTTGGGATAAAATCTTCACCAATCCTATATTGGACAAAGGTCTAATATTCAAAATATATAATGAACTCAAAACTCAAACATCAATAAACAAAATAACCCAATGAAAAAACAGGGCAGAGAACAAAATAGAGAATTCTTTTTTAATTTAATTTTATTTTTTTATTATTAGTTACATTTTATTAACTCTGTATCCCAGCTGTATCCCGCTCCCTAATACCCTTCCAATCCTACCCTCCCTCCCTCATCTCCTCCCTGCCCCTTTCCAAGTCCACTGATTAGGAAAGACCTCCTCTCCTTTCATCTGACCCTGTTTTATCAGGTATCTTCAGGACTGGCTGCAAAGTCCTCCTCTGTGGCCTAGCAGAACTGCTCCTTCCTTGGGGGGGGGGGGGGGGG
>NW_026592890.1:3015833-3034863 GCF_907164565.1 Psammomys obesus
GGGGGGGGGGGGGGGGGGAAGGTCAAAGAGCCTGCCATTGAGTTCCTGTCAGAAATAGTCCCTGTTCCCCTTACTATGGGAAACCAATTGGTTACTGAACTACCACGGGCTACATCCAAGCAGAGGTTCAAGGTTATATCCATACATGGTCCTTGGTGGAGTGTCAGTCTCAGAAAAGACCCCTGTGCCCAAATATATTTGGTCCTTGTGAAGCTCCTATCCTTTCCACGTCATACTAACTCCCCTTCTTTCATATGATTCCCTGCACTATGACAAAGGTTTGTTTATGTGACTTAGTATCTGCTTTGACACAGTGCTAGGTAGAGTCTTTCAGGGGCCAGCTGCAGTAGGCTCCTGTCCTATGTCCAATGCACGTCCCGTTTGTCTTTCTATGTGAGGATTGATCATCTTACCTCCTGTCTGCTTTCTTGTTTATCTTCTTTAGGTGTATAGATTTCATTATGTTTATCATATCTTATAGGTCTATATAAGCGAGTATATGCCATGTATGTCTTTCTCCTTCTGGGATACTTCACTCAGAATGACCTTTTCTAGATCCCACCATTTGCCTGCAAATTTCACAATTTCCCATTTTTAATTGCTGAATAGTATTCCATTGTGTAAAAATAACACAGTTTCTGTATCCATTCTTCCGTTGATGGACATCTGGGTTGTTTCCAGTTTGGGCTATTACAAGGCAAAGAGAATGAACATCAGAAGAAGAAGAAAACAGGAAACAACCTAGGAACCTGCCACAGAGGGCCTCTGAAAGACTCTGCCCTGCAGACTATCAAAGCAGATGCTGAGACTTATGGCCAACTGTTGGGCACCATGCATGGAATCTTATGTAAGAAGTGGGAAATAGTAAGATCTGGAGAGGACAGGAACCCCACAAGGAGAACAACAGAACCAGAAAATTTGAACACAGGGGTCTTCCCAGGGAATCATACTCCAACCAAGTACCAGGCATGGAGATAACCTAGAACCCCTTGCACAGATGTAGTCCATGGCAGTTTAGTGTCTAAGTGGGTTCCACAGTAATGGGAAGAGGGACTGCCTCTGACATAATCTGATTGGCCTGCGCTTTGATCACCTCCCCCTGAGGGGAGAGCAGCCTTACCAGGCCACAGAAGATGACAATGTAGCCACTCCTGATGAGATCTGATAGACTAAGATCAAAAGGAAGGAGAGGAGGACCTCCCCTATCAGTGGAGTTGGGGAGGGACATGTGTGAAGAAGAGGGAGGGAGGGGAGGATCGGGAGGGGAGGAGGGAGGGACTTATGGGGGATACAAAGTGAATAAAGTGTAATTAATAAAAAAATGATTAAATAAAAAAGTATCAATAAATAAACAAATAAATAAATAAATAAATAAATAAATAAATAAATAAATAAATAATAAAGCTGCTACAAACATGGTTGAGCAAATATCCCTGTTGTGTACTTGTGCAAATTTTGGGTATATACCTAGCAGTGGTATAGCTGGGTCTTGAGGAAGCACTATTCCTAATTGTCTGAGAAAGTGCCAGATTGACTTCCAAAGTAGAGGTACCAGTTTACATTCCCACCAGTAATGGAGGAGGGTTCCTCTTTCTCCACAACCTCTCTAGCATGTGTTGTCACTTGAGTTTCTGATCTTAGCCATTTTGATTTGTGTAAAGTGAAATCTCATGGTCATTTTGATTTGCATCTACCTGATGGGTAAGAATGTTAAGCATCTCTTTAAGTGTTTCTCTGCCATTCTATATTCCTCTACAGAGAATTCTCTGTTTACCTCCATACCCCATTTTTTAATTGGATTACTTGATTTATTGCTTTTTAATTTCTTTAGTTTTTTATATATGCTGAATATCAGCCCTCTCTCAGATACAGGGTTGGTGAAGATCCTTTCCCAATTTATAGGCTGTCGTTTTGTTCTGATGACAGTGTCCTTGTTTTACAGAAGTTTTCAGTTTCATGAGGTCCCATTTATTGATTGTTGCTCTTAGAGCCTGTGCTATTGGTGTTCTGTTCAGGAAGTTGTCTCCTGTGCCAATGAGATCTAGGCTGTTCCCCACTTTTTCTTCTAACCGATTTAGAGTATCTGGTTTTATGTTGAGGTCTTTGATCCACTTGGACTTTAGTTTTGTGCAGGGTGATAAATGTGGATCTATTTGCATTTTTCTGCATGTAGACATCCAGTTGGACCAGCACCATTTGTTGAAGATGCTGTCTTTTTTCCATTGAATGGTTTTGGCTTCTTTGTCAAAAATCAAGTATTCATAGGTGTGTGGGTTTATTTCTGGGTCTTCTATTCGGTTCCATTGATCCTCCTTTCTGTTTTTATGCCAATACCATGCAGTTTTTATTACTATTGCTCTGTAGTACAGCTGAGATCAGGGATGGAGATACTGCCAGATGATCTGTTGTTGTACAGGATTGTTTTGGAGATTCTGGGTTTTTAATTTCTCTATATGAAGCTGAGAAATTTTTTTCAAGGTCTGTAAAGAATTGCGTTGGTATTTTGATGGGAATTGTGTTGAATGTGTAGATTCCTTTTGGCAGGATGGCTATTTTCACAATGTTAATCCTACCAATCCATGAGCACAGGAGATCTTTCCATCTTCTGATATCTTCTTCAATTTCTTTCTTCAGAGACTTGAAGTTTTTCTCAAACAGGTCTTTCACTTGTTTGGTTAGTGTCACCCCAAGGTACTTTATGTTATTAGTGGCTATTGTAAAGGGTGTTATTTCCCTGATTTCTTTCTCAGCCCTTTTGTCTTTGGTATACAGGAGGGCTTCTGATTTTTTTGAGTTGATTTTGTATCCTGCCACTTTGCTGAAGGTGTTTATCAGCTGAAGGAGTTCTCTGGTTGAATTTTTGGGGTTGCTCATGTATATTATCATATCATCTGCGAATAGTGACACGTTGACCTCTTCCTTTCTGATTTGTATCCCCTTGATCTCCTTTAGTTGTCTTATTGCTCTAGCTAGGACTTCAAGTACTATGTTGAAGAGATATGGAAAGAGTGGGAAGCCTTGTCTTGTCTCTGATTTCAGTGGGATTAATTTAAGTTTCTCTCCATTGAGTTTGATGTTGGCTATAGGCTTGCTGTATATTGCCTTTACTATGTTTAGGTATGTGCCTTGTATCCCTGATCTCTCCAACACTTTAAACATGAATGGGTGTTGGACTTTGTCAAATGCTTTTTTGGCATCTAAGGAGATGATCATGTGGTTTTTCTCCTTCAGTTTGTTTATGTGGTGGCTTACATTGATGGATTTCCGTATGTTGAACTACCCTTGCATGCCTGGGATGAAGCCTACTTGGTCATGGTGGATGATATCTTTGATGTGTTCTTGGATTCGGTTTGCAAGTGTTTTATTGAGTATTTTTGCATTAATATTCATAAGAGAGATAGGTCTGAAGTTCTTTTTTTGTTGGGTCTTTGTGTGGTTTAGGTATCAATATGACTGTGGCTTCATATAATGAGTTTGGTAATGTTCTTTTTGTTTCTATTTTGTGGACTAGTTTGGAGAGAACTGGAGTTAGCACTTCTTTGAAGGTCTGGTAGAATTCTGTACTGAATACATCTGGCCCAGGGCTTCTTTTGGAAGGGAGGCTGTTGATGACTGCTTCTATTTCCTTAGGAGATATAGGACTATTCAATCTTTCTACCTGATCTTGACTTAATTTTGGTAGATGGAATCTATCAAGAAAATTGTCCATTTCTTTTAGATTTTCAAATTTTGTGGCATATAGGCTTTTGCAGTATGACCTAATGATTGTTTGGATTTCCTCAAGGTCTGTAGTTATGTCCCCCTTTTCATTTCTGATTTTGCTGATTTGGACAGTTTCTCTCTGCCCTTTAGTAAGTTTGGCTAAAGATTTGTCTATCTTGTTGTTTTTCTCAAAGAACCAGCTCTTGGTTTCATTGATTATCTGAATAGTTTTATTTGTTTCTAATTAAGTTTGATTATTTCCAGCCATCTGCTCCTCTTGGATATATTTGTTTCTTTTTTTTTTTCTAGTGCTTTCAGTTGGGCCATTAAGTTGCTTCTATGATATATCACAGATTTCTTCTTAAAGGCACTTAGTGCTATGAATTTTCCTCTGAGTACTGCTTTCATTGTGTCCCACAAATTAGGGTATGTTATACCCTCATTTTCATTGAATTCTAGGAAGTCTTTAATTTCTTTCTTTCTTTCTTCCTTAACCTACCTATCATTGAGCAGCAAGTTGTTCAGTTTCCATGTGCTTGTAGGCTTTCTTCTAATTCCATTTTTGTTGAGGTCCAGCTTTAGTCCACCGTGGTCAAATAGAATACAGGGGATTATTTCAATCTTCTTGTATCGTCTGAGGCTTGCTTTGTGACCAACTATATGGTCTATTTTGGAGAAGGTTCATTGAGGTGTTGAAAAGAAGGTATACTCTTTTGAGTTTGGATGGAAAGTTCTGTAGACATCTATTAGATCCATTTGATTTAGGACCTCTGTAAGTGCCTTTATTTCCTTATTAGGCTTCTGTCTAGATAATCTGTCCCTTGGTGAAAGTGGGGTGTTGAAGTTTCCCAGTATCAAGGTGTTGGGATCGATGTGTGATTTAAGTTTTAGTAGTGTTTTGTTTATGAATGTAGGCGCTCTTATATTTGTGGCATAGATGTTCAGAATTGTGATGTCCTCTTGGTGGATTTTTCCTTTGATGAGAATGTATTGTCTCTCCTCATCTTTTTTTGATTAATTTTGGTTGAAAGTCTATTTTATTAGATATTAGGATAGCTACCCCTGCTTGTTTTCTGGGTCTGTTTGCTTGAAAGACATTTTTTCCAGCCCTTTACTCTGAGGTAGTATTTATCTTTGTTGCAGAGGTGCATTTCTTGGATGCAGCAGAATGTTGGATCCTTTTTCCGCACCCATTCTGTTAGTCTGTGTCTTTTTATTGGAGAGTTGAATCCATTGATGTTGACAGATAACAGTGACCAATGAATGTTAGTTCCTTTTATATTGGAGTTGGTGATCTTACTGTGTTTCATTGCTTGTTTTCTTTTCATTTTTGTTGAGATATTATCTGTATGCTATGTTTTCTTGGGTGAAGTTGTTTTTATTGGATTGGAGTTTTCCTTCTAGTATCTTCTGCAGGGTTGGTTTGCTGTGTAGATATTGCATAAATTTAGTTGTGTCATGGGATATTTTGTTTTTTCCATCTATGTTGATTGAAAGCTTTGCAGGGTATAGTAGTCTGGGTTGACATTTGTGGTCTCTTAGAGTCTGCATGACACCTGCCAGGCCCTTCTGGCTTTCATAGTTTCTGATGAGAAGTCCTGTGTGATTCTGATAGGTCTACCTTCATATGTTATTTGGCCTTTTTCCCTTGCTGCTTTTAATATCTTTTCTTTGTTCTGTAGATTTAGTGCTTTGACTATGATGTGACATGATGTGTTTCTTTTCTGGTCTAGTCTATTGGGTATTCTGTAGGCCTCTTGTATATTTATGGACATCTCTTTCTTTAAGTTGGGAAAATTTTCTTCTATGATTTTCTTGAAAATATTTTCTGGACCTTGGAGCCTGGAGTGTTGTTTTTCATCAATTCCTATTATTCTTAGATTTCATCTTTTCATGGTGTCCTTGATTTCTTAGATATTTTGTGTTTGGGCTTTTTCTGATTTTACTTTTTCTTTGAGAGAAGTATCAATTTCTGTGAGTGTATCTTCAGCTCCAGAGATTCTCTCTTCCATCTCTTGTATTCTGTTGGTGATGCTAAACTTTGTGGTTCCTGATTTTTTCTCCAAGTTCTCCAGCTCAAGGGTTTTCTCAGTTTGTGTTTTCTTTATTGATTCTAATTTTGTTTTCATGCCTTGCACCATTTCCTTCATCTGTTTGAATGTGGATTCCTGTCTCTCTATGATGGTCTCTATTTTTTTCTTTATTTCCTCTCTATGTGCCATTAATTGTATCTCTACTTGTGCCTCTATTTGTTTGGTCATATTTGCCTGTGTTTCTTTAAGAATTTTGTCCATTTCCTCTTTCTTTGTCTCCAATTGACTGCCCAAATCTTTGATAGATTTGTTCATTTCATATTTAACTGTCTCAATTTGTATGGCTATTGCTCTGAGTGAATTGTTTGTTTCCTTTTTATGAGCCTCAAATAATTGGGTAAGCATAGCTTTAAAGCCGTTTTCCTGTGCTTCTGATGAACTGGAGTATCCATCAATTTTGGGGGTTGCTGGTGAAGTCATGATGTCCTGATTTATGTTGGATGTGTTCTTTCGCCTACCCCTGGCCACTGGCTCCCCTGTTTGTTTCTGGTTTCTGCAGCTCAGACTGGTACTGTCTCTCTCTGGTGTGTGGAGAGTTCTTCAGGAAGCTTAGAGAGGTCCCGTGGCCTCAGCGTGTGAGCTGGTGCACTAGCTGTACCTGTGGGAGGAAAGTACTTGGGCGCAAAAGGGGCAAATGCAGGTGCACACACGCATGTGTGTGTGTGTGTGTGTGTGTGTGTGTGTGTGTGTGTGTGTGAACGTGTGTCTCGAGGGACAGAGTGATAGATAATGTTGGACCCTTGAGTGTGTGGGAGGGGCTCTGCACTGTATATGTCGCAGGTGCTAGTGATGGTCGCGGCGCATTTTCTGGCATTAACTGCCTTAACTCCTCAATTGGACCCACAGAGCAGGGGCTTCAATGTCCCAAGTGCCCCTCTGTTTCCCACAGTGGGTATGTGAGTGGGAGGGGCCCGATGCCTAGCTTCTACTTTAGAAGGACCCTGGATCTAGGGCTCTGCAGATACTCAAGGGCGCACTCACGCTCAAGCAGGTCACTTTGGCAGGGATCGGGGTATCCAGCTTCTCTGCTCTCTTGTTTGGCCCTGGTTGGTCTTATGCAGGAGGACTGAAGTGCTCCGCCAGCTCAGTGCTGCTGTTGCTGCCAGGTTAGGAAGTCCCGCTGCAGCTGCAGACTGGGATGCCGGTCCAGATGCCTTCTAGGAAGTCCTGGGGGCCCTCCATTGTGCTCTCCAAGCCTGGGAGGCCCAGCACCTGGTGTGCTTAGCTTGTATGGGGGGTCTGCTTGGCTTTGGTGGATATATAGCGTATTACCTGTCACTGTGGGTTTGGGCGGGCAGTACAGTCAGTGGCTGAGCAACCCTGCAGAGCCAGTATTGAGAATTCTTAACAGAAGAATTTCAAATGGCCGTGAAGTGCTTAAAGAAATACTCAACTTTCTTAGTCATCAGAAAAATACAAATCAAAACAACTCTGAGATTCCATCTCACACCAGTCAGAATGGCTAAGATCAAAATCTCAAAGGACAGTACATTCTGGCAAGGTTGTTAGAAAGGGTAACAGGCCTCCCTTGCTGGTGGGAGTGTAAACTTGTGCAACCAGTTTGGAAATCAATCTGGTGCTTTCTTAGAAAATTGAGAATAAGTTTATTTCAAGACCCAGCTATACCTCTCCTGGGTATATACCCAAAAGATACTCTGCCATACAACAAGGACACTTGCTCAACTATGTTCATAGCAGCTTTGTTCACAATAGCCAGAATCTGGAAACAACCTAGATGACCCTCAAGGGAAGAATGGATAAAGAAACTTTGACACATTTACACAGTGGAACACTACTCAGCTATTAAAACCAAAGAAATCATGAAATTTGCAGGCAAATATATGGACCTAGAAAATATCATACTGAGTGAGGTCACCCAGACCCAGAAAGACACATGGTATGCATTTACTTATAAGTGGATTTTAACCATATAGTACAAGATAAGCATATTATGTTGCACAGACCCAAAGAACATAAGTAATAAGGAGGATACAAGTGGGGAGATAGAATAGGCAGAGGTAATGGCTGAAGAGAGGAAACAAGGCAGAAGAGGGGGCTCAGAGTGTTAAGAGGATGGACATCAGACCTGAGGAGAGCAAGGGCGAGAGGACAGAAGGCCTGTAGAGGAAAGAGAAAATGGGTGTGGGGACATCTCTGTGACAAGCTAGAGACATAAGTCAGGGTAGGCTCCTGAGAGTTTATGAGGGGGATTCAAGCGGAGAATCCTCGTAGCAGAGGACATAGAGACTGAAGAGGGCATCCTCTAACTAGACTAGTCTTCTAGTTTGTGGGTGGGGAACACCAACTCACCCACAAAAATTTGAACCCAAAGTTTACCCTGCCTATAAGATGTGCAGGGATAAAGACAGTGTGGATAGAGCAGAGATTGAGAGAATGCCCAACCACCAATGCTTGGCCCAACCAAAGACCCACCTTATCGGAGACAGCCAACTCCTGACACCATGAATAATACTCTGCTAAGCTTGCAGACAGGAGCCTGTCAGAATTGTCCTCTGAGATGCTCTACTTATCAGCACCTCAAAAGAGATGCTGAGCCTCACAGCCAAACATTGGTGGATGCACAGAAAGTCTTGGGGAATAGTGGGAGGAAAGAAAAAATGATCCAGAAGTAACAGGAACTTCACAAGAAAAACAACAGAGAAAACTAACCAGGACACAGAGGAGCTTGCTGAGACTGAACCATCAGCAAAGGACCATGCATAGACTGGACCTAGACCCCTCACAAAGATGTAGCAAATGGGCAGCTTAGGCTTCAAGTGGGTACTCTAGTAAGGGAAGTGAGAACTACACTGGACATGGACTCATTTGCTAGCTTTTATATCATTTTACCCCAGTGGGACTGCCTTGCCAGACCTCAGGGGAAGAGGACATATTCAGTCCTTATACAACTTGATGAGCTGGGGTGGATGGGAAAGGCAGCTCCCCTTTTCTGAGGAAAAGGAGAAGGGGTAGGAGATAGGAACAGGGTGTGGGACTGGAAAGGGAGGAAGAAAGAGGCTACAAGTATGCAAAGTGAATAAAATTAATAAATGAGAAAAGAAAAAGAAAGGGAAGAGAATACCTGAAAGAGAGAGAGAGAGAGAACAGAGCCTCTACAAGCCCAGCTACAAGAGTCAAATACTGGAGTGTTTTTCTGGAATCAGACATCTAGGAACCAAGAGCCAGTACAGCTGTGACGAAAGGAGGCCCAGCTGTTTCCCCAATCAGCTGCAGTCAGCAGTGTTCATATGGTTCTAGACTGTCAGGTATGCCAGATGCAAGAGTTTCAAGGCCACAGTGGCTTCCATCACAGATCCAGAGAAATGTGTCTGAGGACAGGAAAAGTGTAGAAGGATAGAACCCTGTGCAAAGACCCCCTGTGCAGGCTGTGTATGGTGCTTTTAAACCAAAGTCTAACTGCCATGGAGGCCCCAGGATGGTGATGCCAGAGAGGTGGAGCATCTGCCAAGGACGCCTGCGGGACAGTGCAAAGCTGTGTCAAGAGAGATGCCATGTGCTATAGGACACTGGGCATGAGAATGGGATGACCCAAGCACTGGGACCCACATCACACTTCCACGTGCTCCAGATGCTAGACGCAGCTCTCTGTCTTCCTTAGGACCAGTGGCTTCTTGTTATACATCCGTTGTTCCCTCTGTAACAAAATGTTTGTTCTGTGTCACTGTATGCTGCGAGCTTTCTCTTTCATTTTACAAAACTAAAAGATAGTCTTGAGTCTCAGAAGAGACTTTGACTCTGGACTTTTGAACAATATTTGAAACTATTTGGTTGGGTAATCTTAAAGTTGAAATTAACACATTTTTTTTCATGATGAGAATTATGAGAAAACCATTAACTTTTCAAGGCATGAAAAGTTATTGTTTAAATCTGAAATGCTCACCAAAAGGCCTGTTTTGATAACTAGGTCCCCAGCTTGTACTACTGGTTTCAATGCTGTAGGACCCTCTGGGAGTAGCAGAACATTGGAAATAGACCTGAAGGCTATCGCTGCACCTAGTTCTAAGTTAAATTTTCTGATTCCTAGTTTTCTAAAATGTAGAGCCTACTTCACACACACACCTGCTACAATATTTTCTAAGACCCTCTGAAACCATGAACTAAAGAAAACTTTCTTCAAGTTTTTTTTTGTGGTTTTTTTTTTTGGGGGGGGTCTCAGATATTTTAGAAGCACTGACACAAAAATAATACAGGGGGTAGATAGATGGCAGATAGGTAGATAGATAAGATAGATAGATAGATAGATAGATAGATAGATAGATAGATAGATAGATAGATAGATAGATAGATGTTAAGAATTTTAAAATTCTTTCCAAGGAATATAGTGAAATAATGTTTTAGGATTTTTTTCAGATACCACTTAAAACCCTAACTATTCATGAGATGAATTTTTCCTATGTTTCTTTTTCATTCCTTTATAAATAAGGAATAAACTAGGAGAGAAAAACAAAGTCACCCTTTTCATTGTGACAGATGAAAACATCTTAGGAAGAATGCAGGGAAGCAAGACAGAATGTTAATAAAGTAATAATTTAAATTCCCCAAAGGTCATGAAGCTATCTTGACACTGTTGAAAAGCTCGAACATCTTGGCAGTAGAGCCCAGTTTCATTTTCTCCCCTCAGCATAGAATTACTTTCTCTGCAATAACTCTTCTATATGTCGCTATTAAAGCCTTCTCAATGGCAGGCAAAGGTATTTCAGTGGCCTGTCTCTGCAGAGTCCAATAAGGTGTCCTGGACAATATCTCAGTCAGTTGTAGAACCTTCATTTGTGCCAGCGGATATTAGGTGGGAAGTACTTTATATAGTTTACCTCCATAAATCCTACAGCAACAGTAATTCTGGACAGTTTCATGACTACAGTAGTCCACTTTCCATTGCTACCACAGCATGCTTGAATGCAAGTACTCTATAAAGAAAATAATATATACTCACAGGACTCTATATAGAAAATACCATATACTCACAGTTCTGGAGATCTATCTAGCATGATGCTAATGTCTACTGGGCTCTTCTAAGAAACCCTTTGGCTGTGTCAGTCATGTCAGAAGGCACCAATGTTGGAAGAACCTGTGAGAGGGAAATATTACATGTCAAGACAGGAAGACAGAGTATGGAAAGAAAGTCTTAACTTTTTATAACAAACCTCTGAGCAACCAACTCAGTCCCCAGAAGAACTTTTAATTCTTTCCAGGGCAGTATCCCTAAACACAAGATCAGCTCTGACCAGGTCTTACTGAACACGCTGCACTCTGGACTGTATACAGGATACACTCAAACCACATCTGAACCATAGCAATTACTTTTGAACAACAAAAAGGAAGACTGAAGTCTCTGAACAGAGGGTCTGGACCATCACTTTTCAGAAGATGAGCAGACACTGGGAATTTCAGATGTGCCTCAGATGTCAAATCCATTCATGACTCCAAGGATTTCTATTTAACTGCCCAACACATTGAAAATACTCCCCCAAAATATGAAGACAATGGGAAAGGGATTGTTCCTAATGCAACGGAGACAAAGCACAGGTTTGTGGGCTCTGCATTCCTCCTGTGCTATGACGAACAGCAGCAGAGAAGGTCCGTTCTCCCCCTGCATTCTGTATTGCAGCTTCATGCATCTATTCCAAGGCTTGCTCCTGGAATTACCTAGACCCACTCACACAACCCACATTGCTCTGTCCACCAGCTCATCCCCATCCCAGTCAGTGGGCAGTGTCACCTAACTTGTTACAGCATCTTGCACCTCCAACTTTGAACACATGTCTCGTAAGTAGCAGAAGGGAATGAAACCGTTTTTAACTTCACTGATTTTATGTTTATCACCTGCTCTGTCTTCTACATCTTCCAGCCCACCGAGACTAACAGACTCGTTTAACAATGACATTCATGTTCTTTCACGCTTTTCTCATGTGGCCTGTCATGTCAGGAACACTGATTCAGCAGTTGGCACTTTCTTCGTTTAAATGGAGACATTCCCCCACCCTTCTATCCTGATCCTTTCTTCTCAGTCTCTGTTTCTTACACTCAGTGTCTCCTCCTTACTTTTCAACATTGGTATTCCCCAAGGCACTACCTTGAACCACATTTATTCCCTAACTGTTCTTCATAGCTAGCTGATCACACCCATTGTCATGCTAATATCCCTCACCAGTTGTGACTTCAGTAGTCACAATTTAACTACAGCCTACCTCTTGTTATGTATCCAATATCTGTAACAACTATACAAACACTAACAACTTAATGTATATGAATATAATATATATAGTATAGCTAGGCTGCTTATCTTCTTCAATGTGATTTTTAAATTTTTCTCATCAGAGTGGAATTATTTTTACTTCAGACACACTGGCCAATCAATGTGCAGAGCATACCATCCCTGACTTCAACTTCCACCTCCTGACTTCTCGACCCTGCCACCTATCACTTAAGCAACTGGATAAGCTTCTTACTGGTTCCTCTGCTTCTTTCTGCATCCATATTTCAGTCTTCTGTTGTGAGGTAACAAACTTAAAAATGTGCTTCTGTGTGTGCATGTGTCTATGTGTGTATCTGTGTGTGTGCATGTGTATGTGTGTATGTACATGAGTGTGTGTTTCTATGTGTTGACTGAGCTTAGCTCACTAATTATTCAGATGATGTAGTTGGTGATTTGGGCAAGGACCATGACCAGGATGCTGAAATGATAGGATATATCCCTCTATCTCTCTTAAGTAGAGTAATGAGGTTTGTTTTGCTGCTGCTGCTGTTGTTGCTGTTGTTGTTATTGTTGTAGTTCTAAACATATCCAAAAAAAACAAACAAACAGAAATAGGAAGTATCTTGGGAGATCGGAAGCTAGATCTCAAAAGAGTGCAGTATAACTTGTGTAAATTATTTTTAATGAAAATAAAGGTTTTGTATTGATGAATAAGGGGACAAAATTCATAGGGGCAGCTTGATGGTAGGTATGACAGCATCTAGCTGGACCTTGCTTATATCTCAATGCATTGAGAAACAAAGGGCAATTTCAGTGATTTTCTGGGACCCCAGCCAAGTGGAGGATGACATCCCCACTCAGAGTAGGTCCTTTCGCCTCAGTTAATCCCCTCTGGAAACACTCTCATCGAGATGCCTACAGATATATCTCCAAGGTATTTCTAAATCCAGTCAAAGTGATAATGAAAGTTAACCATCAAAAATCCACCCTTGTCGACTTGACACCTGTTTCACACCATGACGTTCTAACCGTGAACTCTAAAGTCCGGTTTTCGTCTCACAACAAACGTTGCATTTAGCCCATCTGGAGTTTTGTCCAACTAGAACTCTCCAACTGGAATGTTTATTTTGTACCATTGTATATTGAAAGTGCCTAATATAATGGCTGTTGGGAGCTTGAATTATCTAGGTAAATGCTTCCAGGTTTAGATTACCTGGTATTTACAGTCTGAAGTAGGCTTCCAGAGATATAAATTTATATAAAATCAGAATCGGGAGATAAGGGGTTAAGAAAGTGCCGGTGTCCCCCAGGCCTGAGACATACACAGCAGAATTTCCATCACCCTATACAGACTAATTATCTACAAACACCCATCACGTTTCCAGTCCATTGCACAGAGAGGCACAATAGGAACCACTTTTCCTCTCCAGATTAAAAGAACAAATATTGTTTAATGCCAAAGACGTAAAAGTCACTAGAGTAGACATAAAGCCAGCTCTTCTAATTACTCTTTCGGTGTTCTTGTGGCTCCTCTGAAGAGAATGCCAAATAGAGAATGAAAAAAAAAAAAAAAAAAAAAACCTGGGGTATCTGACTACGGAACAAACTATAATACCCTGCTTTATGTCTAAACTTGGATGCCTTATCCTCTCAACTGAGTGTGTGTGGGGGGTTATATTACTTATGGGCATTTGGGTGAGAGTTTTTGCTTGTTTGGTTTGTGCTTGTTTAGTTTGTTTGATTTTGTTTGGTTTAGTTTGGTTGTGATATGGTGCAGTAATATAGCTCAGCCTCGGCTAAAAGTGATCATCCTCCTGCCTCGGATTCTTGAATGGTTAGATTTAAGGTATGAGGATGCCTGATTTTAGAGCTATCTATTATAATGTACACTAGGATTAACTGTGGTTCCTTGACAGGACATTTGTTCACTTATCACTTATATTTATACTTTTCTTTTCTTCCTTTATTTGTCCTTTCATTACTTCTTTTCATTATACTTTTCTTCCTTTGTCTTTCATTACTTTTACTTCTTTACTTCATAACCTCATTTTTTATATAGTTTACTTCTTTTCTTTTCGGAAGATATTTATTTGTTTTTTTAAGACAAGGTTTCTCTGCATAGCCTTGGCTGTCCTAGAACTCACTCTATAGACCAGACTGGTCTCAGACTCAGAGATCCTCCTTCCTCCGCCTTTCAAGTGCTGGGCTTAAAGGCATGCACCACCACATCCAGTTATATACCTCAGTATTATGCAACTCACATGGCTAATATGACTACTGAAGAATAATTAGAAAATGTCAACCTAAAAGGAGTTGGAGGAACAGGAAACATATATATAGTAATGTAAGAATAAAGAAAAAAACTTACCCTCAAAAGCAAAATAAAAAGTACAAGTGACTCTGTGATGATTTAGAGCTAGTACTTACTGCTTCTTATCGGGAAGCCCAGAATTGCTAATGAATCCAGGAAGAGACTTTCCACACGTCTCAGCCAAGCACACATACCTCCCAACGGTTATTAAAGCAATTACCGTCTACAAATGAATGAGATCAGCTTTAAGATGTATTCTTCAGAAGACTTCTGAGCCATTTTGGGTGTATGGTTTTCATCAAACTAACTCACACTGATTATTAAATAAACTCTAAGGTCTGTGTCATTGCAAACGGACATGCTTACATGCTCAACACAAAAGGTCAAAGATAACAAATGAGATGTCTTGGTTATAGGTTTCTGGAGTCTGCCTCTCCTACAGAACCTTAACGTTGTGGCGTGTTGCAATGCGTCTAAGCGTGACTGCAGTGTAGGAACAAAATGAGGTCCACTTCCAAACAGCACACTAAAAGATGTGTCACTTCAAAAGCAGGCTGCTGCTTGGACCCACGGATGTGTCTATTTTATGATGGCCAGAAAGAAAAGCTATGTCTGCTCACAGCGGCAGGGTTTCTATTTCTATAAATCAACCTGTTGTTGAAATGCCTAAATCTTTCTGTGCATTTTCTAACAAATCCGTAACACATTGCAAATATATGTATATATGCATACAGATATGCATAATAGTTATTTATTTATTTATTTATTTATTTATTTATTTATTTATTTATATCAGGATTCTACAAACAAATAAAAAACAACCAATAAGTTTCTCTAGAGAATTCTGCCTTGGATTGTATTTATCTTATATAATCATTCTTTTTGTATTGACAAACTGACCTATTTTTAAGTCTTTGAATCTGTCTTATCTAGATTCATTTTAATCTATTTTAGGAAAATAAAAATGTGGCCCTGAAAACCAGAAGATGATCAGGAGCTCGTAGCTATTCCCCAGACTCTATTCCTGTAACACAAGTTCAGAAACATTGATATCAAACAAGAAGAGCTTATAATTGTGTTGGATAATATGAAGATGGGCTGGGAAGAGGGTTCAGTCTGGAAAGGTCTTTCTTCACAAGCCTGAGTTTTGTCCTCAACACCATGTAAGAAATACAAGCAAAGCAGCAGGTACTATAACCCACGGGCAGGAAAGGTAAAAAGAGGAGGATCCCGAGGGCTTGCTGGCAAATCCATGAGCTAACCAAATCCATGAGCTCTGGGTTCAGTAAGAGACTATGTAGAGAAAATAAGGTGGAGAAGTGATTGAGGAAGACACTTGATGACAGCCTTTGGCCTCCAAATGCATGTGAACATGCACACACAAGTACACACACAAAGACAAACACAAAACCACCCCAAATCATATTCAATCATATTCAAATACAATTTAAAAATTCTGATGTTGTCCAAAACATACAAATGTCTAAACACTTTCCTGCAATAGCCAATGGGGATAGTAATTTCTCCCTCAGCTGAGTGTGCCTTCCTCCAGATATTACTGACCAAGGTGGAGAGGTCCCTTCTTTTTCTGAAAACTCCCAATCAAGAGTAGGGCCTAGGTACTTTATGTCCTTTGTGGCTATTATGAAGGGTGTTGTTTCCCTAATTTCTTTCTCAGCCCATGTGTCTTTTGTATGCAGGAGGGCTACTGATTTTTTTAAGTTGATTTTGTATCCAGCCACTTGGCTGAAGGTGTTTATCAGCTGTAGGAGTTCCCTGGTAGAATTTTTGGGGTCACTCATGTATACTATCATATCATCTGCAAATTGTGACACTTTAATTTTCCTCTTTCCAAACTGAATCCCCTTGATATCCTTTAATTGTCTTATTGCTTTAGCAAGGACTTCAAGTACTATGTTAAAGAGGTATGGAGAGAGAGGGCAGCCTTGCCTTGTCCCTAATTTCAGGGGGGTTAATTTTTTTTAATTTTTTATTAATTACACTATATTCATTTTGTATCCCCCCATAAGCCCCTCCCTCCTCCCCTGCCGATCCCACCCTACCTCCCCTTTCTGCATGCATGCCCCTCCCCAAGTCCACTGATAGGGGAGGTTCTCCTCTTCTTTCTGATCTTAGTCTATCAGTTCTCATCAAAAGTGGCTGCATTGTCCTCTACTGTGGCCTGGTAAGGCTGCTCCCCCCTGAGGGGGAAGTGATCAACGAGCAGGCCAATCAGATTATGTCAGAGGCAGTCCCTCTTCCCATTACTATGTAAACCACTTGGACACTGAACTGCCATGGGCTACACCTGTGCAGGGGTTCCAGGTCATCTCCACGAATAGTCCTTGGTTGGAGTATGATTTTCTGGGAAGTTCCCTGTGTTCAAATTATCTTGTTCTGTTGCTCTCCTTGTGGAGTTCCCGTTCAGGGGGGTTAATTTAAGGGGGTTAATTTAAGGGGGTTAATTTAAGTTTCTCTCCATTTAGTTTGATGTTGGCTATAGGCTTGCTGTATATTGCCTTTACTATGTTTAGGTAAGTACCTTGTATCCCTGATCTCTCCAGGACTTTAAACATAGACGAATGTTGGATTTTATCAAATGCTTTTTCAGCATCTAAGGAGATTATCATATGGTCTTTTTCTTTCAGTGTGTTAATATGGTAGATCACATTGATGGATTTCCATATATTGAACCACCCCTGAGATGAACCCTACTTGGTCATGGTGGATGATATCTTTGATATGTTCTTGGATTCAGTTTGCGAGTATTTTGAGTATTTTTGCATCAGTGTTCACAAGGGAGATTGGCCTGAAATTCTCTTTCTTGTTAGGTCTTTGTGAGGTTTAGGTATCAAGGTGACTGTGGCTTCCTAGAATGAGTTTGGTAATGTTCCCTCTGTTTCTATTTTGTGGAATAGTTTGAAGAATATTGGTATTAGCTCTTCTTTGAAGGACTGATAGAATTCTGTGCTGAAACCATCTGGCCCTGGACTTTTTTTTTTTTTTTTTTTGGATGGGAGACTTTTGATGATTGTTTCTGTTTCCTTACTAGTCCAAAGAGAAAGACAATGAAGCCAGTCCTGATGAGCCTGATGAGACCGGATAGACTAGGGTCAGATTAAAGGGTAGGAGGACCTCCCCTATCATTAGACTGGGAGAGGGGCATAGGAGAAGGAGGAGGAGGGAGGGAAGGATTAGAAGGAGATGGGGAGGGGGCTACAGATGGGATACAAAGTGAATAAATTTTATTTAATTAATAATAATAATAATAATTTTAAAATATCAGGGCCTACTTTTTAACCTTTTCAATAGTCACTGAAGACAAACTCGTATCAAGAGGAAAACACATCTCTGCCTTCTGATATGATTCACAGTTTCCCAGAGTATGCATTTTCCCTTACTAAAGCAAGAAATAAACCCAACTTCTGCTGTGGGTACATCTTTGCTGGGTTTGGCTGGAATGCATTGGCAATATTTCTGTACATATCATGAGCCTCTAGGAGTGATTTCTCAGCCAAATCTGGGGATGGAGCGTTTGAACTGTAACAAAATGTGAAATTTGTAAGGCACATTTACAATATTTATTTTGTTATCTCATCTACTAAATATCAAAAAAACTCAGTATATGCCTCCTTGGAGTATTGAAATATCTACTTGGTATTCTCCCCTGAGGAAAACCATGGGTTTACATCATTGTAAGTCTACAATTTATTTCTATCCTTCAACAAACATATCCTTTTTTTTTTACTTCCACTATTAGTAAAGCATAATAAGAAGAAAAAAAATGAATGTTTAAAGTTCAATCTGATATAGAAGGCAATGAAAGAAAGAGAGCGGGGTGGAAATAATGTAAATATAGTACTTATGTATTAAATTCTCAAAACACAAAAAAAATATTAAATTAAATAAGTGTCTTTCAAAACGAAAGAGCAAGCAGAAAGAAGTGTAAAGGGAGAAGCCAGAATTATATGCCACCTAAATTGAAACGCACCAAAAATAAAATAAGCTTAAAGTTCTTTCTTTTCTATCTGAAATGGAGTAAAAAAGGATCAGTAATCCTATCTGATGTAATTAAACACAATGTAAGTGAACATATTTTATGAAGTCCTGAAGTGTGGAAACAGGTGACTGTGGCATCATTTGTTCCACTGAAAACTCCCCAGCCACACCAGCCGCAGTAACTAAATACACTCAGTGGACAACACAGAGAAAGAAGAGGCGAAAGCAGGAGGCAGACTTGTTGAGGAAAGAGGCACCTGTGGGGTGATGGGAGATGAGAGACATGAATACGGGGAGAGAGGAAATAAAGGTGATTAAAATGTGTTATTAACTCAAATGTATGGAGTGGACAAACAATGAAAAAGTGAGACGAAAACATGAAAAAGTGGCTGAGCAAAGCAGAGTCAATGAAGTTGACGGAACAGATCCTGGAGGAAAGGGCTGCAGAGAGGAGCCCTGAGCCCACAGCTGCTCCTGAGTATGCTGACCGTCGCCTACGAAGGAATACTGAGGGTTGGAGAAAGAACCCTACAGAGGATGGAAGGGGACAGAACCTGACACTCAGCATTTCTGAAGGGTCATTTCTGTCCTTCCCACCAAACACAAAACCGCTGTAGGCAGAGCAGAGCACTGAGAAGGCTTTTCTTTCTTTCTTTCTTTCTTTCTTTCTTTCTTTCTTTCTTTCTTTCTTTCTTTCTTTCTTTCTTT
>NW_026592890.1:3034873-3275381 GCF_907164565.1 Psammomys obesus
TTTCTTTCTTTCTTTCTTTCTTTCTTTCTTTCTTTCTTTCTTTCTTTTCTTTCTTTCTTTCTTTCTCTTTCTTTTTTGATTTTCTTGTTTTTATTTTTTAATATTAGTTACAGTTTATTAACTTTGTATCCCAGCTGTAGCCCCCTCCCTCATTCCCTCACAATCTCACCCTCTCTCCCTCATTTCCTCCCTGCCCCTTTTCAAGTCCACAAATAGGGGAAGTCCTCCTCCCCTTCCATCTGACCCTAGCTTGTCAGTTCTCATCAGGACTGGCTGCAATGTTTTCCACTGTGGCCTGGTAAGGCTGCCCACTCCCCCTCAGGTGCAGGAGATCAAAGAACCAGCCACTGAGTTCATGTCAGAGACAGTCCTTGTTCCCCTTACTAAGGTACCCACTTGGAGACTGAGCTGCCATGGACTACATCTGAGCAGGGGTTCTAGGTTATCTCCATACATAGTCCTTGATTGGAGTATCAGTCTCAGAAAAGACCCCTGTGCAAGGACCTAATATATCTGAGAAGGCTTTCTAATGCTCAGAACTCCACCAAGGCGCACAGCTCAGGACGGGAAATGATGTCTCTGTGATTTTACCTTCTGACAAACCTTTTGCCCGTGGGTCTCGCCAATCTCTCCTGTTCTCGGTGTCATCGATTTCCCCTCTGGTCGTTTGTTCCCTCTCCCTGCACACTGTGCAGTTAACTTCCTCTTATTTTCCAAGTACCTTCCGGGGAACACAGAAATCGGCTGTAGGACCTCAGGGTATAAATTTCCAAGTGCTGCTTTAAACCACATCATATAGATCTTCAAATGCCGTGTTTTTGTTCTTACTAATTTTGGAATTTTTTAGTTCAATAAATTTTTTTGTAACCCAGATGCACAGGTATGTAAAATGTTGTGTAATTTACTGATAATGAATCATACCGACTATTATTCTAAAATGATTATTTGAGGAGCTAGAGAAATGACTCAGCTGTTAAGAGGACCCAAGTTCAGATCCTAGCACCCATGTCAAGCAGCGCACAAGTCCCCGTAACTCCATCTCCAGATCTTCTGGTTCTAGGGACACCCGCACTCATGTACACGCACACACACACACACACACACACGATTTTAAAATAGATCTTTTAAAATAATTATTTAGCATATGTATAATTTTACTACTCATTAAACCTAAAAATACGGCAGGTGATTATGATGGGAGTGTTTATTTTCAAATAAGACATTAAGCCTGGGCTGAGTAATTCATTCTGCATGATGCAAAGCATTTCCAGTGCTTTTCCGAGCTGTGATCAGCACGTTGATTTTATAACAGTCAACCGTGAGAGCTTTACATAAACACACAGTACGAAATGGCAGAGTATGATTAGGGGGCAGTTCAGAAATTGCTCAAAATTTGTCTTAATCTACAGTCAAAAATTAGTTAAACATTTTTTTTTTTTTATTAAACTCAAACTGGCAATTCATTCAGCAGCTTTTAATAGCAGACACTAACAAAGCGGTCCTGTGATGAACCAACCTGGTATTTGCGCAGTGAGGAGTGGCAGGCGGAAAACCGTAAACCTTTGCTCTCCGAAGTCAAATAGTGTTTCTGCAAGAGCAGCGGACTCTAAGCGCTGCGTGAAAACGGCTCAGCCCACAGCACGCAAGCCTGGAGCTTCAGCGGAAGCTTCTCAGGCAACGCTGTTGGCGGGTGCGGCCTGGCAGCACTTTCAGTGCAAAGCATGGGGTTGTAAGCGCAGAACGAAGACTGCAGTAAAGCCGGAACCTGCAACCGCAGCAGGTGTTGCACGAACACCTCAAGCTCATTTCCGGTTTGGCTGTGAATTAATTACGGCCATTTCATGTTCAGGGACCTTTTATTGTTGCCACGTGTCTATCACCTCACAAGCAGCCCCGTGGTCTCACGTGGAGTCATGACCCACAGTTTAAAATGTGCTGCAGAAAATGATCTGTCCTTCTCAACCATTCATGGACACTTAGAAAGTTTATGGTTTGACCCGCTGTGGAGTACTGTTCCCTGTATTAGTTAAAATTGGATGAGGCTTCTCAAGGCTTCCACATCCATTTTATGTTCTGTTTAGTTGCTGATTGGTACAGAAAACTGTGATTGTGAATTTGTCTTTTTCTTCTGGCTGTTATTTAAAATTTTAGCTTTTCCTTGATGAATTGTTTTTTATTTTAATTTTAATTACACTTTATTTACTTTGTATCCCTCCTCTAGTTCCCCCCTCCTCCCTTCCCAATCCTTCCTTTCCTCCCCCTTCTCCATGCATGCCCCTCCCCAAGTCCACTGATAGGGGAGGTCTTCTTTTTTTTCCTTCTGATCCTAGTCTGTTAGGTCTCATCAGGACTGGCTGCATTGTCTTCCTCTGTGGCCTGGTAAGGCTGCTCCCCCCTCAGGGGGAGGTGATCAAAGATCAGGCCAATCAGTTCATGTAAGAGACAGTCTCTGTTCCCATTACTACGGAAACCACTTGGACACTGAACTGCCATGGGCTACATCTGTGCAGGGGTTCCAGGTCATCTCCATGCATGGTCCTTGGCTGGAGTGTGAGTCTCAGGAAAGACCCCTGTGTTCACATTTTTTGGTAGTGTTCCCCTCCTTGTGGACCTCCTGTCCTCTCCAGATCTTACTATTTCCTATTTCTTTCCTAAGATTCCCTGCACTCTGCCCAAAGTTTGCCCATGATGAATTCTTAAGCACTGTTTTAAATGCATAAATATTTAGAAATAATCTTTCTAATAACTGGCTAATTTATATCACAAAAAGGCTTTCCTTATCATAGATAGCATTATTATTATTATAAACTCTACTTCAAGTGATATTAAAATAGCCATTTCATGTTTCTTTAGATAACAGTTAACATGAAATATTTTCTGCCTCTTCATCATGGGTTCACTTACACTAATTTTTATTCTTTGTCAATTTCATACATGTGCAGGTTTTATCTTCATTTTTCGTTTCTTTTCTTTATCTTCAGGAATATTGATTGACCTAGAGTATTCACAGCCAAGCTGTCTGCAGCTGTCCTGCCATGTTTATGTCATTGCTACCAAGCCCATTCCATTCCCCTCTGTATTTTATTTTGGAAATGTTTTTGTTGAATCGGTATGCTTGGTAGCCTTTTCTGCTCCTCGGGTGCTGTATGCTACTAAGCATCCCTCAGTATGTGTACCCTGTTAAGGCCATCTCAAGAAGTTTGGCACAGGATGTAAACTTTGTCTCCACTTGTCACTCTCACGCTTTCTTCTAGCTTACTGAGCACACGGGGTATAGTTCCACACAGTTGTCTCCAGGCATCTTATCAGCCTTGTCTTCTCATCCTATCATATATGCTACTCCGCAGTGCTTGGGTTGACTGATTTCTGTCCTTACCATGAATCCTGTTTTACTGTTCCTTGGGAAGATCTGATCACACTGCATTATGGTATACGAGTATTATTAATTTCACCCTGTTAGATGTAGATCTTTTTATGTTTTTTTTTTTCAATATCCTCCACTCTTTTCTAGAACAGATATAATTTACTTAGAAACAATATAGTCCCCTTAGGTCTTGCTTTTAAGATCTATTAGATAGGACTAGAGGTGACATTCTTCTAAATGCCATTTTCCCTCCACTCAATCCTTTGTTTGATGTCCTATGAGTTGCCAGCTTTTCAGTCTTGTGCACCAGGACATATTCTCAACATTCATTCAAGAACCATTGACTTCATTCTCAGGCCCTTCATTGGGCCTCTCCAGAAGATATTTACTAAGGCATACTGAGAAATACAAGAGAGAACTCCAAAGCTCCCTCTATTCAAGACCTACTTGAAGGATAGGATGTTGTCTTGCCTACTTGAGCCAATTTGGACGCCTAAATTTCTCTCCTCAACTTAAAAAGACTTCCAGGTTCTACCTGGGATTTGATTCCTTCACTACAGCCTCAGAATTCCAAACAGGAAGTTGGGGCACTACCCAGGGTGATCTTACATATTTCTGGTCTCCTACGCAGCACTGCATTTTGTTACCTGACTTCCAAAATCTTGAGAACTATTTTCATGTACTTTTACTTCTTTCAAGCAAAAAGCAACAACTACTCTTTAGTAGCCCATCTTTGTTGGAAGCAGAAGCCCCTGTTTGAAGTTTAAATCTTCATACTGCTGGTCCCAAGTAAGAAAATAATTAAAATGTGACATACAATACTCTACAGAAGAAAAAGAAGCTGTGTGGCTAGTAAGAATAGTACAGGGGATCCGTTCTTCTATATTTTCTCACTTTTACATGAAAGGGGAGAGAAATAGTTCCCTCAGTAAAGACATCTTACTCTCTAGCTTGTGCTTTCCAGGTACAGTGGTCTCTGACTTTGCTATTGGCTGCAGTAAAGGAAGAACGTTTCCCCAAACGCAGCACATAGCTAGCATGAGCATGCTGTGGACATCTTTCTCTGCCTTGAGAACAGCAGAGAGAATCACTCTCACTCGGGAAATCAGAGACTAAGAAGTGTGCTCAGCCGTGTTCCCTCTCACTGCTTCTTTATGGACTTTAAATTGCACTTGGATTGAAGTTCGTAGAGGTTTTAATAAATGTAAGCCCCAGGAGCTCATAAAACATACCCTAAACTCTATAACTGTAATTGTTCTTTTATTTTTCTCTGCCCTAAGGAATGCTGGCATGGAACATATCTGAAAACAATATTTTTCCCTATTTCATTTATGTGTTTACTTAATAAATAATTATTGAGTACCTACCATATATCTGGCCCTGTGTGAGACACTAAGATATGGTGAATGAATAATGATGATCTCTTCACTAATTAAATGTGCACTCTGATGAGAAAATGCGTACACAGGTGGACAAATGAGTCTGTTTAATATGAATTGTGATAGGTACTGTCAAGAAAATTAGCAGGAATATATGCTACACAATAAAAAGACAATGAGTTTTGTTGCTATGGGTGAGTCCTATCTATTACACTAGCATTCAGGAGATGCACTGAATGTAGAAGATTAGTAAAAGGAGAGCATAAAGGAGATCAGATGTGGGGACATTTGTTAATGTGGACTGGGAAAGGGGGAATAATTCACTGTGTTCAAAACACGAAGTGAAGCTGCCATAGCTTAAGTTTGGCCAGGAAGAGGATAGAGCTAGATAATGTGGTGGATAAGTGAAAGACACACCATACAGTGACTGAAATGGCCAAGAAGCATTTAAATCACAGAAACCACAGAATGGCCCTTATGTTCTAAAAAGATCACTCTAGGGACTGTGGAGATGACTGAGCCAGTAAAGTAATTGCTTTGCAAGAATGAGTTCAGATCCTCAGCACCCATGTAGGAAAAAAAAAATCTGGCTGCAGCTACAGTACTTATATTCTAGCAATAACAAGATGGAGGCAGGCAGATCTCTAAATGCTCACAGAGTAGCTAGCCTGGCCTACATCACAAAGTTCCAGACCACAGATATCCTGTGTCAGGAAAAAAAAAAAAAAACCATGAAAAGTACCTGAGGCATGACACCCATAGTTGTCCTATGATCTCCATTCATACTCCCTGCAAATGCAAAACCTGCCATCTACCCACCCAAATGCATCCTGTTTCTACCCTCACCAGACATGCAAAGACCTCTCTAGCTTTCATAGGTACACTACATTAAAATCAACAAGAGTTTGTAGGGTCAGGACGAGGTTCATCAACATGACCTAATCCTTCCACAACATACACATTGGTCAAAACATTATATCGTACCCCATAAGTATGCACAATTGTTATTTCCATCTAGGAAGAAATTTTAAATTTAATTTTTAGTGCCTTTGAAATATGTAATACATCACAATTTCAAAACTGCTGTGTATGTTTTCTGTAGATAAAAGTTGGAGTAGAGGATAAAAAGAAGTATGTTTTGTACTCTATAATGGGAAAGTTAAAGACCTGTTGTGAGAATAGAGGGGTCCTGGATGAATATGATTAGTTCTGTTAGAGTTGAACAAGGACATATAACTGAACCTCTTGTATATCTAGGCTGCTACCTTTAAACAACTAGGGACCTTGTACATAGAATTGAGAAATTTTCTTTGTAGGTTTCTTTAAATATAAAAGTGCTCCAAAAATTTTTAAACTATCAAGGAAGTAATAAACAAATCAAATTTAAGCAAGAGTACACACAAAACTGTCAATCTGGAGCTAATGGAGGACTAAGGAAGGAAACAAAACCAGTGCACAGTGGCAGCAGAACCTAAGGACAGAGCGCCCCATTCCAGCTTTGGATGAAGGGTTTGTTTACGTCTCATCGGATGCATTATTCGCAGCAGTTCATAAGCATTAAATGTTTTCAGCAGTGCTAGGACTACAGACTTCAGTAAATGACAATTGTTCTGGCTTGCCTCTCTGTCACTGTGATAAGGTGCTGGTCAAAGCAACATAGGAAGAAAAGGATTGATTTGACTTACAGCTTATCTGCAAGAAAGGAGCGCAAGACAGGACACTAGAGACAGAGAACACAGAGCAACACAGTATACTGGCTTACTCCTCATGGCTTGCTCTGGTTGCTTCCGTATACAACCCAGGCCTAACTTCCCATGGATTGTCCCACCCTCTATCAGATGGGCCTTCCTACATCAATCACTAATTAAGAAAATATCCCTCAGGCATGCCTACAGGTGAACTTGATGAAGGTAATTTCTGGGCTGAGAGTCCCTCCTCACCAGCTTGTTAAGTTGACAACAAAACTAAGGACAGTAACAGCCATTCATTCGCTCCTTTCACATGGTGTTTCTTGGAACCCTGGTGGCCAGAGATGAGTCGGTCAAATTGCTGTAAGACCCTTATGATCTTATATCTGAACACAGCAAACTAGAATTTTAACTGCAAATCCTGGCAAGGCTTTGTCTGGCTCATCACTGCACAGGCACCGGCTATTGCCCAGGCTCTCCTCCCTTCCCATAACTCATTTTGTTGTCCTTGAGAAGAGAATGGAGAGAAACCCCAAAGCTGGGAAGCCCTCCAGGCTCATTTCACAGAGGATGTTTCGCAGAACTTGGAGGCATCGGATCTGGTCCAACCATGAAAGCTTTCTCCAAATCTGCATTCCAAAACCTCAAAGGGGAGAAGGAAAGCAAAAGTGGAGCAGTTGCCTCAGGTGGGCTTCTCTTCCGGGTGTAGTGACGGCTTTGTCTGAACTAATTGCCTCTCCTGCTAACAAGAGAATTTAGTCAATTGAATCTGACTGAGCTGGGTTGCTAAGATGATGGGAAAGGCTCTGCTTTTGTCCAATTGTAGCCTCTTGTTCTTGTGGTTAGTGCATACAATAAATGTTATTGTATAAGAAGGACTGGCCTTTGCATCCCATCAAAGTCTTTGCTATTATGTGGAGTGCAGAACTCTGAAAAACCTCTCAGATAGTAGCAGAAAGAGAAGTGAAGATTGAATGAATAAAATGGGGCAGAAAAAAAACAACTTATTTTGTCATAGGAATCTTTTCTACCCAGTTTGCTAAAAGGGCTCCTGGATGCTCATTTCTTTAATGTTGTTAAGTCTCATTTGTCTCTGTGATGCGACAGCAGGCAAATGATGATCAGAAACCACAGAAATGGTAATTAACAAGTGGAATAATTAAATGGTGGTGGTGGTGGTGGCAGTGTGTGTCTGTCTGTGACTGTGTCAATTTCTGTGGCTGTGGGCTGTGGCTGTTTCAGTGGCTGTGGCTGTTTTGGTTGCTATGGCTGAGGCTGTGTCTGTGTCTGTGTCTGTGACTGTGTGTCTGTGTGTCTGTGTCTGTGTCTGTGACTGTGTCTGTGACCGTTGCTGTGGTTGTCGGCTGTGGCTATGGCTGTTTCGGTGGCTGTGGCTGTTTTGGTTGCGATGGCTTTGGCTGTGGCTGTGGCTGTTGCTATGACTGTGTCTGTGACTGTGTCTGTGACCGTGTGTGTTGCTGTGGCTGTGTCTGTGCCTGCTACTGTGTCTGTCTGTTTCTGTATCTGTGGCTGAAGCTGTGGCTGTGGCTGTGTCTGTGTCTGTGTCTGTGACTATGTCTGTTGCTGTGTCTGTGCTGTGCCTGTGTCTGTGGCTGTGGCTGTGGCTGAGGCTGTGTTTGTGTCTGTGGCTGAGGCTGTTTCTGTGGCTGTGGCTTTGGCTGTGACTGTGTCTGTGTCTGTGTCTGTTGCTGTTGCTGTGACTGTATCTGTGGCTTTGGCTGTGACTGTGTCTGTGTTTGTTGCTGTGGCTGTTTCTGTGGCTGTGGTTATCTGTTTCTCTTAAGCATCCTTGAAATAAAGGATAATTTAGCCAAAATTTGACTTTATATAAAACATTTCCTAGGCTACCTGGATACTTTTTACTTTTAATCATATATTTAGAAGTTTGGATAACACATAAAGGAATCCAGAGCTTCTAGCTCTTAGAACTTAAATATTTAGCCACGGGCAAAAGGAAAATGATAAAAAGCTTTAACAAATAAAAAATGATTAAAATGTTGGTTTCACTATAAATATAAACTGTCTGCATACTTATCAGTGTGCACATGTGCATGCATTTGTAAATGGTCACATACCAAAATGATTCAAGCTTAAGTAATGTCAAGTGAAATAATGTGTATGTCTCAATTGCATAGATCTGATGAACAGGGTTAAAAAAAATCACCATAACAATTTTCAAAATAGCTTTGAGATTTTAGGTTTTACTTAGTGGAACATTTTTATTCATGTAAAGAATAAAAAACGTCTTGGCATCTATTGGATTGGGGGGCAAAGAAGACCCGTGTATTTATTTCATACATAGACTACCTAGAAATGTGAGCAGACAGGATTTTAAATTGGATTTAAATATATCTACAAGTGAAATGTTCATTTAATGAAAATGAGCGATACTTGTGGTCAAGATGTCTCAGGCTTCCAAGTAAACAGATGGTACCTCAACTCTCAACCATATCATGTTTTATTGGACTGCAAATTCTAGAGTTTAAATCTTCTATACCTCTTTCACTGCTACTGCACAGGCAATAGAATCATTGTCCTAAAGACAAAAATGAGGAGAGAATTATTGAATTTTTAGTACCTATGGGATGAGAGAAATTCAAGAATTACAGAATTGAGTATTTACAATAGCATATTCAACAGAGACTGAGAATGGGCTAATTAATAAAATATATCAATCTATGATATTTTTGTCTGGTCTTTTTATTCCTTCATAATTCCACACACAATGTATTTTAATCATATATTCCTACCATTTATTCTCTCTTATCCCCCTCTACCTCCAAAAAAAAAAAATACCCTCCACTTTCTCATATTCTCCTCATCCCCATCTCTATGCATATGTGTGTTTCCCACGGCATTTATTTAGGATTATCTGTCTATGTGAGCACAGGTAGGAGGGCACTGACTTCAGCAAGAGCAACTTAACAGTGGCTACACCACTGAGTAATTTAATTCCCCTCCTTCAGCAACCACTAACTGCCTATAGCTCCTCAGGGAGGAGTGGACTGCCCTTGCCGTAATGAAACATTGAGGGGCCTAGTTTTGTGCAGGTAGCTCCATTTCTGCACATTCATGAATACAGCACCCTCACATTTAGAAGGCAGTGTTCCACTCCTTTCTACCCTCTGGCTCTGATATTTATTCTGCCCTTTTTCTGCAAGAGTCTATAAGTTTTGAAGGGGTTGTTACAGAAGTTACTTTTATGGCTGAGCATTGAACTTGCTCTCAGAACACTAACCATTCACGAGTCTTTGCATTAACCATTACTGCAAACAGAAGCAGCTCTGACCAAAGCTGAAAGCAGCACTAACCTATGGGATAAGTACAAATATTTAAAAGGCAGTTTAACATCAATTCCACTTACCAAAGCAATGATGGATTCCCCCTATGGCTTTAACCAAGTTTAAAGCATCCCAGATAACTTTCTCCTGTGGAATAACATTAAAATACAGTCAGAAAGTGCTTGTTTACCCCCATAACAATTATACCACTATTGCAATAATGGGCACACCATGGTCCCATTTATTACACAGTCCATTCATTCATTCACTTATTCATTCATTATATCAACATCATTTTGACACTGTAGTTGACAAGATTCATAGCTAGGTAGTACTGTTAATGACCTTTGTCTCCCAGCATCCTGCCCAGAACATTCTAATATTATGAAATCTATTCAGCCTTGAGGAAGCGTCTCAGGCACAAGTGTGTAGTGTCTCCATGCAGTGTTTTGTTATCTAGATCTGATGGGTAAGTGAGAGAAATAGCAGGAGCCTGTACAATCTCGGATTTTAATAAAAAGTGTTTAGTTGACAAATGTAAAATATTCTAAAACAAGTAAAGTCATAAAAATAAACACTTCTATAATTGCTTTTAAGCTAGAAACTTCCATAATATAAATAATTAAAATTTATTACTTCTCAGGTGGTCAGTACAATGACAAGTTTTACTCTGGGTGATGAGTGAATACATGAATGGAATACATGTGTTCTTGGACTAAGAGCTGTTAGGAAATTTTTAAGAGAAAAAGACAAATTTTTAGTTTCCACATTGGGTAGTACTCTGGCCTTCATGATGATAAAAATAGGACAGAGGCAGACCCCAAAATGAGTCTCACAAGGACAAAAAATCTCCAGCTGGGAAGGCTCATTAGGTCACCATGATCTGGGCGCAAGACCAGAAACCTTCCATTGGCCAGGGCTACTTCCTGACAAGACTTGCAAAAGCAGATTGTTTTTCTCCAAGGCTGACAGAGATTACCAGGAGGGTCTGCCAAGGGCTTCTTCATCTCTGGCCTCCGCTCCTTCATTACTCCCCACTTGTTATCACAATTTAAGAGCCAATTGGAATTACTTTCTTTTTCTATATTTAGACCAAGATGTAAAAAGCCCATTACTTCATCTGCCCTCAGCAAACCCCTTTCAGGACCTCTCAGATGCTGAAAGCTTTGTTGTTCTTGTTTCTGCTTTCATAAACTCCTCCATCCTTCTCACTCCTAGTCACCCTGTACCTCAGTCTTCTTGGTTGTGAGACAAGAACCAGAGAGGAGAGAAGTATTGGCAGAATTTTTTAGAGCTGTCTTGGATATCACTACTCTGAAGAGTTAGTGGCAAACTGGTCAACATTCCAGCACCTGGAGTCCAGCCTGGAGTCTTGGATGCAAAGGTAGAATTTTTGGCATAATTGCACAGTTATCAACTATATTTCAATCAATTAAAAATGCCCCCTGGCTATGAATATAGTTTGGTGAAACAGTACTTCCCAAGTAGTTATATATTTAAATGTAAGTGAAAGTGGTCTAAAAATGAAGGAATGAAGGTAAACATCTTAGCAGTTTGGGCACTATGACAGGATACTGTAGGACCTTAAGATCAAGTTGCTTACATAGCGGTGGCTTATTTCTTGGAGTGGGCCTATTTGATGGGTACTAGCAAGGCCAGAGTCTGGTGAGTGTCCTCTGTCAGTGGTTGTCTTCTTCCTGAGTCTTCACATAGAAAACAAAAGAGAGAGAAAAAGAAAGCTCCTTGTCCCTTGTTACGGATGTAAAATCCAATCATGAAGGCTTCAAGCTCCAAGTCTAATTACCTTCCAAAAGCTCCACTTCCTAACAATATCCCAGCTAATTTAATAGCTTTACTCATGAATGGGCTCCCACCATGTACCAGTGAATGATCTAGTGGCAATGAACAGATTCTAGAAGGGGAGGCAAAATATCCACTTGTAAAGCTATGATGAACGAGCTAGAATTTTCTGGTTACTTCCCAATTCAAGGTCACACAGATGACCCTAAACTGTATTGTATACTAAACAAAACCAGAAAATAGGAGAAAGAGATTTGTAAGGGGTTGAGGTTAATAGGAGTACACACAGATAATGGTGTGGAGTATGACCAGAATACACAATTTACATTCATGAAATTGTGAAAGAATAAACTTTACTAATGAGAAAAATATATGAATGGAGACATTGACTCAAGAGCATATGAGTGAACTAGCTCTCCCTGCCCTTGATGATACAGACTCTGAACACAAAGGACAGTTTTCAAAAGGAGGTTGGAACAGAGCCTCAGAAATGCTTGTTCTAATTCAGCCAGCATTCCAGAGACAATGATAAGAAAGTAATATATAGCAGAACCTACAAAATGCGAAACTTCAAAAATGTGACATATAAGACGCTAAGCAGAGTTTCATTCAAATCATTTTTATGTCGACATCTGTAGGAGAGACAAGAGTTTGTGAAGTTCTAGCAGCAATGCCAGTTAGGTGTCCCAAATGATTAACTCACATTGGCAGAACGGAGAGAAATAATTTGTGGCTTCATTCATCTAAAAAATGTTTATTGAAAACCAATTTCATAGTAGATAAAATTCCCTACCTCCATAAAATGAAGGTTAAGAGAAAGAAAACAATGAACACAGAGGTAAGTTTTAATTTTTTTTGGATGGTGATACATATTAAATAAAGCATAGAATAAGTGCTAATTACAAGTCTTTATTATTGACACAAAAAATTGCTGCATTCAGCAATAGGTGATTGCATATGTGTATATAACCAGTCACATGTAGATCTTGTCTAAGGTTTGCTGAATGAAGCTGACCTCAGTTAAGGTAATGGGGCATCTGTGCTTGACTGACATTTGCCTCAATCTCATGCACACTGGTCTGACCTTTAGGGCTTTAGAAAAGATTAGGAGAACAAATGGAAACACCCAAGGCCTCTTGAGCCCTGACTGTACCTAGAACCTTGTTGCTTCCCATTCATTCTACTGTCTAGTGAACACAAATGCATGTTTGCTGCAGCAGCAGCACTGTGACAAAATATGTTACATAATCAAATAGAAGGAAAGAGACACACATAACTACTAGGTATTCAAGGGGCTTCTCACCATGAACAAAAGGCTATAGGATCAGGGACTGTTGCCCATTTTCTGCCCCTGCCCCATTTACCACTTAGGGAGTGTATCAGTTTTGTTTTGTTTTTCCCGTGTTAAAATACCCCAACAGCACTAAGGACTAGGTGGTGGCGACACATGCATTTAATGCCAGTGCTCAGGAAGCAGAGAGAGATGGATCTCTGAGTTTGAGGCCAGCCTGCTCTAGCTAGATTCAGGACAGCCAGGGCTACACAGAGAACCCCTGTCTTGAAACAAACAAACAAATAACAACTTTAGGGAGAAAGGGTCCCTTTTGCCTATAGACATGGGCACAGACCACCTTGGTGGGGAAATCTGAGCAGCAGAAGCAGAATCAGTTGGTCACATCACACCTGCCATCACAAGACAGAAAATGGCTATTTCTGGTGCGTAGCTCACGTTTTCCTTGTATGCAGTCCAGGACCTAAAGCAGGGAATGGTGCCACATATGTCCAGGGTGGGTGTTCGACCTTAGCTAACATAGTCAAGATAATCCCAAGCAAATATGTCCAGAGGCTCGTCTACCATGCGAGGCTAGACCCCATGAGATGTCAAGCAGTACTAAACACTGCTTGAGGTAAGACTCAATCTTTTCCACAACAACGTGTTCTCCCTTCTCACTGAGACCACTAATAGCACCAAGTATTGTGCTATAATAATGGAAATCAATTTGCCTCCAATAATCAAGTCTGAAAGTAAGAATGAGGAAAATGAATGAAAATAGATATACAACACAAAATGTTTATATGACAAAAACCCACCGTGAGATGAATGGCAAATTTAGAAAATGTTAAAAGGGTCCATAAAGTAAAAATAAAAAGGCATATCTATTTTTGTGTGTGGTAGAATACTGGCCAGAGAAAATTGAACAGGAAATGAAAGGCCAGCAATTTTTAAACCTAAGGAATTCTAGGCAACTTTGGTAGAAATAAAAGCAATTAAATTTTTACCAAAATATCATCTTCTATTTAGTGGGCAAACCCTCTGAAAGGCTGAAACCATACTGCCAAATTAAGAAAATGCTCTTACTCAGGTACATCCCTTCTACTGTTACAAAATATGAAATCACAAGAACCACAATTTAATAATTTCAGTCAAATTACACACACTCTCTATATAGTTATAGTTATACATACATACATACATACATATACACACATACATAATTTAACACGGAGATATCTTTAGGAAGCCTTGTGAAGTGCACTGGCTAACACGCAGGGCCACACAGTACACTATTGGCTGCAATACCAAAAGCTGGGAACAGGTCAAACACCGTGAAGAGGGTGAAGCAGGTGAAGCTCATCCACACAGAGTGCGTCGTTACATCCACAGGAGAGAATCAGAGGTGCTGTACATCATCATGTCCCCTCACAGCTGTCTAAGTATCAGAGTATAAGCACAGAAAGAGCATAGGAAAGGAAAGAGGATGGAAAGAGTATACTGTGCAAGAAAAAAAAAAACTAAGAGTGAAAGGGACATTATACAAATCTGTGTGGGACTTTTAAGATACACAGAATAAATACAAAATTCTAAAGAACAATTACCTTTAACTGAAAGTACAAAGGAGAAGGTGATGGGTAGAGAGGCTCTGACCACCTTTGGATTGTACTTTACTGTAGTTATACTTGATTCTGACAATAATTCAAATTGTTGATGCAACATAATTTTATAACTTTTAAAACTGCAGTTGACGATTTCCACTGAAAATGTTTTAAATCCATGAATTCTCGTTTAGTAGCATAGCAATAAGTTGTTTCCTGAAGCTAGGGATACATAGCAGAAGTTTCAGAATGTGTGAAGCCGCAGTACATGGGAACTGTTTTCACGATGTCAGGTGTTTCAGCAGAGAGTCTGAGTCTGATGGAGTCTGGGAACCAAAAATCAGGTCACCAGCCAGCCAAACAAACAAACAATAAAGGTATTTAGAATAATGCCATCACTTAATAATCATGTCCAGAAAAAAAAAATTCAGTCCTTTAAAGACCCTGTTCTCATTTACAAAATCAAGTTCAAATACCTCAAATAGAAATGTCACCTAATTTGGCCTATTACTGAGCTATCAATCTGATTTTGACACAAAATTTACTCCTTTTCTTTGCTAGTACCTCACTCTTTTTACTATCTGTCCTAGGGTTGTGAAAGAATACCATGACTGTGACCACTCTTAATAAGGAAAATTTTAATTGGGATTGGCTTACAGTTTCAGAGGTCAGTCTGTTATTGTCATGGCAGGAAACATGGCAGCACACAGGCAGACATGGTGCTGGAGAAGGAGCCAAGAGTTCTACATCTGAATCCGCAAGCATCAGGAAGAGAGTAACACTTGGCTTGAGCATCTTCAAACGTCAAAGCCCAGCCCTAGTGGCCACACTTCCTAATAGTTCCACTGCATATGAGCCTAGGGTGGCCATTTTCATTCCAACCACCACACTATCTGACATTATACTTTTTAAGTAAATGAAAATAGGAAGGTTATCTGTTTCTCACAGCCAAAACCTTCCCTGAGAAATAATGTGTTAATAAAACCTTGGGCCACGTCTATAATGCACTTTCTCAGGACAGATGTATTTGGTCTATCCTTTCAATAGTACTGATGACGCCTAGACGGTGGTTGACAGTGTCTCCATAGGATTCTATGAAGTCCCTTACTCCATCTCCTCACAGTTCCTGGCGACTTGTCTGCGTAGACAGTAGTAGAGTCAAATTACTTCACAAAGAGTACACATGCAGTGTCTGGTACACAGTTAGTTCCAAGAAAATGTATCATCCCTACTTATAAATGGACAGAAAAATTGAGAAGTCTGAAGGAATCAGGAGCGCTTCCCACATCTGCCTTTTTCACACCCACATTCTGCTGCGGTCCCCACAGGTGATTTGTCCAATTAATATGAGCATCAGATTATTCATAATTCAAATTTTAACTAGAAAAAATAGCCATGGGATAATGTATACTAAGTAAAACCTACTAAATCCAACCATTTAAATGAAGGTCTGTGGGTTTGGTTTTGTTTTCTTTTTTTTTTTTTTTTTTAATAATTGAAGCATCTCATCTTCTACCCACATACATGGTGAAAGGCACCAAGCCATCTAGTATGTAACATTACAAACTTGCTCCTGAAAGCCCACCAGACAAAGGAGCTACTGTTTCTCCTGATTTTTCATTTGACAGTTCAGTACTGACACACAAGTATAAATATAGAGGATCCCCCCCCCCCCATAGGAAGAGAGTATCTCCTGTTCAGTCTTTATACTGTGCCCTGATTATTCCTTCTGTGTCTTTTCTGGTTAAAAATGTGGAAATCCAAATCTGATTCTACTTCTGGTAAATAATAAAAGTACCCTAACTGAACCAGGAAAGATCACAAAACATTCATTTTCAGCAGAATGTCACTTTCCTATGCAAACTGTAGGTCCAGGAATGAAGGTTCAGCTGCCTAAACTGCTGTACGTTTCTATGAAGGACACTTTTCTCTTCCTGTTTGTATATCCCTGGAAAGACAAGGCCTATTCTATACATCTGCAACTGGTCTGTTTCCCCAAACTCCTCACTCTTATGCAACATCCCAACATTCATCCATCTTCTGTTTCTGAACACAAAATCTCTCTCACAGTGTTACTTTACCGGATAACAACTTGCCCTGAAAGCATCACTATCCTCTGTGGTCCTGCTTATAGATCTTCTGTCCTACAGAGACCTCTTGGAGTTTTCTGAGCTCAAATATCTATTTACGTGTTGAAACGTGACTCTAAAGCCTGAATCCTTGTATCCCGTGTCCATGCCTGTAATCATAGAATTAGGGAAGTTAGATGAATGCGGGTTCTGTTGAGAGTGTAAGATCATCCTGGAGTTAGTAATAAATCTTTTCTCAAATATAGGAAGGAAGGAAGGAAGGAAGGAAGGAAGGAAGGAAGGAAGGAAGGAAGGAAGGAAGGAAGGGAGAGAGGCATAAGCTGAGTATTCTAATACACATATGCCTAAATGAAAGTAGTTTATCAAATCAATAATTTTGTACTATGATGTATTTCTATAAATACTTACTACTTCAAAATCCAGTCTTTAAATTGCCTTTAAAATTACTTGTCAATTTGAAATCTATTCACCCGCACAGTTTAAAACTGAATATATTTTTCAAACTTCAAGATAAAAATCATCTGATCGTACTACCTAATCTTGACCTGAATGAGTTCCTTATAATTTCAGAAAGCCAGCTCTTTAATGTCAAAGAAGAACAAGAAGAAGAAGAACAAGAAGGAAGGAAGAAAGATTTAACCACCCACAGTTAACAAGTGGACACATCTCCACATGAGAGCTGTCAGAAGCCCCGTAGGATATTTCCACTAGTTCTGTGCTTCATTTAGGAAACATGTGACATATTTCAGTCAGATCATACTTGCTCACTTCTGATGCTCTCGTCTCTCTATCCAAGGAAAAGACCTCTTAACATATTTATTAAAAAATCTGCAGCTTCATCTTTGCTCTGAAAGTACTTAAATTGAAAATGGGGGAAAAAAAAACAAGACAGGCTGTCTGGGAACACAAGGGTTTTAGAACATTTTTTGTTGAGCTCAGAAAAAAAGTAAAAGATTCTTTATTTAAAAAAAAAAAAAGCCAATGTCTGTCTTTTCAAGAATTTAAATTGTGGATTTTAGAGTATAATCTAGGATGAGCTTGGTCACTTTCCTTCAATTCAATTCAATTCAATTCAAATCTTAGGATTTGCCTAGAAAGGAGGATAATGTGTAACCATATGCTTTTAAAGAGGAAAAGGCATAATATTAACCAAATTTATGTCAGTTTTCACCAACAATTTCATTTTTAACAAAACAGAACAAACAAGCAAAACTAGTTCATGGATATTATACTCCCAGTATTTATAAAATATAGAGATTTGGATGAAAGAGATTCAGTTTCTATAGTATCTTCAATGAAGAAGAAACATTTTATAAACCTAAGAATGATCCAGAGTGAAAAGTAACATTAAAAAATATTTACTGTTTTTATTATTCCTAGAAAAATGTGTTCTAGACAGACAGTAAGGCCAAGTTTCATTTGAATAGTTCTCCACTTGCAAACCGACACTGATGAAGCTAAAATATATGGCCTCCAACAAGGAGCAGGAATCTCAGCCACTGAGAAACTGTCCATTAACTCTAGGGTCATAAAGTTTGTTTTATTTTTGTATTACAAACAATAAAATGTATAAAAAATTCTATGGTACTTTAATCTTATCAATAGTTCTAAGAACAAATTTATATTTCTTTTAAGCACATTCCAAACACAGTCTCCTAATATTAACAAAAATTGTTGTCAGTCAGGCGATTTCCAGTTTTCTATAAAAGAAAAAGAATACCATGAGACCATTAAATTCTGAGAATCTCTTCCTCTTGTGTCTACAATGCAATGATCTCTTATTGAGACTGTATCCCTTCCTGTGGCAGCTGCAGAAATGACTGAGAATTTGCTCCATTTTATCCATGCCAGTCCACACTGTCAGAAGAAATGGCACTCCACAGTCACTACAAAGAAAATGAGCAAAACATGAGGTAAAGAGGGACCATTGCAAATACAATCCACCCACTGTATGCTAGTTCCTCAGTGTTCATGTGTGCCAACTACTAGACCCTCAACATTTGTTGTTGTTGTTGTTGCTGTTTGCTGACTTGACACAAGCTACAGTCATTTTGGAAGAGGAACACTCAACTGAGAAAAATGCCTTCATTAAATTGGCCTATAGACAAGTCTGTCAGGCATTTTCTTAGTTAAAGATGGATGTGGAAGGGCCCAGACTTCCGTGGGCAATGTCATTCCTTCGCCCTGTGTTATATAAAGAAAGCATGCTGAGCAAGCCATGAGAAGTAAGGCAGGAAGCAATATCTATCTACAGTCTCTATTTCAGTACCTGCCTCTAGGTTCCTGCCTTGAGCTTCTGCCCTGACTTTCCTCAGGGTTACAGTACAAAATCTGACAATTGTAAGTGGAGAGAAGCCCTTCCCCACATGAAACTGCTTGTAGTCATGGCGTTTTATCACAGTACTATAAAGCTAACTGAGGCAGAACTCAAAAGGGTAAAATGCAAACAGTGAAGACCCGAAGTGCAGCTCTGAGGGTGGTTCTGAAGATGTCAAGATGTCAGCTCTGCAGTACCCCTCCCCCAATTTATAGAGAGCCAATGAGCACTGTCAGCAGTCGCCTCTCTGTGTTCTGGATCTCATTTGAGTAACGGTGTATGGAGTGAGTTGTGGAGTGGAAGACAGACCAGGGTAGAACCTGCCACATAGTTGCAAAGCAGTCGTAAAAGGTTGGACTAGGCAAGTGATACCAACAAGAGTGCATTTATTTATGAGATTTAAGTCAGGATTCTTAGTGATTAAATATTGGGGTGAAAGGGAAGTAGAAATGGCCAGGGATATCACTTAATAAATATTTACATCATGGTTAAATATGCTAGAAATATTTATAAGTGGTTTATTAGTCCAAACCCACTTACTACTTATGTAAAGGGCCTATGGCGTAGACACTATTAGGAAATAAATTTTATCAAAACGTTTAAAACAATAGACCCTCAAGCAAGGTATGTAAGTTGACCATGGTCATGCTACTTATCCTTGGTTCAAACATACTTTTACCATGAACAGAAACGTATATTTTATGCCCTTCCTTCTGCGAGATGGCAAGGACGGAGGGAGGATACAGGGGGTGGTGCCTTTCGGAGAGCTATGCTGGACTAGGAAGGTGAGAGTAGCAGACATTGCACATCCACTGAACATGTTCACCAAACCAGCGCACACAAGAATCTGACTCTCTTTCAGAGGGTCTCTGTGATAGGCTCCCATCCTGCCCCCTCTCTTCTGCTGCTTCTGCTGTCTATCGTGTTTACCTTCTGAATGAGAATTAAGCATCCTCCTTAGGGTCCTCCTTGTTGTTTAGCTTCTTTAGGTCTGTAGATTTCAGTCTGATTATCCTATATTATATGGCTAATATCCACTTATAAGTGGGTATACACCATGTGTGTCTTTCTGGTTCTGGGTTACCTCACTCGGGATGATCTTTTGCCTGCAAATTTCATGATTTCCTTGTAATAGCTGAGTACTCTTTCATTGTATAAATATACCATTATTTCTGTATCCATTTTTTGATTGAGGGACATCTAGGTTGTTTCCAGATTCTGGATATTATGACTAAAGCTGCTGTAAACACAGATTGTGTGGTGGGATAGAAGCAGATGCAGAGACTCACAGCCAAACTTTTGGCAGAGTGCAGGGAGTTTTGCGGAAGAAGCAGGGATAGAAGGAACTGGAGGAGACAGGATCTCCACAAGGAGAAAAACAAAGCCAAAAATCTGGGTCCAGGAGGACCATCATAGACTGATACGCAAACCAAGGACCATGTGTGGAAAGGACCTAGGCCCTCTGCTCAGATGTAGCTCATAGGCAGCTCAGTCTCCATGTGAGTTCCCTAGTAAGGAGCAGGGGCTATCTCTGACATGAACTCAGTTGCCTGCTCTTTGACCACATCCCCCTGGCAGGACCACCTTTGCCAGCCCACAGAGGAAGAAGATCCAGGCAGTCCTGATGAGACTTGATAGGCTAGAGTTAGATAGTAGGGGAGGAGAACTCCACCTTCCAGTGGACTAGAGAAGGAAATGGGGGAAAAGAGGTAAGGAGGGTAAAGCCCAGAGGAGATGAGGGAGGGGGCTGCCATGAGGATATAAAGTGAATAAATAAAAAATTTAAAATTTTAATTTAATTTTAAAAAAGCTGCTCACTCTCTAAAGCAGCGGTTCTCGACCTGTGTGTCACGACCCCTTTGGGGGTCACATGTCAGATGTGCACTACAATTCATAACAGCAGCAAAATTACAGTTATGAAGTATTGATAAAAATAATTTTATGGTTGAGGGTCACCACAACATGATAAACTGTATTAAAGGACACAGCATTAAGAAGGTTGGTAACCACTGCTCTAGGGTAAAAGTCAGAGCCAGAGGTCTGGATTGGGTACATACACAAAAGTATAAATGAATATGATTTGAGACCACTAGGAAGACATGTTGAGAATATGAATGAAAAGAATATTGAAAATGCCTCACATGAGATACAAGCAAAAGAAAAAATAGCCTAAGGATAAACAAAAACAGAACTGGAAAATTGGAAGTATAATAAATGAAGAGAGAAAGAGAGGGAGAGAGGAGTAGACAGACAGAGCAAGGAGAAAAAGAGATTGAAATGCCAATAAGTTTAGCCTTATTAAAGTCCTTAATGGCTTCTTAAATAAATGGTCTTGATATTAAAGAATGGAAGAAGAAGTAGGGTTGTGAGTAAACAGAGAGACAGCAGTAGGCAGGACTTGGCTTAGAAACAGAAGCCTAAATAAATAGCCAGTTTTCAAAAGAAGGACAGCCTCCCAGTATCTAAGGCAAAGTTACGGGTTCTGTGCCTATGTTCTCGTGCTTTGAACATAGCTAAATATTACAAGAAATGTTACCGCACTGCTTTGCTTGTGATCTGTGGAGCATGGAATTTTGGGGAGAAGAGACAGCAAGGAAGAGCAGACAGTAGCGGAGCCCTGAGAAACAGAGTCATAAGAATGCAGGTTAATCAGCTTTTAGGGGAAGAGGAAGAAGGCTGTAGGGCATAGGAGCAAGAGCTCAAGGTGTTATGCCCAGTTCTGGATACCCCCAAAAGACCACCAGGAATCTCGGATATGAGCAAAACTTCCTGTGGAAGCAGGAGAGGAATACAGTGGGACGGTCTGGGGAAACAAGGTTTTTAAAGGGAAAACCACAGCGGGCGGGTTACATGCCCCAGGATTACAGGATTGGGTAAGGGAAATTGACTTTTGAAATGATTGGTTTACTTTAGGTGCCAAGACCATAAACGATTCTGGCCTGGCCATCTGGGCCGGTTTCCTAGCAACTGTATCTCTAGTGGGCAAGAAAAGAATGCGGTAAGGCTGGTTCTTCCCCACAGGGGGCTGGACATGTTTCACCTGGCTGGCCTTTGCCCAGGCACTAATTTTTAATTCTTTGGTCTCTCAAAGGAGAGACCTGGGTACTTGCACCTGGGAGAATCCACACCTTCTGCTCAATGGATTGACAGGAAACAAAAGCAGGGAAGCTGAGCCTCTGTCCAATAGCAGGAAGGCATGCTCACAGACCCCTGAGGTTTCTAAGTCAAGAAATCAGCAAGGGGAAAATGTGTCTTAACTATTTTACAGTTATGGACTTCTACAATAGTGAGGTGGAGATAACGTAGAAAGCATGGCTGATGAAACAGCCAGCACTGTGAATCCACTCTGTCCTAATACTCACCAGTGCGCCCCTCACAGACTCACATTCACAGGCCAAAAAGAAACGCCCACAACCCCACCCTACCTCTGCTCTGTGACTGATCACTCCGCAGATAGATCTCTGTGCTTTGACAAGTTGTGTGCCTCTATATTAACCGCATCTCACTGCACAAAAATGCTTCTCCAGTGAGGGCTGAGAGTTATTGTGTACAGAGATTCATATTTAGAAGGCAGTCTGATACTATGTCTACTTAACAAAATAACAACAGTAGGTTCATCCCTGGAGCTCATGAGGGCTCCAAACAGTGTTCTTGGCCAGATTTACAAGACCAATTGAGTTTCTGCCTGTGAATAGGGCCTTAAATCTAATCAGAAAGTGGTTTTTTGCTCCTATACCATTCATGCTGTATATCTTGACAGGCTAGGCATTATTATACCTGGCAGAACTCACAGCTGGGAAAGACTGATGGTCACTTTTTTCCCCATAGCAACCTGAATAGCACCTTCCGGTACTGTGAAAGCCAGCCAGCAGAAAGGAAGCTTCCAGAACAGTATTGGCTTGATTTTTCCAAGTCCTGTGGCCAAAATGTGTGACAAGGGGGGGAGGGGTCTCATTTCCAGTCCTGGTGGGCAATCAAGAGCAATGACAATAGCTTGCATGGAGAGGGGGAGGGGGACTCTGTCCCCGCCCCCTCTGCATCAACAACCACAAGGGAGAATGGTATCAACGCATAAACAGGAGTCAATTTTATGAAATGTCACACCACTGGAGGCTGAGGAGATGGCTCAGCAAGTAAAAGCACTTGTGCAGGCAGGCATGCCAACCTGATTTTAGAGCCCTCACGCCCACATAAACAGCTGGGTGTGGACGTGTGTGCAGTATATGTACCTGGAACCCCAGCACTGTGGAGGTCACGCGTAGGTGGGTTGTAGTGACTCACCGGCCTCCAGTATAGATGGTTCCAGGTTCAGCGAAAGAGAATAAAGTAGCAAGTGATAGAACAGGACCCTCAACATCCCCTTCTGGCCTCTGCATATTCACACCTGCACATAGACCATGTATGCATAGACTGTATGTATGTACATTAGAGACACACAAACACACAGATATCCTGACCCTTAAAATCCATGTAGAAAGTAGGAAATACACATAGCACATTTTGCCCACCACAAGCCACAGACTGTTGTCACTCACAAAGAAAAGCATTTGTGTGATTGTCACAACTGCAATGGGAACCAGGTACTTTTTTCATGGGATGCTATTTTTATTTGAAGAATGACCGAAAGATAGATGTGTATACTGACTCAGAATCATATGTTTGGTTGACATTTTCTATAAAATGAAAAAGGTGAGTCTATCATCTCAAGTATGACCGAAAGTGCTAATTATCAATGAGGAGGTTCTGGATTCCCAACAAAACTGGAAATTAAAAGAAAAAAATCCTGACAACATCATCATACTATTGGGAATTTCTCCTGCATTGCCAGTGGTCATATTAAGTGTGGATAACCATTAGTGAAATGGGGTCCTTTGACATTTGGAAAGTGATAGGGTGCCATGAACTAATTGTCCCAAATGACCTTTGGGCAATATTACAAAGTCATGATTAAGGAGACAATTCACTCAAAATAGGAGACCAGCTGTTAGATATAACAAGTATCACAGGATTTAAGAATCACTTATGTGGCTTTAGTTCCCATAGCCCAACTTCCCTTTGAGACATGAAGACTGAATTTAGTACCAAAGGAAAACAGCCACAATTATTTATAAAGAGCACCAAAATTTTCTCTCCTTTCTAGTCACATATCTAAGAAAGTGCAAACATTCTTCACAGTTCTTCATATACTTCGGCAACCCATGTTGAGCCCCACTGAGAGAGAATCAGGTGCAACAGTCCAGCTGCTTCTAAATCATACAGTTAAAAGAATTGCCCGGAGGTAGCACCACTTTTCCTACTGAATGTGTTTGTTTGTTTGTTTGTTTGTTTGTTTGTTTGTTTTTGCTGATCCTGGGGAAAATATGAGATTATAATCATTAAGATAAACAAAATCCCTGCTTTTTCTGTGCAATACTTATATAGTTAATTTTTCTAAATTGACAAAGAGTTGCAGTTTTCTAAATTTCTCAGCTTTATCTTCAAATGTGACGGACTGCAATAAGGACAATCTACTGCGTGGTTTACTTTTCTGCAACCAAAGGTTTGGAAGATGCAAACTTACAAAGAAAGGGTTTGTTTGAACCTACAATGTGAGGGGATGTGGTTCTTCTTGTCAGGCAAATTGTGGTTGTCAGGACTGAGGCAGTTGGTTACACTGCAGCTGCAGGCAAACTTTGGTCAGTGGACGAGAAGTGGGGCTGGGCTCAGGGAATACCCACAGCCACCCATTTCCTTCAGCTGAGCATCTCCTGCTACAGTTCTGCACTATCAGCAGCTGAGGACCAAAGGTTCTAGCGTCCCAGCTAGTGTGGTACAGTTTACATTCAAGCCGTAACACCTGCATAAACAGAAGTTTTACTGAGCGCTCAATTATTTTTCAGTGAGACTGATAAAGAGTAACCACTCTTCAAGTATAAAATGATGAAAGACTATACTTGGCTCATGACAAACCTCTATAGCCAGAAACAGAAGAATAAAACCCAGTTCTTAAAAGTGAGCTTCCAGATTTAAAGAAAGGCATGTAGACCTGTGAATTAATTGTTTAAGCAAATCTATGTGACCTTGGAAAACTGCTTTGTGGTTGATTCCTGCCCATTTATCTTACACAAGAGGAACCAATTAACAGGAAGCATAAAGAATGTAAGTTCCAAGAAGAAAAATGGACAGTAAAGTCTGGATTTTGGGATACTTTTTAAAATTTAAAGTTCGTGGCTTTTACTGGCTCCAGGTCAGGTCCCCTCTCAGGTTTATCACACAGAGATTGGTGAAGAATTTTTATTTTTAATTTAGTTTTTTTTTCACTTTTTAAACTTTAAACCAAAGAAACTTACTACATCTTATGGAAGGGTTATGCACCATTCCAATAGTCTAAAATAATATTGTGTCAAATTCAAATGCTGTATTAACTGTGCACATTTAAATGTTAAAAGTAAGATGTACCTACAAAACACAGAGCATGTTCTCCTGATAAAGCAGTTCGGCCTTCTCTTTCTGATCTTCCAGCACTGTAATTAGTCTATGCATAGTATTTATGACTCTGGTTCTCACTAACAGCTGTTAATAGTGTGTTCCATTAACAGCCACTCTCAAAAACAATCAGGACTAAACTGTTAAAAATGAGTGTGCACTTACGGCAATTATATGAATACCTGAGGCCAATAGACACTGAAATCCAAGAAGAGTGACTTTTAGCTCATTGCTGGAGCCATCCAGATGGTGACGAAATGCATTTCTTTGAGGCAAACAATTTCACGAAAAAAAAGTTTTATTATATGGGCTTGATACCAAAAATTAAATGTAGACCAGTATGTGATAAATTATTGTTGATTCAAATGAAAAATCAAGGTATAGCAGGAAACATCAATGAAAATGCAGATCTTTCCACAGACAGCAATACTAAGACACTAAGAAATTAAAGGTCACATGGTTAGAACCCAGGCTATACACAGTATTTAGGATTTCAGTGTGCTGAGTCATTTTTTAATAGTCTGCCTTTTTTAGGGGAAATTTAAGCTTCCACAAAGACCTTCAGATCACTCTAGGAGGAAATGAGCAACTATGGAGAAAACTAAGAAATAATATAACTTAAACTTGGGGTCCTTGCATCATCTATTGATTATTATTATCTGTATAACTTTTCAAGGATTTTCAAGGTTAATTTAATATTTATATTTGACAGATAAATGACATTATCTGCATTTTCTCAAAGCATATATTGACTGAATAGAACATATGGGAAGTAGAAAGATAGACAAATGATAGATAGATAGATAGATAGATAGATAGATAGATAGATAGATAGATAATAGATAGATGGACAGAAAGACAGATGAAATAATGTCAGGAAATGTTGCATTTGGAGTAATTGAGGATGTTGATTACTCTCTGTGAAACATGACAAATAGAATGGAAATATTGATTTCACATGAGAACATATGTTTGAATAAAGTTTAGGTTCTTACTCTGAAAAGAAAACTATGACTCAGTGAGGTAAAGTAACATACTCAGACTCACACTGCTAGAGATTACAGGGCTATCTCACAAAACGATCTGGCAGCAACAACTTCCATGTGCCGACTTTCTTTCATGTGAAGGGGTACCAGACAGATTTCAGCTCAGTCATGTGAGCTGACATGGTTATTCCTAGGAGAATACATCTGAAGGTATTTTAGGAGCTTCTAGGAAACCTTATCTACATTATTGCTAAAATTATACCCGCTAATGCAAAGGGGTAAAAATAATACTGAACATTGACCAAAAGCCCATGATTAATAGCTTAGCTATGAGTTATCTGTTTTTTAAGATAACTTAAAGTTAAATTGAAATTATGTGTCCCTTCTAAGCTTGCTTTCTACAGTCTATAAGAGCTCAGTGAGACTTTCCACAACCAAGCAAAGGCATTTATTTTCAGGTTTTTAGTTAAACTCTGAGTGTGCAGAGCCTATGCATGCATAGTGGTGAGAAGAAAACATGCTGCTGTTGAATTTACAATTGTAGTTTGTCAGATGCTCTTGTGAACTTAGACATGAGATCTACATTTTCCAAATGCATCCTTGTTCCTCAAGGATCATGTTTGAAGCTATTTCACACTCAAAAGAGGCATGTAGTTCCTTTTGGAATCTCTATAGTAGAACGAATAAAGAGGTACAATTTCTGCTTGGTTCAGTAACCTGCTCCCCAGAAACATGTGAGCATGATGGAGGTGCAGAAGCTAAAGGTAAACCTTTCTAAGCAGGTCCATTAGAGTGGAGGTAGTAGGGGCAGAGTGATCCTCAGTGGATTTTAGGGGTTATCACCCCTCCCTCCTGATTTCTGTAATGTGTTCTTGTGCTTGTTCACTAGGAAAAAAAAATCAGGTGCAAATAGACCTTCTAATCTAAGAGAAATTGAGGAAATGGGAGCACAAGAAAGAAGCTTCCTTCACAAAATCATTCTTTTTCAGAAAAAGACCGCTGTTGCTTTGAACAAGTCTGTGCTGTTAAAATTTTTGAGAAATTTTGCTTCAGATATGGGGATCTGAGTAAAGTAGGACAGCAACAGTATGCCTCCAGCCCCAGTTAGTTGCATATGGGCAGTTGAATTGGAAGAGAATTGTGGTTTAAGGGCCATTGAGATTATAATAGATCAATGACTTTTCTTGACTGCAAAATAGTTATGCAAACACCCTTCCTTATGCATGGTCGTTGTAAAGAAACTGAACAGTCTCTCTTCCCATCCTTGTCTGCAACGTCCCTGTTTCTGCCTCCTCCTACCCCACTTTATACTCGTTTGCAAGGAAGTGCTTGGCGACAGAGGAGACTGACTCTCAGAGTTGCTTTGCGCAAAATCCACTCCTCTCTCCTCCCTCCTCTCCAGCCTCTGGATCCCTCGCAGCGCGCGCTCCCTCCCTTCCACCCAGTGAGCAGCGCTTTGGGATGCTAGGGGCGCGCCTGGCTGTACTTCTGAGGTGGGAGGGGGCTACAGGCAGAAGAGAATATCAGATGTTCATATGTTCCCTTCTGCCTGCCGCTCATCTCTCGTTCCGCTAGGGCCGGTCCGTGCAAGAAACAGACGGAGCCAAGGCAGCTGGGAGAGGAAGACGCTGAGGCGCGTGGCACCCGAAAAGTCTGGGTGCTCTCAGTTACCGCCTAGAGTCCCCAGCAGGCCTTCAGCACCATGGACAGCCGCGCCGGCCCGGGGAACAGCAGCGACTGTTCTGACCCCTTGACTCAGGCAAGTTGCTCCTCAGCACCTGGCTCCTGGCTCAACTTGTCCCACGTAGATGGCAACCAGTCCGACCCATGCGGTCTGAACCGCACCGGGCTTGGTGGGAGCGACAGCCTGTGCCCTCCAACCGGCAACCCTTCCATGGTCACAGCCATTACCATCATGGCCCTCTACTCTATCGTGTGTGTAGTGGGCCTCTTCGGAAACTTCCTGGTCATGTATGTGATTGTCAGGTAAGGAACGCTCTGGGTGCTGAGCTCCGCAGGGGGGAAGGGGACAAAGTCTGTGAGTGACAGGGGAGGAGTAAACAGGGTACAGAAAAGGGATGCTTTGAATACAGAACTTGCTGTTCCTATGTGAGCTTTTACTTTTCTAGGTTTTTCTTCCCTCTCTTGATAAAGCAGTGTTCAAAATTCCAAAACCACGACGTTTCTTGGGCCATGGCTATTAAGATACGGGGGGTGGGAGGTCGTATCTTAGATCTCCTTCTTATTCTAAGACAAGACAGTCTTGAAACACATCTGACAGTCAATCGTCCCTCTGCATGAGCTGTAAGAACAGAGAGTTGTGACGATGTGAGGAAAAGAATCTACTTAGCTTCCCCTTATTGAAGGGCAAAGGCTCTTCAGTAGGTTAAAGAGACGAACTTCCTAACTTTCTCAGACCTGCTAGTTTAGGCTGCACCACAGCTCCGTCCCTTCTCATGTGTTCTAGGAGCGTGTCTTACTCTTCTTCCACCCTGAGGCTGCCCCAAGTGGAAGGAGCTTTCCCGACATCTCTCCAGGACAGAGTAGCTTGGATGGAGCAAGGCTACTGTTGTGATGTTTAGCCCAGTTTGCACTTTCTTCCTGAACTTCTGCTCAGGAAGTCCTGAGTGCCATCTGGAATTGCTGGGTAGCTCAGGGCATCTATAGGGCATAACTGTTTTTCAGTGCTTGCAACCCTAGGAGTCAATTAGGGAAGATAAAAGCAACAACATTCTGTATTACTGGGAGTTGTTCAGGATGTACAGAGAGGAAAGTATCTCTATCTAGTGAAATTATTTCCAAAGACTTTGAGGTCTACCCTCTGTTATTTGGGGTGTTCTAGATAAATTTGACAAAGACTGGTCTCAGTACTGAGAGTGATATTGAGTGTGCTGGTCCTGAGTTACATGTTCCTATTCGGCCCATTAATGTGAAGTATTTATCTATCCACTTTTGTTAAAGTAGATGGATATACCAGCACTTTAAAATGGCTCCTGATTTGAGTCCTTCTTCCCAGTGGCATCATGAACATGGCACTTTCAGGTTTAGTTACAATATTTGCTTCACCTATTCAGCACACATGTCACAGGCTTCAATAGTCATTGAAAGATCGTTTCCCTCATTATGCTTTTGTTCCCCAGGTACTGCAAATTGCTTGTCTGATTTCTTTAATTAATGATTGTTTAAAGTAAAGCTGATTTCTCTCATCTTTGGGTGAAGAATATGTCTCTGAGAAAAGAGCACCATCTATTGAGAGGCAGGCTAACAGCAGAAGGAAAAATACAGGAAGGAAATCAATACAAGAATGTTTGCCTTAACACATTTACTTTGTGTAATTCAGCAGAGATATTCAAATGAGAGATTCGAAATCAGTCTCATCCCACAGTTAAGGCAGTAATTAAAAGATGGCTTTTGGTAAGGAAATGTGCTATTCATTGTTCCTAGAGAAAAATAGAATCACAGAATCATAAAATGAAAGAACTAGAATGGACTGGAGGGTTATCTGTGCTAGACTTGTAATCCAATACAAAGAATATAGAAACTTTTTAAGCAATAAAAGATATTCATTTGTTCAAGACCTCTAGATATTGAACTTAGCTCACATAACTTTCTGTTTATTAGGATATAAATTGATAATTTGAGTTAATCCCATCACTAGATCAACAGAGAAAGCTCGGGTTACAGTAGTAATACTGAAACAACAAAACGTCCTGATTTCATGTGTGGGTTCTTGGGTTTAAATGGTGTGAAACAATGGCCAAATTGCCAGGAGCCTTTTCCCCTTGTTAGTCTCAGCATCTTTCTTTCTTCCCCATTTTTGTCCCCACTTCCTTTTTTAGAAGGGAAGCCAGTAGCGCAGGAGCCAGCTGGAGCAGACACAGTTTTATCTTTTCCCAGTGCCGAGTGCACTGCCGGCTGGGTGAGCGCATTTTAAAGGCTTTACTTCTCACTTGTTCACTTGGAGACACATGGTGACGCTGCCTCTCACTGAGAACATGGCGTTACGCTTTATTCTCTGCACTGAAAGTTCTGACAAAGGCAGCTCTGTTTGAAAGGTCAACCCAAACACCCACCTGTGGCAGATCAGGTGCTTAATTCCATGGGCAGATAACCTCCTGGGAATAAGAATGGAAAAGAGAAAAATAGGCAGTTCGCCGACACACGAAGGGCTGGTGAAGAGCCTGTGGGGTGAGGAAACCGTGCCTGGGGAGCGGAGAATATTTAACCGACTGCCTGTAGGCTCCACTGTCCCAGTTCATTCCAGGGACTTTGTAGCTCTTTTACAAAAGAAAAGCACAATAATGAGTCCATGAAGTAATAGAAAGAGCTCACTTACATTTACTGTTGAAAACAACAAATACAATTAAGTGGTCAGAGAGCTACAGCTGCTGGCAAAGGAAGGTAGTATGTTCTAGAGAAGGTTAGTATTTTGAGGGAATCATAGATGACTATAACAGCAACAGCAACAAAAATAACTGTCGTACCAATGGTGTGATTAATGTCTGTTTTCTCAGGACATCCTCATTATCCCTTCCACGACACCGCCAGTGACCCAACCATGAGCAGTATTCTTATAAAGTCCTGTTCTAAGAAATATAAGAAAGAAAAGAGGATTCAATAGGGATCAAAGATGCAAAATACAAACATGACTACAGAGAAATATAGATAACCATCACCTAAGAAGACTTTTGGTTTTAAAGGGAGGAAAAATGCTTTGTTCATACGCATTATTTTCTCCAAAGGGGAGTCAATGCTGTGGATTGATACCAGTGATTTCCAGCTCAAATACACACAGACATGCACATATGTGCATAAATATACATACAGTTCTATCTGCCTTGAATCAAGACTAGATTGCTACTGCCATTATAGAACTGAAAAAGTAAAGAGGAATGAATAGTTATTCTATCATTCATCATGGTATACTCCATAAAGTCTGCATGGCTACCATAGTATTGCTATGAGCCTTTGGTTCAAATACATTCATCAACTAATCAATGCATAAACCTGTTCTCTGTGTGTTACAATTGAAGGATGGCCAGTTTGATACACATTATATAGATAAATTTCTACCGAACTCACAGCTCATCATGCGTATCAAAAGTTGTGTTTACACAAAGTCTAACATGCATACTTTCCATATAAGGCACCTAACAGCTTCCTTGTGCTTTGAATACTAGAGAGCATCTTAAACTATACACAAAGACATTTTAAACAGCAAAGTCACTGTGACTGGGGAAGACTAAGCAGAGCTCAGAGACCATACTGATACCTCTATCTAGTGCATTCTACCTCTTGCATGACCAGAGGAATAATTGATGGCGGGGAAAGGGCGACAAAGAATTAGAAGGACATTCCCTTATAGAACAAAAGTAACCCCCAAGAGGAAGTGAGGGCTCCTTGGGAGAATGTAGAGCATCAGACATTTTGAACAACTCTGTCTTATAGGCAGGCATCTATAAAGGAGAGGATTATTCATGAATAGAGGTGATGAATTTCATGGGTGGAGGGGATATTCCTGGGACAGGGTTTATCACAGTTTTCTATTTTTATATAAAGTTTGAGGCTATGTCATAGCATAGATGCATGATGGGAACAGCCAATTCTGGAAGGCTAACAATAAGGCACCATACAGAGTTAGTGGGGGACTTAGTCAGCTGTGCTGTTCCCGGGTCGTATCCCAGGTCGTATGGAGGTCTTGCTTTTTACTGTTTGAGCAATCCCATCATACCCGGCTGTATCACAGCCCTGTGATTGCTCTGCCTCCAGCCACCATGCAGTGTGGCTTTTCCTTCTGCTTAGCTAGCCTACTTCAGACTCATAAGCAAAACCTACAAAGAAACAAAAATGCAAAGCCTAGCGTTCAGAAGGGATGCTGGCTTACAGTGTGAGAGCCCAGAGGCAAAGCACCACCTTGTTTGGAGTCACCTGGGAATTTACAAGCAGGGCCCTCCGAGTAATTCACAGCTCTCAACAAGCCCACACAAGCTCTAGAGTGGATGCAAAAGCCCATAAGTACATTTTTTAAGGCCAAATAGTTTCAGTCAACTCTCCTCTACAATTTTCTCCCAGAATAAATATTGATGGAATACACAGCAATCTTTAAGGAAATCTTGTCAATTCTTGGTATCCAAAGGGAATTTGATCCCAGGACTCCCACAAATACCAAGTCCAGAAGACCCCAAGCCTTTGTATTAAATGGTCCAGTATTTTTCTTCAACTTTGATACCTTAAATCATCTCTTCATTGCTTGTAATCCTAATATAATGGAAATGTTGTGCAAATTGATGGCCTGCTGCACTCTTTAGGGAATAATAATAAGAAAATAAGTCTATGCACGTTGAATACAGTACTAAAAAAATCTTCCAAATATTTTTGAACTACAATTGCTTAAGTCTATGGGTCCAGGATTCTCTGATACTCAGAGCCTCCTCAAATAAGTCAGTTAAGAAGTCCAGCTGTGCATGGCCTACAGCAGCAAGCTCACCAAACAAGGATGAGTTCCCTGCTTTGATCACACACTGCCATCGAATGGAACAGTATGAAAGCAAGGTGAACGCCTATCATTCCCTCATCTCTTGGGCACCAGATAGCTAGGTGTACCACACACACTCAAAACCAGACATGGCCTATGTTGTTTCCTATGTTGGAGTAAACTCATCAAAATTAACTTGATTTTCATATATTTCTAAAGGTGGTGGGTTAAGTAAAATTAGAATTGTGTGATGGTGACATAGCATGTCTGGAGAGCACAATTTAGGATTCTGTTCCTTTGTCTGAAGTCTGACCCTTTATTTCCGGTGCAGGCTGAAATAAAAGGGGGCTATTTCCTAATAAATAGTAACTGATCTATGGCCTCATCATTACCATGATTTGAGAGCCATATTCGGCACATTTTAGAATCTATTTTTAAGCAACAAAATTTTTGTCCTAATTTTTAGCAGTGCATTTATTAGGGCTCTGCCTACAACTTAATGGCTCTAGATCTATAAAACCTTCTGCTTGCTCCAACTCTGAGGATGGTAGGAATGTGGGAATGTAAGGCTACAGATTCAATCTAGAACATTAAAACCTATTTTAATACCCTAAGTGCTTTCACTTGACAAATTGAAATTTGTGTTTAATCTGCCCCAAGGTAAAGATTCACCTCACTTTGGAGTGTCCAGCTGTACACATGCCTACTGCCCAAGGGATGAAGAGTAGAAAGCTACCTTGTCCAGCATTTCTTAGAAAAGGCTAGAATGCTTTGCTTCTACCCTGACGATCCCTGTTCTAATAACTGCTCTGTTATCATAGCTTAGAAGAGGCCATGGACATCATGGAAATAAATGAGAACAATTTTTCCCCAATAAAATTTTATATGGACACTGAAGTTTGAACTTCCATAGTGGGCTCACAGGCCCTGAAATATTTTTCCTTTGATTTTTTTAACCACCGAAAATCACAAAGCATCCTTTGCTAACAAATCATAAAAAGAAGTGGTCGGCTAGATTTGGTCGACAAGATCTCATTAGAAAAAGCTGGTAAGAAGGTATAAAAGTTTCTGTTCATGCTGGGGTCATGTTCATAATACCGACACATAATTTTGTTGATATAAGATATTTTTCAAGCTCCGAAAAATAACAAGAGAAATAGGTAACAACACAGCTACCACAGATGGCTCTGACAGGAAGCACTGTCTCTCCGGTACTGATGCTAATGTTGGCTTCTAGTAGTAGCCTCTATATCTCCCCAGACTTCCATCTCTCATTGATCCAAATGATGGCCAACATTCCTGATCACCCTTAGCCAGTGATTAAGGGTGAGTGCTAACAAAAGATGACTTCAAAAGTTTCCCTCTCTTAAATATTCTTTGTGCTCATCTTGATTCCAGGCAATTTTCTAGGCTTTTGCAGAGCATTTTCACCTTCAATCACTCAAAGGCTTTGGGAAATAAATGAAATTGTCATGTGTGAATTTATGTTAACTTCTTAGCACACATAAAATCTATCCTCATAGCCACTTCTACCAGCCATGCTGAACCCCACCACATACGATTGGCAGCTTCTAGATGTCACTTGGGTTTTTGACAATTTATTTACTTAATTATTGGTAGATATATAAGTCCCACTTCCCTCAATTTTTGCATATATTGTTCACACATAAAAGGACATCTTCTACAATACATGTCCATCATATGCCCCTTACCCTCTTCTGTTCCTTTCTCACAGCCACTGATCACTTTCTTTTTAAGTAGTATCACGCTTGTGCTTGTCTCATAATGGATTTTTTTTTTCTTTTAGGAAACAGAAAGCATGTATTTACTATACAGGCTCCGCACATTCCTACAGCTTGATTTGTTGACTAGGTTTTTTGAATTTTTAAGTGCACAGTGGTAGTATAATAAGAACAAAATTACATGAACAAATAAATCACATGCAAATTTTCTTCTGTATTTTGAAAAATATACCTTTTCAAATTGTTCTTTAATTACAGTTTCACATAACTTAAACATATACATGTTTCGTTCTACTCAGAATTTACACTTGTTTTCTATACTTTCAGTTAGTATTTATTCCTTAGTTTCTGAAATTTTATTTAGTATTTTAGAATCTGAGACCAATAACCATACCACTCTATCTCCGTATAAGGGATGCAGATGTCTTAAAGCAAAAGCTGGGAGACTGGAGAGATACCCCACAGGTTAAAAGCACTTCTTGTTCTTCTAAAAGTCCAGATTTAGGTTCCAGCACCTCAAATCAGTTCTTCATAATCAGCTGTAACTCCAGTCAGCAGACCTAATATTCTCTTCTGGACTGCATGAGTAGGCATTGGCATACATGTCTCCTGTGCAAACACACCGACACACACAGGAATATACAATTAAAAATGAAAACTGCGGGGGCTAGAGCCAGAACACAGAGTGAATAAACTGTAAATAATAAAAATAAATTGATTTATAAAAAATGAAAATATAAAGATTCTTGTATATTTAGTTTCATTAATATGAATATTCATACTACAAAAAAGAAGGTTATAGAAACTGTAGCAAGTAAGCATTAGTCAATAAATAGAGAAGAATGGGACTAGCCATTTCCTTAAGCTAGGAGAGTTCCTTGGTGTCTCTACCATCTTCCTGGCAGCACCTGAAATAAGTTAGGCTTCCTCACAAAGTAGACTGAGGACAGTAGACGTTGGCAGTTTCGTCCATTCACACATAAATGATTGATCCTTTGATCAGTAGTGCCCAGCAGGCATCTCCTTGTGGATAGAGCAGTTCTTTAGCTTAGATGACTACCAGGATGAAATCTGTAGAGAGCTGTTTCAGCAGGATTGTAACTGAGTGAATAAATTCCACTAAAAACAAATTTTCTTTCTCACTTAGCTGTTCCTTCACTTAGCTGTTCCTAAGTGAAAACTGGATCTAAGTTCGAGCAAGGAACCCATTCTATATAGAAAAGATAGTAAAATTTGATATTTCCCTTTAACTAACCATGGAACACTATCCCCATTGCACAAAACCTCATAGCACTATTAAGCACATAGGAGAAGCTTTCCAGGTCTTCCAACAATGGTTCTCACTCTTGGTTGAAAATTAACAATACCTAAGAAGTTCTCTTGGAAAAGAAGAAGGAGGAAGAGGAGGAGGAGGAGGGGGAGGGGGAGAGGAATCAGGAGAAGAGTGCCCTGCCCACAGAGGGTTAAATAATCCGCAGTCTCCAGAACTGAGAACTGCGCTTCTGATGTGCACCAAAGCTCCTGCAGCTCCAGCTGGTTCATCCCGCTGATCTTGCAAATGAGAAACTGAGGTCAAAAAGATCTCAACTCCCTAGGGCAATGTGTATAGTGCAACCAGTTGGTTAATCTCCAGGTGAGCTGAAGCCCAAGGCATTTAAAATTTTTCCTCAAATGTGGCCTGGTGGCTCTCTTCAAAGCAGATATGGTAGATAGAGTGCTAAACCTCGAGCAAAGGGACATGTTTGACTCTCTGCCTGTGATAAAATGCAAATGCCAGTTTCTCAACTACTTGACTCTTACTAGTTAGTCCTCTGGAAAGAACACTAACCATATTCAGTCTCACATGGATTTCAGATCTAACTCGGTTGCTGTAGTAGATATCTTTGCTCACTCTGAAGTGCTCTGCAAGAGAGGAAAGATTTGTTGATTGCTTCCAACTTCTTCACATTTAACACCACAGGATGCAGGTCATAGTTGTCAGCAGTGACAAAAATCCAGAGCCTTTGTTTGCACTAGATCACAACTTTTATCCATTCAAATATGTTTGTCTGTAGATTATCCTTTCAGTCTACAGAAACACAGCAAGCACCACATGGATGTCACTGGTCAGCCTTCTTGTTGTTCCTACTAACTATTTCTCAAGGCACTGGGCCACTCTGAGCCCACCCTACTGGTGAGAAGAAATTCTGCAGGTAGATAATGCATTTGTTTCCCTGATGATGAATCTTTTCATCTTGTTTAATAAATTCAGAGAGGGGAATACAAACCAAAAATTTGAACAACATATGCCATGGATTCAAAGCCACGCTAGATTGAGACACTGCTTCCAAAAATACCAAGATTAGCTAAATTGATACTTAAATACGTCACCTTTAAATTTCTGTGGAAATAAAAGGCGAGTCCTGATAGCAGAGGATGAAACTACTGACCCAAATAAGAGCTCATCTGAGTCAGAAAAAATTACTTATATCCACAGCTCTGTCTGTACTTTAGCTTTGGGAATGCAGGCATTAAAACTTTTTTTTCCAATGGAGAGTCACCCTGACTCTTATTGAGTCTGACCCTCTTGTCTAAGTGAAATAAGTCAGAAGATGGAGTGCTTCTAAGAGGTAGAGGAGGTTCTGTAACTCCACCTCTGTTTATTCCAAATAAATAATGATGGATAGTGGATTTTTCCAGAACTTGAAAACAATGTCTATCAACTGCCAAAATCAAGACAGCAAACTCTACAAATAAAGCAAGTGCTAGATTTAGTATGGATAATACTGTGCTTTCTCAGAACTAAGACTTTTTGAGGAAGAGTAGAGCAACAGAAAGGAAGGCTTTCTTTGTTTCTCAACATTCTTCCGCTGAAACACTGGGTTCTGTGCCAGTGAGGTGTTGAACTTTCTGTGGGGGAAAATTAAATGTTAATTGAAAAATGCTGCCAGCAGTACAACCTGAGCAGCAGCGCCTGATTGTGCTTGCCAAGAAGAATAAAGGAAATTATTACTGACGTTATTTCATTCTTATTCATCCCCCATCCGCCCTGGAAAGAAAAGCACATGGATTGAGCGAAATTAAACATGAGTTTGCTTCCTAAGGTTGCTAAAATAAGTGACTGTATTAAAAGCAGGCAGCACTAATAAAGAAAGCTCTATTATTTTTTCCCTTCTGGTGAAAAAGAAAGTCAATTAAACCTTTGTAAAAATTAGTCATATATCTAAGAATTAAAGTTAGGACCTTAAAATTATATGGATTTTAAAGTCTTCATTATATTGAACAATGGAGTTGTCACAAAATGTTAAGTATAATCAGGGAAGAAAATGAGACAGGCTTTCATATAGCCCAGGCTGGCTCCAATTCTCTTTAGAGTTCAAAGATGACTTTAACTCCTGGCCCTTCTTCCACTCTTTCCCACATCCTGGTATTACTACTGTGTGAGACCACACTAGGTAGAAATTGTTTACCAAAATGTGGTGGTTTAAATAAGACTGCCCCATCCCCATAGGCTCAAACATTTGAACACTTTGTCCCTAGCTGATTGCACTCTTCAGGTGAATTTTACTGAAGGCGAGGTACTGAAGGCAAGCTTTGAGGTTCAACAGCATCCTCTCCAGCTTCCATGGTTACTGCTCTCCCAGGTCACTCACTCTGGAACCATAAGCCCTCTAATAAAGTCTTTCTTCTGTAAGTTGCCTTGGCCATGGTATTTTATCACAGCAACAAAAAATCAACTAATACACAAAGTGATATTAAAGAAGATTAAACATAGTTTCTGTTTGTTGAGCATTAAGAACCAAGCACTCTCTGATGTACCAGACTTCGCTCTGAGTGGCCAAACTAAATAGCAACCTTTTTTTTTTTTTTTCTCAAAAGTACAGTCTCAAAAGTTCACTCCACAGTTTACAAGTTCCAAATGATAGCAGGTAAAGGAAAGAATGAACGTGTCTTTTCCCTGCTTTCAAACACCTTCAAAATGCATTTGACATAAAGACTCTCTGACTCTGATACAATGGCAAAACCAATGTGCTCCATTGCACCTGTTACATTTTCTCCTCTATGGTTTTTTGATGTGAAGTTTATACACAAAATAAAATATGTTGATTAGCATTCCAGTTTAAATAGATAGTCATAGAATTGAAAAACTGAAACATTTTAGAACAACAGTTGGTTTTAGAACAATCATGGGACAGGATACATGTTATCTTTAGTGCAAATGAGCAACACCTACAAAACATGTCAGGACAGTGAAAAGTAGTACATTAGTGAATACAAAGTAAACATAAATACAAGTCCAGAAAAAGAAATGTAAACAAAACAGAACATGTGGTCCCTAGAAATGTGTCCTCCAGAATAATGTCCCCCTCAATAAAACCATATCCCATGGTTACCATCATCATCACCAATGCCCTTTATTAGCACTTTCTGGAAGTTACCATATCCTAGATTCCCAACTGGCAAACCTAAATTGCACTACTGTTTTAAACATTCCCAGCCTTACATCAACTGATTAAGGAAAGTACTAACATTTTCCAAATTTCACAAGTGATAAACTTATTAAGTCCAGATTTATCTGGCTAAAAACTTGAAAGAACTAATATTTGAGCAAAAATCTATACGACACTTAGCTTTTCATTTTTTAAAACTGTTCCATTTGATTGCACTGAGAATGGATGTGCGAGCCAGTTGTTGAGGGCTCGTTTGGATGGCTGCCTGGTATATCCTCTTCATTTCTATGTCTTCCCAGAATATTCCCTAAGTAACAACCTGTTCGTGACTATTACTGGTAGACACTGCTTCACAGAAATAAGAATGAAGCAAATAGGCAGGCTGGCTCCTTTTAGAGTCTGTATTCCCAGGCTTGACTTTTTGTCAAGCTGAGACCTTTTCAGTGACACGTTTATCTCGGGCTATCTGGGTCTAGTTCCCCGAGTCTGCCTTTCAGCTTGGAAAAATAGAATTGATTAATGGTTTGTAGACTTATACTTGTGAAGCTCAGTTATGATCCAAAGATGCTGCCATACACTAGTGCTACCAGCATGTCAGACCTGTGACCAGCAGAGCTAATATTCCTGTGAATAAGTGAGCAGGAGACCATCACAGTGCCAGGCTCAACCAAGAATTATGGCTCTTCCACAGTTCCATTTAAGTGTTCTCTCTTTCTGTGTGTGTGTGTGGTGTGTCTGTCTCTGTTTCTGTCTCCTTTTCTCTTTGTTTCTGTCTCCCTCTGTCTCTCTGTTTCTGTCTTTCTCTCTGTCTTTCTCTCTCCCTCTCTCTCACACGTACACAAGATTATGTCCAACTTGTGAAAACAAGTTTCTGAAGGATAAAAACTGCCTTTTGTATCTTTTCACTCTTGTATTTAAAACCAAATAGGCCATGGGATGTAAGGCAGCTAAACACTCCCAGTACACTAATTTATTGTAATATTTTATTTAATTTTATATCAGTTAAAATGAAAACTTTCAAGCAAATAAAAACATTACACACCATTATTAACCAGAAGTTATATTAACCTAATCACTAAAATAGTCTATACAACTAAATAACTTCTATACAGTTAGAACTGACATTAAAAATGGAAGATGTATAACTTCACATTAAAAGTTACATTTTAATATCAAATATATATTTATGTAAATATCTACCATTCCTCACCCCCACCAAAGTACTAGAACTAGGGTACCAATTAGCTTACTCTCCTGTCTCACAACTTGGGTCCATTACCTGCACTCAGCCCTTCTTCATTGTCTTATAATTAGCTTTTCTTGTTCATTTTTATTCATGTTACAGTGTACCCACATGCCTATCCATTTACATATATATATTATGGACCAGATCTTATTATGTTAATGTTGCAATCATTTTTAATCCTTTGCTCTTCCATGTCCTGTTTCTGGTTTCTGAAACTAACAAAGCCAGTCTGAGAATACAACTCAGTAGTAGGAAGCTTGGCAGGCAACTATGAGGCCCTGGGTTCAAGTCCAGCACCATCAATGAAAAGAATAAAATGAAAAGAATGGAACAGTGTTTAGAGGGCTACTCCTTGGGAGCTAATGACTTAAGGAAAATTGGAATTCTCTAAAGGAATAGTGAAGAGATGGCTCGGTGGTTAAGGGTACATATTGCTCTGAGTACCAAGTTGGGTTCCCAGAGCCCGTGCCAGCATGGGCTGTTACAGAAACTTCCTGTAACTCCAGCTCTAGAATATCTGACATAATGGGCCTGTTTGGGCCTCTTCCATTCCCATGTACCCTTCCACACACACACAGATACACATGCATACAAATACTTAAAAATAACAAATATTTGTAAGGTAAAATTATTATAAAAGGACTTGCCAGGGTTTGGTTTGGAAAGATTTTTTTTGCCACATTTATATTGAAAGTAGGATGTTGATCTCTGGAGTCTTTGCCTTTTCGTGCTGGCACATCATTGTCCAAGGATTCCCATGGAGGAGCCTGTAGAAGCCATGGTGACTAAGAGAATTGAATCTGGAAAAATCAAATCCGCAAGTATCTAAAGAAAGTAAATCTATTCTCATGAAGAGCAGCAACTTCACTCAAGGATTTTTTCTAAAGCATCCACCTAATTAAATAAAAAGATAAGTCATTCTACTCTGTGTCTCCAGACTGAAATACCAGATGGTGAGACTATGAGTAGGTTATCTGTCATCATGGCTAAGTCTAGGTCACAGGCATGCCTGTGTGGGCCCAGAGAGCCTGGGTAGAGTAAGCAAATGCCAAGACTACCTCAGATCACCCATCTCTTTCTTGCTTCTATCTAGAAATCTCTTCCCCCTCTCCCTCCTCCTCCTCCTCCATCTCATTCTCCTCCTCTTCTTCAATGGCTGGTAGAGTTGTTCATGAACAGTATTAAAAACTGAGCCTCTTCATAACTGCTCTTAGATGTGAATTTGCCAGCTGAACACCCGATGAAGATGAGCCTCACTGGACAAAGTGAGTGGCAGAGGCTTCCTCCACCGTGACAGGACTTCCTCCACAGGAAGCAGGAGGATACCACAAGGAAATGCATAAATAAGGCACTTACACTGGCTGAGAGATGCATCACACAGGAGTTTCTGGAATGTGTCAGATGTCAGGACGTCTACTGAACACCCAGCACTTCACAGATGCCTGACATGCAAAGCTTGGGACAGTAACGAAAGTGCTACTTCACAGAACAGGAAATGAAATGGCCACAGAATTACTACATTTCCATAGCTGTAAAGTTGAGTAATAAAATTTGTGGATCCCAATGCATCTAACAGAGGTTTATGTTTGATTTCAGAAAATGTAATCACAGGCTGCTAGAGGAATTTGACTAACATTTATTTCTGGGAAAAAAAGCAATAAATAGTTCAGTTTAGGTTAACCCTGAACTAATGGCTTCTTATCACCATCAGAGACAAAAAGCTTAGCAAATAGGCCAAGAAAATAACCCTTGATACATCTCTATCATTTTCTTGGCTGTTCTCATCTGATCAAACACATTTGTAATAACTGTTACATCCTAGCCACTTAAATGCTAAGCCATTATCCTCTCAACATTGACACAGATCCCTCCCACATTCACTTTGCCCTCATATCTATCCTTCCACTTTAAAACAACTTGGTTCTTGAAGGTTTCTCCAAGACCAGACAGATGTGGCTTATTGGGAATCCACACTTGCCAAAAAGAAATGTGAGACTGTGTTACATGAATGTATACTGCAGTGTTAAGCACTAAGGGAATATTTGATATAGAAGAACAAAGTAATGACAAAAATGTGTATTTTATGAAAATTTAATACAAATTTGGGTGTCAAGCTGCCGTAAAGCATAAAGTCCATTAATTGTATATATATATATATATATATATATATAGAGAGAGAGAGAGAGATAGTCTAATACATTTTTATTTTTAGCCTCGAGGAACTTTGAAATATAACATTTTGATCACAAAGTAAGAATACTAAATACACCAAACTGTTCTCAAAGTTGCCCATATACACTGATAGTGATTTATATTGTAGTATGTATATATATATATATATATATATATATGTGTGTGTGTGTGTGTGTGTGTGATATACATATATTATGTATATATACATGTATATCTATTATGTACATATATACATATTTTCAAACTCATATACATATATCATACATATGTGTATTTTGTGTACAGATATATTTCTAAGCTCATCAGATTTTTTTAATAAGCCATATGATAAGAAAAAACAGTTGTGGGGGCTGGAGAGATGGCTCAGTGGTTAAGAGCACTGTCTGATAATCTGATTGACCTACTCTTTTATCACCTCCCCCTGAGGGGGGAGCAGCCTTCCCAAGCCACAGAAGATGACAATGCAGCCACTATTGATGAGATCTGATAGACTAGGATCAGAAGGAAGGAGAGGAAGACCTCTCCCATCAGTAGACTTGGGGAGGGGCATGGGTGGAGAAGGGGGAGGGAAGGGGGATTAGGAGGGGAGGAGGGAGGGGTTTATGGAGGTATACAAAGTGAATAAAGTGTAATTAATAAAATTTAAAATTAAAAAAAAAAGAGTACTGTCTGTTCTTCCAAAGGTCATGAGTTCAATTCCCAGCACCCACATGGTGGCTCACAACCATCTATAATGTGAACTGATTCCCTCTTCTGACAGGTGTATACATAAAATAAATAAATCTTTCATATACATTAAAAAGAAAAGAAAAAGAAAAAACAGTTGCCAATACAAAACTAAAAGGAGAACTTTCAAAAATAGTAAATGACTCCCAAAAGCAATACAATCCTGCACAGAGAGCTGTCTCAGGAAAACATAAATCATCTTTGTGCTTGGAGTTTTCCTATTAAAACCATTTTAGCTGCATTCCTTTTTTGTGACTGAAACATTGCTGGTTCCAAATGAGTCCATTCCAAGTTGAAGCCAGCCCTGTATGGTTTAATAACACTGCCACACCGTAAGACTGAAGTTCCAGCCTTTAAAAACTAATGGTACTCCCTTGCTTTGCCAAATTACTGGTTTATTCATGAATCATATTTTCCCCTAACAAATGCTATTGAATTCTCCACAGGGGAAGGAAAATACCTTCCAAAATTTTTCTGCGAGAACATACTTAAAAGAAAAAAAGCTCCAATAAGCTGCTTTCTGTTTCCAGGTCGACAGGATATTTAAGTTCAAAAAAATTATATAATTATTGGATGGAAACCAGTTATCATAAATATGCAATTTATGTAAAGCAGGGTCCCAGGTTGCTAAATTGCATTGCCTTTATTTTCCTTTCTATTGGCCTTAAGAGCTACTATTGCAGACACTAATGAAATGTTAAACTACTTAGGTAGCAGCAGGTTTCTGGGTACACCGAAATGGTGAGAAAGAAATGAGCAGCTACAGGTTTTTTTTAATTATTATTTTAAAGATTTATTTATTATGTATGCAGTGTTGTGCCCATATTTATATCTGCATGCCAGAAGAGGGCACCGGATCTCATTATAGATGGTTGTGAGCCAACATGTGGCTGCTGGGAATTGAACTCAGGACCTCTGGAAGAGCAGCCAGTGCTCTTCACCTCTAAGCCATCTCTCCAGTCCCGAGCAGCTACAGTTTTGACAAATGAGATTTCAAGTTAAATTGCCACAAGCATTAATCAAATTACTCTTAAAAATTTAGCGACCATCAGAACAGTTTCTCTCTCTATTTTTCCTCCACATTTAATCGCTCACATTCTGGAATCTGGTATATAGTTCCAACGTTTTGCGCTATTATTTAACATTTTATGTTGTTATAATTCTGAGACAATTGAAACACTCCAAATTCCATGATTATAAGCGCCAGGCAACAAAGGAAGTAAATTGTAATTATTCCTATCTTTTATTTGCATATCAAGGAACTTCAACGTATTTCTAACTACAGTGCTAAATAGTTTCTTATCTGAAATTTGTCAGGTATCTCAGTGGTATTTAAAATATGGGTAAGATTCATAGGGGTCTTGGCTGCTACCAGGAATTTTGTGAGCATCTATTTGTGAAAACATGGGTTGAAATGTTTGTGAGCCTTACCTAACTTAGTAAAGCCGGTTATCATGCAGATAGTTTGTGTTTAGGGTATGTCTGCTCTAGCAGTGAAGTGTAGAGCTGACAGGCCAGATGTAACATACAGACGCGAATAAAGATTGTCTCCGTTATTCCTTTTACTCTGATTCAATTTTTTCTTTTGTAGGAATCCTGACATGATATAAACATTTATCATTTTAATTATTTTTTAATTTTATTATTAGAGGTGTTAACGTGTGCGTGTGCGTGTGCCTGTGCATGTGTCACAGCACTTGTTGAGGTAAGAGGAAAATTTTCAGGAGTTAATTCTTCCTGCATCCTAGGTCATGGGGATCAAATTCAAGTCCTCAGGCTTGAAAAACAATGAGTGCTTTTTATATACTGAGCCATTTTGCCAACCCTGTTTTAATTCTTTTTAAATATTTATTTTGTTATTTGTTTTTATGTGCATGTATGTGCGTGTGCTCATAGATGCCAGAAGAGGGAATCAGATTCCCCAGACTTACGAGCCTTTTAATACACTGCAACTCCTGTTTGACAGTGTTCTGTTCAGGCCTTTTTACCTCAGTGTTTTTTAGGTTTATCTGTACATTGATACAGATTTTATTGCTGACAGTGATCCTTGAGGCTTCATGTCAAATCATCACTAGCCTCTTGGAATGAACAAGATGTTTGCTTTCTTCACTACTCTTCACTACTTTAAACACCTTCATGATCGACAGCGGGTCTGTTTTAGATGTTCGTTATCCAGCAGCTTTATTTATTTGAGGAGTTTGGTGATTAGTGACTTCATCTCTCATTGTTTGTCCGTTAGAGATCTGGACATAATTCCTGCTTCCTGGTGGAGGTGGTGGTGGTGGTGGTGGTGGTGGTGGTGGTGGGTGAGTGTGTTTAATGCATTAGTATCTGATGTAGAAAACAAAGGGTGGACTTTCAAAGGAAAGTTGGAGAAATACTACCTTTTAGACGGATCTTTTCACTGATCAGCTACATGATTCATGTAGAAAACAGAAGATGGTAGCTACAAACCACTAGTATAACAGTGCTAGCTTTTATAACTGCCCGTTTATTTTCTGCTTAGTGGGATCTTATCCTCATGTGACCTTAAGTTATTGTCAACTGTTTTTATTTTAGCCTGTAAGATTGCTTTTCGGATGTCTTGAAATGAACATGGTTTAGCAAATTTCATCAGTTTTTGTCTATCTAGATATGTCTTAGTTTCTCCCTTGCATTTGAAGAAATTTTGTCAACATATTCTTACATGATAATGTTTTTTCTTGGGCCACTTTAAGTATACTAATCCTCTGGGTGCCTGCCAGCTTCCAACATTCCTCACCTGTAATAAGCCTGCTGCTTTTAAGATTCTCTGTGTCTTTTGGCACATCCACTCAAATTAGGTCTCAGACTCTGTCTCACCTAGGAGTCATCAGCTTCTTGCATGCTTGCATGCTTGCATCATCCATCCAACTTGAAGAGTGTCTGGCATTGTCTCACACTCTCTCTTCTCTCATTCTAGTTTATGTCTTAGTCCTCTTTGTGTTTTTCCACTCATCCATTAGGCTATGTTCTTTTATCTTCATTCCTCCAGATTCAATACTTTCAACTTGGATGACCCTCAGCTCATTGATTCTTCTATGCATTTAAGTCTGCTCCAAAATCTCTCTTGTTAATTTTTCATTTCAGTTGTCATCACCTTCAGCTCTACAATTTCCCTTTAGTTCGCTTTAGCTTACCCACCTCTAACCAGCATTTCTGTCTCTCTCATTTGTTCTTTTTTAAATTTTTAATTTATTACAATTTATTCACTTTGTATCCAGCTATAGCCCCCTCCCTCGTTCCCTCCCAATCCTGCCCTCCCTCCCTCTTCTTCTGTTACCTTGTGGACCATGTTTAACGCTTGCTTAAAGGTTGTTCTTTTTCCTACTCCGTCTGTTATCTTCTCTCTTTCAGAGACAGCTTCTGCCTTATTTCCCTCCCTACTGTTGTTCTTCTCCTTCTAACTAGTTGCTACTTCCCTGTGCCATGCCTTGTGGTATTTTTGGCAAAAATCTACCTTAACTACAATAACATTGTTAAATCTGAGAACCTAATCCTCTCCTTCCTCTGAAGTTTATGGATTTTCATTTGTTTGTTTGTTTGATCATGTAGATCATTATCTGTTTCAGGCATCAGCCAGAGATGAAAATTTATGATCTTTCCTAAATTTTCTGAGCCTGTACTTTTCACTGGACATAAATAGTCACTTTCTCTTTTTTCTTATATATGCACTTTCAGTTGGCTCTCTTAATCTTCCATGTCTGTCTTCCAAAAGAACGGTAGTTTGTTTTTATTTTTTTTAATAAAAAATTAGAGGGGAAATCCCAGGGCCTTTATAATCTCCAACTGTAGGAGAAGGGATCTGCACCATTGAATAGACTTTAACAATACTCCATGCCTCTGTATCTACACCTGTGTGACCAGAATACACACACACAAACACACTAATGTATGTAAGATAGGGCTCTTACTGTCTACCTTACTTGGAGCTTACGCACTGTGCAAATTGTTCTTGCAGTTCAGGTATGGCTTGCCACCGGGCTGAGGGTAGAAATTAGCCAGTTGACAAGTGAAAATTGACCAAAATTAGCTGCAGTTAACTGTCCAAATGTTCCTATGGAAGTTGCAAGTCTTCAATGTATTCCAAAGTTCCAAAATATTTACATCGGGCAGATTCTGCCAGTGCAAGCCTAGCTCGGTGGGGGAGACAGGTTCTCAGTGCCTCCTACTCAGCCATCTGCTCAGATTCCTGGTGTCTGTTATTCCTGAAAGAGTTGTTCAGCCTCCAGAAATGCTAGCTTATTCATTTTCCAGGAAATAATGATATGCATCTTATAGATTTGTTATAAAGATGAGAAAGATTCAGGGAAACTTCTTAAAATCCTGCCTAACTCTCGGTAAATGGACCCCTCCTGCTGGCTGTCACTGCAGTGCAAAGAAGTGGCATGTGTCTGCGTCATCATTCACTTCGGTTCAGCAGTCATCTTTATTGGTAAAGGAATGAACTCTTTTTTTCTTTCTTTCTTTTTATTTATTACAATTTATTCACTTTGTATCCAGCTGTAGCCCCTTCCCTCATCTCGCCCCAAATCCTGCCCTCCCTCTTTCTTCTCCTCCCATGCCCCTCCCCCAGTCCACCCCTTCCATCTGACCCTAGCCTATCAGGTCTCCTCAGGACTGGCTGCATTGTCTTCCTCTGTATAATGGGAAATTGCGGCCCACTCACCTGGCTAAGGTCACAGACAAGGTGCTCAAACCTAAGGGTCCTAATTTTAAACACAATGTCCCTATAATGCTACACTGGGGTGTTAACTTCTAAGCTGATAAAGAATGAAAATTAAAGGAACTTAACAGAATCAAAAAAGTTTCTCCTACTCACTGGTCCATCGGTTCATAGCCCTTTAATGGGTTTAGGCTTGCTCTTGGTACAGGTTCAGGCATCCAGGACATTATTACCACTACTACTTTTAAAGCCTAATACCTAAGACTAACCCAGAGAACCCTACATACTCACCATAAAATGTAAGCTATCCCTAGAAAATAAAGAAGTACCCATTATAAATCTAAATCAGTTGATTACAACTAAGTGGCTCTTCACTATGAGAGCATCTAGAATTAAAGTTTGGGGATTTTGTCTCGTGACATCACTGGAGGGTTGGGTGTTGAAAAGGGTAGAATAGACAAAGAGAAAGCAGATACAGAGCTCAGATAACAGGCTCCAACGGTCCCTTATCCAGGGGACACATGAAGAATTGCTAGGGTTTTTGTTGTTGTTGTTGTTCTAGTTTTTGTTTGTTTGTTTGTTTGGGGACGGGATTTGAAAAAAGTGAGATGTATCTCATAGGTAGAGACAACCTAGAGCTCAGTAAAGATCTAGCTATAGGCAGAGTGCATGGCCAGAGGCTCTGAAAAGGGAGGCAGTGCTGAGAACACGGTGAGATGGAGCGAAGCGCTCATTCCCACTGCTGCCTGGATCCAGAGGCAATGGGTGTTTCCTATTGCACAGATATTGCTGAGCCCGTGTTCCAGAATACTGGAGGTACAGTAGCTGCTACAACCATAGTGATCTCCCCAAATGGGCTGTTCTCATCTGCTCACATCACTGGAGAATTTCTAATGCCTCTCTCTACCTCTCTCTCTCTCTCTGATTTTCTTTCGCCTCCTGGTGATGGTACAACCTCCTGATTTACATTACTATGTCCAAGTGCACTCCACAATCAGAGTATACTAGTCCAGCAGGGATGTGTCAGTGGTTATATATACTATATATACAAGTTAATATATATCTATGTATTATTACTATTGTATATATAATAGGGAAATGTCACAGAGATTTGGAGTTGGTTATTGCAAGAGAAAAGGAGTTTGTCTAAATGGACGCTCAAAGGTAACTTGATAAACAGGCATCAATAACTGTATACCTAGAGAAGTAAGTTAAGATAAAGACTGGGTCCTGATGAAAACTGATAGACTAGGATCAGATGGAAGGGGAGGAGGACCTCCCCTATCCATGGACTAGGGGAGGAGCATGGAGGTAAGAGGTAGGGAGAGTGGAGTGGGAGGGGATGAGGGAAGGGGCTACAGCTGGGATACAAAATAAATAAACTGGGATTAATAAAACAATAAATAAATTTTTAAAAATTTAAAAAAGATAAGGACTGGGGTCATCTGCCTGAGAAGCAATGTTGTTTATATGTTTTGCATTTCTCTGTTGTGAGAAAATTCTGTTTTTTCTGTTATAAATACACTTGTAAAGTCAACTTATTTTTGCTTGTTGGTTTGTTATTGGTGGTGGTGGTGGGTGGGTGGGTTGGTTGGTTGGTTGGTTGGTTGGTTGGTTGGTTGGTTGGTCCATTGGTTTGGTTTGGTTTGTTGCATCATGGAGAATCTTCATAAGATGTTGATGGCCTGTGGAATTCTGTTCCACACAGAGAACTCCCCTGGTTGCAACTAAACTACTTCTCTGAACACTGCTTAGATCTGCTTGAGTTTCTCATATTACTCAACTGCACATCTACACTATGTCACTATTCTCCTGCAGAAACGGGGACTTAAACACGAGGATTGATGCTTAGTGCTAAGATGACATAGCAACTATGTTTTATTCCCATAGAAGTGGAGTCTCAGAAATATGAAATGACCCAAACTGTCATAAGTGATGAGAGCTACGAATGAGAACCTCAGAGGCAGGAAAATTCACACACTAGTGAGGCTGAGCAAAGCAGGATAGTCAGGAGAGTACAGATGGCAGATAACTCTGGAGTATAGTGACACCAACAGACAGAGCAGGTGAAACTCTGATAAGCATTATTCATTTTCAGTGAAGCTATGGCTTTATGTATAAGCATAAGAAATTTGAAATGAGCAAGGGATCTGGGTCCTCTCCATTCATGGTCCTTGGTTGATTCTTCAGTCTCTTCAGGCCCCCATGGGCCCAGATTCTTTTGGCTCTGTTGCTCTCCTTGTGGAGCTCCAGTCCTCTCCAGGTCTTTCTCTCTCCCCCTTCTTTCATAAGATTCCCTGCACTCTGCCCAAAGTTTGGCTATGAGCCTTAGCATCTGCTTCAATGCCGTGCAGGGTAGAGTCTTTCAGAGGCCCTCTGTGGTAGGCTCCTCTCCTGGTCCCTGTCTTCTCCTACTTCAAATGTCTACCCTGTTTGCCCTTCTAAATTAGAATTAAGCATCTTCCCTAGGGTCCTCCTTCTTGTTTAGCTTCTTTAGGACTATAGAATTTAGTATATTTATCCTATATTATATATCTAATATCTACTTATAAGTGATTATATGCCATGTGTGTCTTTCTGCTTCTGGGATACCTCACTCAGGATGACCTTTCAGCTCAGTCTCCATGGAGGTTTCCTAGTAAGGGGAGCAGGGCAGTCACTGGAATGAACTTGGTTGCCTGCTCTTTAATCACCTCCCCCTGGTGAGTTAGCCTTATTAGCCCACAGAGAAAAAGGATCCAGAGAGTCCTGATGAGACCTGATAGGCTAGGATCAGATAGTAGGGGAGGAAGACCTCCCCTATCAGTTGATTAGGTAGGGAAACAGGGGAGGAAGAGGGATGGAAGATAGTACTGGAGGGAGATGAAGAAGAGGGCTACAGCCAGGATACAAAGTATAACAATATTAATAGAAAGAAAAAAAGAAATTTGAAATGTAGTCTCAAGTCCATGAATAATACAACATTTGCCTTTATTTGATTTTCTATACTGTTTGAGGTAAATTCAAACTTTTGTTTTCAAGATGGTCCACTATAAATTACTAAAAATTTATATTGTTGGTACCCATCTCCAGAATACCTTAGGAATTATTTTTGAAAGAACATAAATAAACAGCATATCAATGAAAATACACACATAAGCTTATGAAAACAATACAGAAATTCTAATTGGGAAATACAGCAGTTTAAGGAATCCTGCTAGGTGTTGCTGTTTCCTCTGGTAATATTTTAAGCCATGTGGGAATACAAACTAATTTAGCAGATTAAGAAGAAATATCACTGGCCTTGCTACTGATAAATACATTTGTGGAGGATGCAACTGAGTTTTGTCTTGCTATCTTCCTATTTCTAATCCAGACTGAAACACTAGACCACCTTATCACAAACCTGAACTGGTGACCTCTCTGTAGGAAGAGTAGTTATTTAAAGTTTACAAAACAGAGCTGTGGGACTTAAAGTGGGTTTCCATTCAGAAGCCAAATCTCACAGAGAAGAAGATAAAGGGAAACTAAATACATTTATTTTCCTTATACTATAAGATAAGTAAAATTTGTCTCCTTCTTTTGAAAGGGTTGAATAAGAGAACTGAGCAAACAGAGTGTTTGAGTCATGGAGTTGAAGGAAAGACTATTCTCCTAACCTGACACACTGAAAGCCTGGATGAATAGACCACTTAAGTCCCAGGCTATAGAGGCAACACCAGTATCATGACATTCTGAAAAGGAGTTCCAAACAGTGTCGACAACTATGTCAGTTAACACTTGTGTGCCTTCTAGTCCCAAAGCAGGCCAGAAGCAGTAGTACAGTGGGCAGGGCAGAAATGCTAGCAGCATCGGGAAGATGATCAACTCTCCGGAGGGTTGGAAGGCAGGCACTCAAAATCAGGCTAGTAGCCACTAGCACATGTGTTAGTGAAGCCCACCCCACCCCCCACACTTACTAAAAACTGGATAGTTTTTGCCATGACCCCAGACAGGCTGAGATGTATATTGACTTCAAAGATCTCCCTCCACTCTTCAGTCATCATATTGCTCAGGCATGGCAGTGTTACAGCACAAAGGAGACAAGTGGGAACACACAACCCAAAAAAAGTCACCAAAAGCAATCATTTAATAATGTTAAAATAAGTTATACTTGATGTTTGCAAATGAATAAAATCGCTGTTCCCATCAAACAGGAATAATCACATGAAATTGGACCTGGGTAGATACCAAAAAGCTAACACTATGTATTAAACACGTGAGCAGAGGGATGGAAGAAAGGCAGTATCCGTTGAACTAACTGCCCACACATCCTTAACTGGACAGGCTGCCAAGTACCACATACAATACATGTTTTTAAATAAACAGACATTTTGCAGAAAGGAAAGAAGAGTGAAAAAATCTGTAAGGAAGTAAACTATGAAAATTATATTTCTTAAGATAATGACTTCTTTTCAACATGATTGGAAAAAAAGAAAACCATGAATAGAATAATACATTCAAAGTAAATTAAAACTACACTGAGTGTGATGTCAACTGGACCCCTTCTAAACTGCATCCTCAGCATGTTTCAGGGGTTTTATCAGTCATGTAAAGTAAAGAGCGTCACCATCAGTACTAAATGGTCTTTGAGATATAAAAATGAAGCCAAGAAATAAACCTAATGATTCATCACAAGATGATCTTATTTTTGTATCACTAATATAAGCACTTTTGAGTGCCTGATGGGTGGAAGAACTCTAAGCCTCATCCCTGCCTTGATTCCTTCTCTGTTAGAGGTGGGCAGAGGGGAACTGTGAACAGACTCAGTGAAATCTTATGATTTATTGGAGTTACTATTTAGGTCATCTTAATGACCTCAGAGTAAAAAAGTCTTTGTGAATAACATTCGAGCATGCATACACACACACAAAGATGTTCATGTACATGCAAATGCACACACGCGCGCACACACACACACACACTCACACACACACACACACACATCAGGGAAAACTGATTTCAGTGATATTCTAAGCAGATAAACTTTTGCAAAGAAAATAAGAATGTTTTCCACGGTTACCTTGTTTGAGCTGAACAAAGATTCTCAGGGGCAACGTGTTTTATAATCTTGTTGGCAACGCACTCATAAATATGCAAGACTCACAGGACGGCATAATAGATGCATTTCAGTTCCTAGTGCAGTCTAGAGAAAGGGGCAGAAAGACTCTCTCAAACACTCAGCTCTTTCTACCTGGGTCCTTTCCCTAAACTCAGGGTATTATTCAACAATACACTCTTGCAATATTCTACATCAGATGTATTATTCCATAAACTTCTGTGACAAAAGCAATTGATGTCTTTCAACTTTGAAAATAAATTAGCCAGACAAAAAGAAATACACGCCTGTGATTTTACTTCAAATTTTCTGGATCACTAAGCAAACTTTGCTCTTATCACAATGAATTAAACAGCTGTGCACCCATTCTTTTATTCATCACCTTTCAGCAAGCATCTGTGCACCCATCTTGTGCTGGAGTTTTCTGAAAGGTAGATAATTTTTACCTGCTTTCCTTCCCTGTGTCACTATTCATCTACTTATATTGGCTGATTATAACTTCACCAAATTACCATCAAAAACAAGGTTGGTAAAACGCCACCAAACTATGTAACTATGACTTCAAAGACCTCTTTCTATATTTATGGAAAATAAGAGTTTTCTTTTGGGGCTTGTTATTATAGAATTTTTCTCCCTCTCTCACTCATTTCCTTACTCTTCTCACACACACCTCAAAACATGGATAATAATGGAGAATTCAGGCAAGTGTTTATTTGACAAAGTCTCCACTTGCATAATTATCTGCAAGTAGACAAGCACCTTTATTTCATTTGATTTACCTCATTCATCATGAGACTCAAAAGATAGTGCTTTAGAGAGGGTTTCCTCCTCCATTAAAAAATACAGATTTCTGTGTGGGGATATGGACACAAAGGTCATGGCAAAACAAGGAAAAGTTTCCAATACCATGCCTTGCTGACCTAAATCTCTTCCTTCCTCACTCAAATTGGTAAAATCCGAAAAGGTTAGAAAGGACTCAAGGATAGGAGACTCTTCTTCTACAAATCTCATTGGTTTTACTGTGAATAGCTAAAATGAGGGAAGGGGTTAAGCCACATGAAGGACATGGTATGGTATAAAGGCATCAAACCACATTGAAAAAAATACATGCTTCATGCTTTGGGTCTTCCTCTATCAGTTCTATTTCTGAACTAAGAGTCATCACAATTCAAAGAATTAACTCAAAAAGTAAAATAGAAAGATTGGCTAAGGCCTCTGGTAGACCACCACGCAGGTAGTTGATTCACTGTAGTTGTTTTTTTTTTTTTTTTTACCATTAGTGAACCAAAATCAATAAAGTTTTAGAAAGTAGCAATAATTGGGTGAATGGCATAAAGAATGAACGTAGCAACAAATAGTGTTTGTTTTGTAACTACATACAAAGAGTGGACATTTATAAGCAAAAGATATACATGTGACAGTGAAGGCAGAGAAGATATCAGTGAAAGAGTTGTGTCATGCCTCATCCCAGAGCCAGTCCTGGGTTCATACAGATACTCTGGTAGGTCAAACGTTGACATCCTAAAATGAACATGATATTTAAAGTGATTTTGCACAGTTATGCCTTTAAGTTTACAGAACACAATCGATCATCTAGAATAGATATTTTAAGTACTTATTATGAAAATTGTAATGGGATAAATAGAAGGTACTTAGGTCACTGCCTAATAGAGAAGGAGATGCAGTCAACGCCTAGAAGGGCCTGGGGTCCAGAAGAGGGTCTTCCAGCCCACATGCCACTCTGGCTTTGGGCACCTCACTGTTTTCACTTTACTTCAATTCACTTCGCACAGTAAGAAACTGAAAAAAAAAAGGATGGAGAAGTGATTGTATTTACTATCTAAGGGTTCTGTCAAGACCCATTCAAGCAAACAGAATGGCAAAGACAATCTCTCCTTCAGCCTGCTTCTATGTCTGCTCGATAATTCTCATTTGTTTGCACCTTGCAGCTCCTACTGGCTCTCTGACAATTCATTTAACTTTCTTAAATGACAACAGTGATAACCACCACGTCAGAGCAGAACAAAACGAAAGGCTTGTTTGCTGAGTAGCAGTGCCTCTTCCTTAAGCAGACCATTTCTCCAGATGAAAGACCATGGAAGAATGACGAAGCCTTCACCAAAACTCCAGCCTCTGTAATTCTTTTTCATATATTTAGAAAGCTACTGATATGACTCAAAGCTTGAGTAGAGCATGGATCAAAATTCTGGTTCACTTCAGAAGAAGGATCTCCAGGCATAATAAGAAAAAAGAAATAGTGATATTCCCATAAAATGCCAATGGAGAGATCTTGCTAATATTTGTTTAGTATTATTTAATTGACAGGTAATAGTGTATGTATGAACTGTATTTAATATGATATTGTGATATGCATTGTAGAATGAAAATATTAATATGCCCTCCCCTCACTTTTCCTTTCACAATAAACACTAATCAAATTTTGTTTCATAAACACCTCATTTTAAGGGAGAAAATGATTTTTAACTGAAATATGTATGCATTCTAAGTACCTGGTGAACAGATCAGTTTAAAGAAAAAACTGAGAGTGTAATGAGTCCAAAAAACTGCCTTAAGGTCCTCTCTAGAGCGTGACTAACGTCATAAGCTATGTCTTTGGATAACAAGCCTGTCATCGATAGCTTATCTAAAAAAAAAAAAAAAAAAAAATCTTTTTCTGCTTTGGGGAAAATCTTTCCACTTATCAAAACATCAAAAGTGTTTAAATTTCTTGAACATCAAAGTGAGTGATTTTAAAAGCTTAAAATTGCTATTACAATTTGATTTTTGCCCATTTGCTTCTGTTGAAAGGCTTGTCAGGTATATATATATGGTCTTTACTGAATCACACTAATCTGTCTCCACACTGATTTATCTGGCTGTCTCTACCTTCGTCTTAAACCCCTTTTAGTTCTAAAGCGACTCATGGTAGCCTCACATCTGAGATCCACCAGTTGCTCTGCATAGTCTGAAGAAAGAATCAGGTGTTAAAGGTGGAACTCAGAAAACGGTCTCAGCTGGTTGGTCCTGGTGATATCCACGAAATATTCTAGTTTCAGACCCTTGCTGTTCACGGGGACCTAAACAGTCTTGGAACATTGAATTAAACCCCTGTGCCAAAGGTTCTATAATACCATACCTCACAGAAATCAGCTGTTTGGGGCCGAATGAGTTAGATTTCTAACCTCATGTGACTCAAAAGCTCTAAGCACAAACTGAAATGTAAAGGATCTGGCTGTCTTCTGTAAATAAAAATCTTAAAGACCTTGCTTCAAATATTACATTCTTTTATGCTCTTTAAACTCCTCAGACAGGGAGCTTTTCAAATGAGTTTTCCCAACAACTATAGACTATAAAACCTGTTAGGATTGAGCCCATCTGAAGAAACTCATATGCTCTGGGGAAAACAACAAAAAAACTTCCTATGAAAAAAAAAACACTCTAGTTTTTTAATTAGCTCATTTTGCACGGTTATGGAAAAACTGTGGATGATATATAAGGAGAAGAGGTTTATACAGCGCACACTGTCAGAGGCTGAAATCTCCAGTGTCACAGCAGCAGCTCTTCTGAGAGCCCTTCTCAGCGTGACATCATGGCTGGTGTCATGACAGCCACTCATGCTAGAAGAAGGTACCAAAGGCCAGAAGGGCCCAGAAAGATGCAGAGGAGGGCTCAGTGTTGCCCTCTTATAGCAATCCTCTGTCAAGTACTAACCAGGGTTAGAATGACCTGTGGTTCTGAGGACAAAACCACAACCAAGAGCCTGAAGACCTCCTGCTACTCTTGTCACTTAAAAGCCCCCTCACTAGTAAACATCATCACACCAGAGGCCAAACTGTAAATGCATGAACCACAAAAAATAAAATAAAATAAAACAAACACCCAAACCATAGAGGCTCTATTGAAACCTGAGGCCGACTCTGCTCCCTATGACACCCATCTCTTAACATCTTCATGCCCTGAACAAATAACAGGGCCTACTTCACAGCACAGTTCAGATAGAGAATAGAAAAGGAGTCCTTTTCCAGAGGACAGCTGGGCCACGATTACAGAATGTGAGCACATAAATATTGAGCGTGAAAACAGACTGTGGTAGCTCTGCATGGGAGGTACACCCACCATCGATCTAACGTACTTTTTGTTTTGTTTTTAAATTTGTTTATTTTTTATTATTTATCATAACTTATCTACTTTGTATCCTGGCTGTAGACCTCTCTCATCTCTTCGCAGTTCTACCCACCCTCCCTCTCCTCCTCCTGTGCCCCTCCCTAGTCCACTGATAGGGAAGGACCTCCTCCCCTTCCTCTCCCATCAATCTAACAGTTGTTATTATATATGTTTATGCGCCTCGTTCCTACCTCAGCATTCAACTTTCTGTAAGCTTTCAAGACAAACAACACTCCTAGATATTTAGCCAGGAGGGGAAAACACACATTATTTTTACTTGGATGTTCATAATAGATTAATAGACAGCAGCCAAAAACTGTATGTCAATCACTTCCTATTGGTAAATGACTGGAGGAAGAAATAGGGGTACAGTCACACAATGAAACCCTTCTTAGCAATTTAGGAGGAAGGGTTTTGATGCGCAACCCTGTGGATGACACCAAAAAATTACACAGAGAGAAACAAGACGAAGAGGGGCATTTACTGGATGATTATTTGCATAAAATACTAAGAACTGCAGATTGATCTGTAGTAACAGAAACCATAGCAAGACCAGGGTTGCTTGGGAAATGATAGGGCAGCTTTGGGAAGGAAGGGGCAAGGCTTACGAAGTTGCCGGGGGAAATGTTTGGCATCCTTTCTGACGAGGAAAGTACTACATTTGGCAGGTCTCTTTTGCAGCTGTTCAAGTCAGCCACCGCAGCACCCAACAGCTGTCCATCTCAAAGGATGCGCACTGACAGACAGGTGTCACAAAAGAAGCACAGAAAACCTGGCTCTAAAGGCAATGGTTTACCAAACGCTGACGCTGATGACAGTGATTTCACTGATATACATATGTCAAAGCTTACCAACTTGTACTCAGTTATGTATCGTTTTTACATGTCAGTAACAACTCAATGGAGACCTTAAAAATAAAGCAAAAATAAAATAAAGTAAATCTTGAATCTCTGTCACTGGATGAGGGCTTGTTCATCATAACACACACTCTTCTCCACTCCCTGGCCTCTGTCTGTATTCCTTTCTCCTGGTACTAACTGTCTTTTCCTGGTAGCATTTTATCCTTCAGCATGCCAAAAATATTATTGTACCATTTTAATTCTACCCCTTGGCTGGAGTTCTTGTTCTACCACCATCTTCCTACTTGAGGATTAGACAAAATGTGAGTGTCTGAAATGCTCTCCAGCTTCCTTGTCCCTTATGTGTTCTGTTCAATCCCAGTAATCATTTTCATGCTGCATAGAGACTGGCACATGGATTTTGCCTGAGGTATATCTATGCACATGTAGAGAAACCCATGTCCTTGTGCTACAATTGTGCATAATAATCCTGAGTTTATCCATATGTTTAGATATTCTCTCATATGTTTAGAATCGTTATCCACTATCTGGTAATTCTTCATGCCAATTGTACCAGTCACAGTGACTGCCACACTAAAAACATATCAAGCTAAGCATGGCAGTACACATGTAAGTTACAAAAACTTGGAAATTAGAGATAGGAAAATCAAGAGTTCAAGACCAGCCTTGCTGTATAGCAGGTTCAAGGGCAATTTAGTATACATGAGATCTTGTCCCAAATAAATAACACACACACACACACACACACACACACACACACACAAAAAAAAAAAAAAAACCTGCCATGTTTTCCTACAATAACTTTTATAGAAAAGACAGTTTGTAACTAGGAAAATCACTATTTATCTCATGGACACTTAGTTGTAAAGATCAACTATTACGTTGAAAGAGTCCTGGATCTGTTCTCAGGGTCTTCCATTGGCCATGACGTTCCCTGAAGAGAATGCCACTTGTCTTTCACCTCTAATAATCCCTCATTGTTCTTCTGATTCCTAGATACACCAAAATGAAGACTGCCACCAACATCTACATTTTCAACCTTGCCCTGGCAGATGCCTTAGCGACCAGTACCCTGCCCTTTCAGAGTGTCAACTACCTGATGGGAACGTGGCCCTTCGGGACGATTCTCTGCAAGGTTGTGATCTCCATAGATTATTACAACATGTTCACCAGCATCTTCACCCTCTGCACCATGAGCGTGGACCGCTACATCGCTGTCTGCCACCCCGTCAAGGCCCTGGATTTCCGAACCCCCCGAAACGCCAAAATTGTCAATGTCTGCAACTGGATCCTCTCTTCCGCCATTGGTCTGCCTGTAATGTTCATGGCAACCACAAAATACAGGCATGGTAAGGGTTAACATGGGCCTGAGGCAGGGGTGGGGCTTCTTGTAGTCTGAAGTGTTGGTGATGTCCTGAGCCAAGCAGAATTCATAGTCCATTGTGAAACTGTACTTTGAATCAAGAAAATGCCTTTAAGTTTTTTGAAATGAAAAAAATTTCCTGTAATTAGAAGCCTTCTAGGTATTTTAATAACATCAAAATCTACTTATTCTTGATTCCTTTGTACTTACTTCATCAAAGGGCTGAATAAATAGGAACATAGCTTTCCCCAATGTAATTAAAGCGTAAGCCCAGAGAATGTTTCACTGAGGCTTGTTTCCAGTGATTGTCTAACTGACAAATTTGCCTTTTCTGATGTAACAGCCGCTGCTACCCAGAAGTGCCGAGGAAGCGTCCATTAGCAGAAGTCCCTAGAAACCTTGGACAATGGTTACATCTTTTATATAACAGCATAAATCTCACAAGGTGTCTGATTCATTGTGAAATGTACATAACTTCTCACTTCATAAAAACCTTAATGTGATTCAAGCAGGCAGAGAAATGGAAAATGTAGGAAGAAGAAGAGAAAAAAAGAAAGTGACTTCTTTGTAAATCAGTGGATAGGTTTCTTCCTTAATTTCTTTAATTCCTTCTGTACCAGACTGTAAGAAACAATGTTCGCCTGGCACAGGTCAAAGATATTAGTAGGCAAAGGAGCAATTTCAGTACTGGAAGATACAACTAAATGCCGCCGCTTATTTTTCTTGAAAATTCTTTTCTTCCAGGGTCCATAGATTGCACCCTCACGTTCTCCCACCCCACCTGGTACTGGGAGAATCTGCTCAAAATCTGTGTCTTCATCTTCGCCTTCATCATGCCAGTCCTCATCATCACCGTGTGTTACGGACTGATGATCTTACGACTCAAGAGCGTCCGCATGCTGTCGGGCTCCAAAGAAAAGGACAGGAACCTGCGCAGGATCACCAGGATGGTGCTGGTGGTCGTGGCTGTGTTCATCGTCTGCTGGACCCCCATCCACATCTACGTCATCATCAAAGCGCTGATCACGATCCCAGAAACCACTTTTCAGACGGTTTCCTGGCACTTCTGCATTGCTTTGGGTTACACAAACAGCTGCCTGAACCCAGTTCTTTACGCGTTCCTGGATGAAAACTTCAAACGATGCTTCAGAGAATTCTGCATCCCAACCTCCTCCACGATCGAACAGCAGAACTCCACCCGAATCCGCCAGAACACTAGGGAGCACCCCTCCACGGCCAATACAGTGGATCGAACTAACCATCAGGTACCTGCTTTCTAGAATTATGTTTAAGATATAAAAATGCAGCACCTGGTACCAGTCTGAGATTTAAATCCTTTAGAAGGTCAGTTACCGGGGAATTGAGGCCACATCCAAGAACGGAGGGAGGAGGAGACCAAACTGTATTGTCAGGAAGATGCACAACATAAATTTGCGTGACATGCTTGCTCCTGTTCATTTAGCTATAAAGGCATGATGGCTAACAATCTACCACACTGCTGAGAGTTACTATCCTCAGAGCCTTGCCTTCTTGGCAAAATCAATGGCTTTAGTACATTGTAGGAATCAACCCACTCCGGAGTCCTTGTTTCATACAGAAACCTTCCATGGTCCAATAATATTTCTGTAAAATCCCTATTGTTTAAAAACCAACCCCACCCCAAGTCAGTAGTTAAATAGCCTTGTCCATTGTGGTCATAGGTACAAGATAGTAGCAAAAGAGAGAAAAAAATATATTTAAGTTTTTGTTTTGTAGATTCTACAGTCTAAGAGCTAGAGCCATCAGCAGCATATCACCTAACAACTATGTTGAAATTAATTTTAAACATGTTCTCTGCTATTTGAAAATTATTTAAGAGTGATTAGATGTTTGGGCATGTATTACTATGTCCAGGAGAGTCCCAGGAAATCCAAGATTTGCTCTCAATATTGTAACCATACAAGGAATAAACAAAGAGGGGGGGGGGAGAATCCTGTCTTTAATGCTCTTAAAACTGCCTAATTCACTGCTTTGCAATAATTTGACATCTAGCCTAAAAACTCAGTACAAATATGACTTAGTTATTAATAGTAACCTAAATAAATATTCCAAAGTACTTCCCACACCTAAAAACCATAGTGAATATAATTTTATAGCACGGAGTTAAAATTCAAGCCTCCTATGAAGTAAATGGTGTGGTCAAAACTCTGGGTCAAGATCCGGTTATCAAGAGGCAGAGCTCAGAGGACAGCAGCTTCACACCCTAAGACTAGGGTGCAGCGGAGGGAGGCTTCCTACCCCACGGGTAGCTGCTCCCACTTGCTGCGTCTTCATCACACCATCTCTCACTGTTCCTTTTTACCCCAGCTATGGCCTGCCCCTCAGTCCTTCTAAGTCGCCTCAGATTTATGTAACACAACCTAGGTGAACCTGCCTGAGGAGACACGGATCCGCAATACCTCTGGCGAGCATGTGGTAATGATGGCAGATTCATGTCCAGCCCAAAGGCAATTATTGACAAACTTGTCTCACTGCTTCCCGCTCAGAAATCGAGGCCAGTAAGGAACGGGTTCCTCTTCTGCTCCCCCACCCCCTCATTGTTATCCGCACCAGCATATAACCTTTTCCTTTCTCCAAGCAGCTCCCCCTTTTTAGTGGCTTTCAAATTCTTGCCTGTCATTTTAAAAGGGTAAGGATTTAAATCGATTTTTTTTTTTCCTCCAACCCAGGGGTAACATATTAGAGAATTCAATTTGAAACTATCCATCCTAAGATGAACTTGAAATCCTTTGCGTTAAAATAGTTCGCCTTCGTTAGAGAAAAGGGTGAGACTAAGAAAGATTGAACTTTTCTCCTACCCACCAAGTGCCAGGATGAGTCTTCCCTGTTACAAGGGGCGTGGCTTCTTGGTGGCCTTGCTACCCTGCCTGGTTCGCCTGACCTTCTACCGGAAGTACAGCCCTCTCCACCCACCTTGGCCCCAGCACACCCCAGACTTAAACACATTTGCCCTTCAGCTTCTCCAGTGCCGCCTTAAACCCCCTTCTAAACGCAGGGTCTGCACATCAATGCGGTTCCTGCACCGCCAGAGAGTAGACGGGAAGTTAATTGGAGAAGTTCTGTCATAAGTCACTAAAAGGTTTGCTTTTAAAAATACATCCAATTAGCACTTATCGTTACGGCTGCCTCTGTGGAGTGGGCGGCAGCGGTAGATAACAGAGAAAGCGCTTCAGCCTGGGACTGGCTGCTTGCCAAAGACCCAGCTGGAAGAGCTGGCCAGAGAAGAGGAGTTACAAGCTGCGAGGAGCAGAAACAGCCTGACATATTTGAAAATTAACAGAAATCAAAGATCCTTTTACACCAGTCTCCACTGTTGTGTCTTTCTTTAGGGTTGAGGGAGTCAGGGGTGGATGGTTGAGGCAAATGGAAAATCCTGTGGTGGATGTCTCCATCATCTATTCAGATTGGACCTAAAGGAGGAGGAGTTAGACTACACGGCTCTGCCAATGGGAATCATTCGATTAGCTCGGAGGGGAAATCAGACAGGCAGGTGTAGCGTTACCGTGGGTTTCGTGTTTATTCATTCCTTTGTTTTAAATAGGACCCATCCTGTTAGGAAACAAGTCTAACTGGATTCACGCGAACTTTTCAGTTAGACACATTACAAGTTTGTCGTGGTTATCAATGTTTATTATGTGTTGTCTATTTGTGTTTTCTCCCAAAATATCTATCATATTCCACGTGTCACACGTCAAGCCCTTTAGTCAACTTCCTATTCTGCAGATCAGAGATCCAATGCCAAACCTCCCCAGGGTGTCTGTCTTCTGACAGCTGTGCACTGAGGCCATGTCCACACAGCGCAAAGCGAAGGGACGAGGTGGCAGTTCTCAAGGTAATTAGATAAACCATACAAGAACGTTCTATGCCCAGCATAAATTCGGAGTCACACGTTCTAGTTAAAGGCAAACAAAATATTCCAAAACCTAGAGGCTAGAAGCAAACATCTATGCAGACTACAGCTGCATGATGCAACATAATTTGGGCCAGGCCAGCCTGCTTGTGCTTTTGAGTTCTAGCTGTTTTCACTCAAGCCAGCCACCAACCTGGCTGTCAGTCACCTGGTCTAAGGTGGCCACAGCAGGAATGGCTGGTTCCACAGATGATACAATGCTCCTTCCAGCTTGTCTTCATCCTGGCCACGGGTTTTGAGGGAGAGAAAAAGAGACCTCGCCCCTTCAGGCCTGGTGACAGAAATAGACACACACAAAGAGTCCTGGGGAGACGATTCAGTGGCAACAGTATTGCTGCACAGGCAAGGGGACCAGAGTTCAGCAATCCAGAGCCCAAGTGACCACGAGGTGGGGGTGGGGTGGGGCAGCCTGCCAGTGGTTGCAATGCAAGGCAGGCGGGGTATTCCTAGAGAGAACTCAGTAAGGAAACCAGCCACGTTAGTGAGCTCTAGGTTCTAAGGAGAGACCCTACCTCAACAAGATGAAAAGTGATCCAGGAAGTCTCTCAGCATCAACCTCAGGCTTCTGCATGCATACACACCACACACACACACACACACACACACACACACACCACACACCCCCCACACACAAACACTCATAATTCTTAAAGGTAATGACACAAAGTTAAATCCATGCTTACCATAGCTCAAATGATTCATCAGCCTGGACTTGAATGACTCGAGCAAAGACTCTTCCTCTCGACGACAGGAGCTGTGCTCACATTGTAAAGAGAGAGAGAAGAAACATCACCGAGGTCACAGTTGTTCCTGCCAGAGTAGACAGCTACTCTGTGCTTCCTGATGGTGGGAACACATCTGTCTTATCCTGCTTCTTATGCCTATCCCAGTCCCTGACTCATTACAGAGCACTCTACAGAGACCTGCAGAGATCTGCAGAAGGCTGGGGAAGGGGAAGGCTGGTAGCTCTTTAGATAAAGAGTGTATAGGAAAGACCTCTTTCTTGTGTCACTGACTGGCAAGTCAAGTGACCCCATGACACTGACATTATTTCCCTTTCTTGCGCCATACATTTCCTTTCTTGTATTTGTCCAGTCAGCTGACCGACAACCCGAATGACCCCATAATGCTGAAATTTTGGGCCCACGCCTCAGAAATGAAGAGTAGTAGACTTTCTCCTTCAGAGCCTTTGGCGTTCTGATCGTAAGTTAGATTGTGCAAAAACGTGTTCTCATGTGCCCTTGTCTTCTAATTTGACTTTTAACAAGATACTTTAAAAGACCCAAACCCAGACTCACTGCCCTGAGGAAGTCTTGCCCTCACTGAGAAGGAGGTGCAGAAAATGTCCTTCTCTGGACCTTGTTCAGCCCTGGCTAAGCTTCCTGGTCCCCCTGCAGTGTCCATGATCATTTTATGTTCAATGTGTTGTCTTGATGGCTTTTTGATCTTGATTACAAGGAGCCCAGGGAAATTATTTGTCGTCAATCTGTTTTGTTACAATTGACTTTCCCCACCCATGTGCCATCCTGCTGCCCTGTTGAATTGTCCTGTTGAACACTTCCCACTATGGATCCTGAGTAACATGAATCTCATTCAGACCTAAAACATCACTGCCCACTCAGAGCCTTTCCTGCTTCCTTTCTTCCCCAACCTTACCCTATAAGGCACTTCCTATTTGATACCTGGGTGATTATGAAAATGTTTGACATGATGGATGGAAAGGGAGGGTGACTCTGTCAGGTCAGCTTGGGTCTTATTCAAATACAGCAACTGTAACCATAAAAGAATGCTATGATACTTTCCTGTACAAGCATACAAACGAAAAGGTGATCCTGTGTGATCCAGCATCTCTTTCCGGTAACATCTTTGATGGATAAGCATGAGAGAACAAATGTTCATGAAGGTTAAATGATTATACAACATCCAATAACCAGTAATGGGCAGACTCTAGACAAGCAGCACCTGTTTTAAGAATAATTGCAAGCTGTTCTCCTCTGCCCACAGCCAATGTTATGCCTCTTTCAGTGAGTACAGTACACTCATAGTCAGAGATTCAGTCTTTATGTCGAACTCCAGAAAATAAAGAATCTTTAAGATATCCTTGAAGGAATTGTGGCTTATTGTGTGGGGCCAAGAATATGTATTTTAAATAAAACACTATTCAAAAATTCCTGACTTAAATAGTGGGCAATGAGCTTCCGGCATAAGCACGAGAGTCCAAGTCTGAATCCCTGACACCCACATAGAGATCCAGGTCACGTGGCACATGCCTGTAATCTCAGCACTAGGGGAAGAGAAGCAGGTAGATCCCTGGAGCTTGTTGGCCAGCCAGAGGAGCTGAAACAGCAAGCTCCCTGTTCGGCGAAAAGCCCTATCCAAAAGATAAGTCTAGAGAAATAAAGAAAGACATCTAACTTTAACCACTGGCATACACACACACACACACACACACACACACACACACACACACATTCATAGAACACAGAGGCATATGCACACACAATGAATAAATTGTACCTTTTCCTTCACTTACTGCCATGTTTAATGGGCAAGTGTTATGTTTTTCTCACCAAAGGAAAACACCATATTTACAAAATAATATAGTTACCTTCGAAAAACAAGTGTTCACTTTTATCAATGAGCCTTGGAGTATTAGGCCATCTAATAGCAGTAAAGCTAGCATCACATTAATTGCTTCTCATAGTATGTTAAGGCCATTCCCAAACCCTTTGATTACCATTTTGAAAACACTTTCTTATCATCACAGTCCAAGGAGCAGTCCAAAAAATCAGGAGATGCTTACATTTAAATAGGCTAGAAAACTACAGTCTCCACGGAGAAGGAAAAGCAAATGCCTGATCTTTAAAATCAACAACATCATTCTCAAAAACTGGATTCATGGGGTATTTGTAAGACATCTGTGGAGAGCTAATTTGGGAAGGAAATGATTTCAATTCCATGACAAAAGCTCCAAATGAGAATAGCTTACAAAATTATAACACTGGACCACATTATTGCATTCTTTATGAATGAAACAAAATGGCTTTTCTTTCAAGTCTTCGGTTCAAAAGAAAACTGGTTCAATCAGTGTGTGTGTGTGTGTGTGTGTGTGTGTGTGTGTGTATGTTATGAATTGGCATCTTTGTATATGTCTGAAATTAGAGTTACATAGGCTTACATGAATATTACATCACAGATAACAGAATTAGCTAGTATGTTCCATCAATTTGTAACACAGAAAAACTATGAATCCAGTTTTTGAAAGTGATGTACTTGATTTTAAAGATAAGGCATTTGTTTTTTTTATAATAAGGATAAAATATTGTTTAAATCGGAATATGTTTATTTACACACTTGGCTTTAATAACATTTATTCATCTGTTTGTAACTAGGAAAACATGTTATTTCATCATATGCAGTATGAATTATAATCTATATAATGCGATTTTTATATAAGAATTTATCCAGAATCATAGTTAAAATGCAGTGACTGATAATTAACTCAAATTACAATTAATTTTATGATCCAGGCTGTCAATCAATGTGACCTATTTCCTGGATCTCTCGCTTTTGTTTTATGGTGATTTTGATACGCATGTTTCTTTTAACAGGTAAAGTTTTAAAGATTAGATGAACTGAAATTGCTAATGCCTAATTTCCTTTTCATAGTATTGTACATAACTCTTAAAATAGCAACTATTTCTCTTTTAAAACTATATTTAAATTAGATGTTATCTTACTCAGCTATTCTGAAGTGGTAAATTCTTATTTTGTAGCCATATTTGATGAAAATATTCTCATTTATTGAAATTTACTGTTTTGAAGATTTTTTTTTTAAATTATGCCCACATGTGTGAATGTTGGCGTGAGTGAGCCCTATGCCTACAGAGGCCGGAAGATGGAATCAGACCTTCTAGAACTGCAATAGCAGGAGGTTAGCAGCCAAATGTGGCTGCCGGATAAATTGGCTTTGTGTAATTGTCAGCTCTCCATGGAACACGAGCTGAAAGTGACATTGCAGATTGAAATAATGGCTCTTTGGTCCAAGAATGAATGTAGAGAAAAAATAATTTAGGTAATTTGTCTATAGGAAGAAAGGGAGCAAGAAGGAGGCCTTGGGGAAGGAAGAGATGACAGTAGAAAGGCTAATCAACAAAGCACATTTATCCTCCAAACTCACGACTTCTCCCAGCTGCTTTGTTTTCCATACACACGTAATCCATCTCAGGAATGCTAGAAATGTAGGGAATCTTCCACCTAGGTCCATGCCTACTTTTCCCACATCATCAAGTCTTCATAATGATCAAGACAATATTTTATAAACAAAGGAAAAATCACCCGCTTCTTTTGATTTAAAGAAACTTAAATATCCCTGGGCTTTAGGGACTTGGGATATTTAAGTTTCTTCAAAACAAAAGAAACAGATAACTTCTCATTGTGCTGAAATGGGTACCCTCAGGTAGGTCATGGGCAAGCAGAGTTTATGGAAGGTGACCTTGAGAAATAAGAATGTCTTAATCAATAAAAATAGTTTTGTTTTAAATTTTCACAGCAAAATATCCAGTTGATAAATTGCAGAATTAATAAATATGGAATAGGATATAAGTTCTGTGCATTCGACAATAAACCAACTATTTAACCCCGATTACAATTTACAGATTAAAAAAAAAAAAACTATCTTGTTGTACTTTCTTCCCTGTGATTACATTAAAGTTTCTTTTATTCAAAAGCCCCTAAATATTACTAACTACAGTTTCACTCAGATCCTGTAGACTTAATATTACTTTGAGTTTCTCTTTCAGAGAAAATGAACTGCAGCCTTAATCATTATTCAGAAAGATTTAAGCCAATCAAGGTCAGGCTGTTGTTAGCGCCGAAGAGATGCCACGTTTCCTAGAGACGATGAAGCCGTGAAAGTTCTTGAGGATGAAATACAATTCATAAAACATAAATCATAAACCCTAGGCATAAATCACAAGGAGTGAGAATATCTGGCATATTGGGTGAAATTGAGTACCAAAATTAATGGGAAAGATTTTAGCAAATGAGCAACCACAAAATATCTAGTTTTGTAACCTTGTCCCGGAACCTAGATGACTGAGAGCAAAACACATAACTCTGAGAAGCAGAACTGCTTGTGGCAAAATTACGGAGAAAAAAATTAACTACTGCGTGGCACAATCGGTGAACTCACTAACCAGTGTTTTAAGTAGATTGGAAAACCTCTACCAAGCTCTATAACTCTACGCTGGGTTTAGTTCTGATCTAAATTTAATGATGTCATCACATAGCTTTATAAAATTTCATTTCATTGTATTCTTAGGAGCCTCAATCAGTAGAGAAAGGATGTGAATAACCCAAGTGATTAGGCAAGGTTTCCTGAACACTAGAATATAAAACAAGAAATATAGAGGTTACTAGAGAAAATTTGTAGTCCAAATATTCAATTACAGAAACAAAATAAGTATGAGAGTAGATATTTTAAGACCTCATAGAGGTTTTATTTCATGACCAGCAACATGACCCAAGGCACTTAAACAAACCATGGTGACTAGCTTACAAAGACAATCCTAGTGCCTGGAACTAAAGGAAGATTAGCCTCACACAGGCAGCCCTCACACTTCAGTAATGGAATAAGCAAATTAGATAATCAGGCAAGGTGGTGGAAGGAGTTAAAAATCTTCATGTGGTTAAAAGACATGACTTCAAAGAATCTGATAGTTATCACATGCTTAAAGGAATGTAAGCAGTGAACTGGCTTTACAGAATACAGCACACTAATATAGCCAAGAGGAAAGTTACGGGGGAGGTATTTCAATACAACCATTAAAACGGGTTGGTATCCACGGTGGGCCTCTTCCCTGCTCTGAGAAAGAAAAGGGGGAGTGGAGAAGGGGGTGTGTGAAGGTGGGACTGGGAGAAGAGGAAATGGCTGCAATCAGGATATAAAGTGAATGAATAAATAAATAAAGGGAAAAAAAAACAGTGATGGATAGCTGATTAACATATAGACACCAACCAATTTTTGTGTAGAATCTTGAGTGAGTAATTTGTATATGCAAATTAAGAGCTTTCTAACGGTGTTAGAAATATAATTGCAGCAGCTATATTTAATTATAGTTATTCCCTGCTGTGTTTGCCCACTAACCTGGAATAATGACATCTATCCTGATGAGAACCTGAATCCATAGTGAAGGTGCTAACAGTCAACACAGTCATGGCCACCTCAGGATACAAGTTATAATCTGGTTAGGAGTCATGATAAAATAACACTTACACCTTCAAAATATGATTTTTTTTAAAATAAAACTATTGCAATGTTATTGACAGACAAAAAGTTGCAACTAATTCATATGTATAATTTCTTGGGTTTAGGAAAAAAGTGTTTCTAAGCTTTGAGATTTTGTTATTTCATTGTCTGTTATTTCATTCTAGAAGTTTCTAAAGTTGAGAGATGTGCATTGTGCCTATATTTCAAGAGACAATTAACTATCAGTTAAGCATTGATAATTAGGGCATCAAAGGCTACGTATGTCTAATTAAGTTGGTGTTTTTCTGGTGCTCTCAAGTTCTTGTAGAACACTATTATGGTGAACTGTTAGTACCATCCATAAAAAGATTAAGTTCAATAGACATATGCCAGGGTATGTAACCGATCTCAGCTGTAGAAGCAACACAGTGTTCACATTTCATAGAAGAGCACCGTGCATTATCAGGCTTCACAAAGCACTATAGATCGTCATGCCTGGTGCTGTGAACTGATCAACGAATGTTTTATGAAAATAAATGGCGATGTCTCAGAATTTCAGATATTCACCAGAATTCTTTGGTTGTTAAATTCTCAATCCCATGCATTTCAATGTATCCTAAATACATTAGTATACAAAAAAAAAAAAAAAGCTAATACTTTTTTTCTCTGGAAGCAGAGTGGGTTGTTCTTTGTTTGGGTTTTCAATTTTGTTTTGCTTTGTTTTGAAGACTACCACTTTCTAGCTATAATTATGAGGAAGAGAGTCTGTGTAGCCTTAGGACATGTTTTTTTAATCTAATTAAATTGCATGTTGCTAAGAGTAAGGTTTATAAGTGATATATTCTTTTGTTTTGAATGCAATATATATACAGAAAATGGATCTATTTTGAAAAGGCACATACACAAAAACTGGGAGAAGCATGTCAAAGATATTTTATCAACATATGGCAAATGCAAGCATGGAAACCAGGGTACCTGGGTTGTGGTGCCAATCCCACTGACAACACTCGGGTGAGTACAGTCCATGCTGTTGGTTGTCGAAGGGGCCTCTTCCTGACCAGAAGTTCACTGACTGAGTTTGCCCTAGAATTAGAACTTTGTTGATCACACCTTTCATACTTCTCTCAGTGAACAAAACCATAATCACTTAAGCTTTCTTCCTGGGCAGAAAATCAGGAGGAAGCAGCTGGCAGATCATGTGTGGATCCTTTGAACTATTAGGTTTTCCTCTACTTCTTCTTTTCCACATTTGCATTTTAATCTGTCTGTATCACTGACTATTAGAAATTTTATCACAAGGGCTGGGAAACTGCTTGCTTGGTGATGTGCTTACCTTGCAAGCATGGAGACCTCAGTTCTGACCCAAGAACCCACGCAGAAAGGCTTGAAATGGTGTGCACTCTGGAAAGGTGGGAAAAGATACATCCCTGGCAAGCACTAGCCAGCTATAGTCGTCTATTCTGACCTAATTGGTTGGCTTGAGGTTCACTGAGGGAATCTGCCTCAAAAAAAAAAAAAAAACAGTAGACAATACCTGAGGAATGATACCCAAGGTACATGAATGTACACATGTTCTTACACACCCACATGCACACATGCACACACACACACACACACACACACACACACACACAGGCAGACAGAGATGCTTAAAGAAGTTTCTTGCCAGTGCTGCATTAGACCCAATGGGGACAGAGTTAAGTGAAAGTGAAGCGGTGACTTTAGATGAAATCATGCATACACTTCCCTCATGGAATAGAATGTTCTTCACATAATCGTCTGATCAGTGTGCTTTAGATAAATTATACGAAGCTCCTCGTCCCCAAATCAGATATAGACCTATACTGTATAATCAGGAATAAGTAGAAATCCCACTATGCCTGATTCAGGCAATGAGGGTTGGAAGAAAGGATGAGTTCCTGTCACTAAGGAACACTGAGATCTTTGCCTATGAGTCATCGACTCCAAATGGTTTTGTGTGACTCTGTTTTTATGGTTTCTCTAATGAATGGGGTTTTTGAAGTCTATTACAGGCAAACGCTGATCAGCTTCCAAAGTACCCAATTCAGTCATTGGCTTCAGTTGGAAGCTTAGATGGCTTTCTAAGTAGGAAGGAGAAAGTGGGAGGGCAGAAGGGAGCTGCAAAAATCAAAATATTAAATCAAGGTTTTCAACCAATACACATGGGTAAATCACTTCTCAAGACTGTATTTCCTTTTGTAGATTGACAAAGTTAAGAAAAATCTCTTAAATTTTCTCCAGCCTTAAAACTACGGGAGACATTTCAATCTTTGCATGGAGAAGAACTAAAATTCCTTAAATAAGCTTCACCTTGAAGCTTAAAAGCATTTCAAACATTTTATTTTCATTTTCTTTAATAGAGTAAAACAGCCTAAATGGGATTTTTGTTGTTGTTGACTTCCTGGAAAAGTTACAGTTGAAAAGACTGTTGATATGAAAGGAAAACAACATTAGGGGATTGTATCTATGTATTTATGCATGCACATAAGCATGGTATCTAATGTCCACTGCAATGTGTGACTGCACTGTAAGAAAGAAGCTCAGGTATAGATTTCTGTATCCCATGGTGATGTCCTAGCAAGAGCTCATCACAGATCCAAGGATGATAAAAATAGGCACAGGGAAGCCAAGAAAACAGCAGAGCTGCCAGCATGGTAGTGCAGCCCTGTGCCTCACAGCACAACACGGTGAGACACGGTGAGACCAGGCCACCGGCACACATGCTGAGTTGCACAACAGCTTGGAACCCCAAAGCAAGGGGCCCCATTTATGTTGTGGTAAATGATAAACTCCCTTCCCTAAGAATGAGCACCATGAAGTAGTCCCATTGTAATCGTCGTGTGTTTGGCCAGTGTCAGTTCTAAACTGACTAGGTGACTAGTGGGAGAAGCTACTCAGTATCAATAGGATCTACTGCTTCAGTCAGCAAAGATAGGCAGAGTTGCTTGGGGTTCATCTACTCCAAGTTCGCCTGCCAGTCTGCCATCTTCTTAGCCAAGCGTGTTCACATGGTTATGCCATCCCATCAACAACCGAGATTAGTTATTTGCAAGTGCTCAGACCAGATCTGTCCCAGCTTACTTCCTTCAATCAACACTTGATTAGAGCTGCTGTCAGCAGGATGCCATTGATGGGATGAAATTGATGAGTGGAACTGAGCTTAACTGCACACCACACCACACCAGACAGAGGCAACTAAGTCCCAGAAAATATTCTAATTACAGACAAGTACCTACATTCCTTACTCATACTTTGCACACACTACACCAGCTGTCAGTACTAATCCAAGAACAGAGGCGTTTGGAGGCCGTATTAACCCTCCACCCTGCTTAGCTAGACTATGGGTTAAGGCCAATCCGAGATCCATCTACCACCAGAGAATGCAGACTCACTGGCTGATGTCTGTAGTTCTTTCCATCTCTTTGGCTATAGAGTGAAAGATAGATTCCTGAGCTGTCTCTAGAATCTGGACTCTGATGGCGGGAGTAGTCTTCACAGCGCTGTATGCAATCGGAAAACCACTATATGCGCTTCCTGGCGGTCCCAACAAAGAAAATAGCCACCGCAGGTGCCGTTGCCACTGTTGACGAATCATTAAAACAGAGGATCTGGCGAGATGGTTCAGTGCATCTAGTGCTTGCTAGAGAAACACGAAAACCCGAGTTTGGATCCCAGTACCCAAGGGAAAACCAGGCCCAGCAGGCTGTATCTGAAATCTATCATTGGGGGTGGAGAACAGAGTAGGAAGATCCCTCAAGTTCACCGCCAGCCAGCTTAATCAAATCAGTGAACTTAGGACTCAATGAGAGACTGGCCGTGTGTCTCAGAAATAAGGTGGAGAACCATTAAACAAATTGAGATATTAATCTAGCTCCTATATGCACCAACATCCACACAAAAACATGTGAGCCCAAGACCAATTCTGGCCTTGGGCATAAACCATGTGGGCTTCTGTCTTTCTTATAAACATACGACAGAAAGGGCAGGTGACCCCTGTCAGGATTCACTGATAAGCTTGATTTAGATCTCCCTTGCATTGGTGCGGTTGAGCCAGATGGCCATGACCCCCAGTGGCTGTTGTCTAAACACTAAACATTACATAACTCCAGGTCACTTACATAACTAGAGCAGCAGAAGCACAGTCATGAGCATAACCAGCAGGGCTGCCTCTCTGTGAGTTCACGAACGAGGGGATTCATCGTCTAGAGATGCCTCTCACAACATGAGGGACGGGAGGATGATTTAGGGCCTGGCCTGCCAACAGTCCTTCTGCTCGCACAGCAGGTAGACAGAGGTGGTAGCTGCAGCGACAGCGCAGCTGGCAGATTGCTGCTTCTTTCTTGTGAGTCATCAGTTTGCTCGGTCAGACTGAAGCTGTAGGATAGCAGGAATGTTATGTCTTTGCTATACCTCCAGGGTCTAAGCTATTCCTCCCACCACTGAAGTGGCTTGTGCTAGGGGTCAGGGTATATAGGTTTAAAAATCACAAGGTTGAAGGCTGGTTAAAGGCTGGCTCCCTTCTCGGAGATCTGCAATTCAAAGGGGGCTTCTGGATAATCTGTTGGGATAGCCTCCAATGCCACTTGCTGCTTACATTTCCAGCCAAATTTGATGGCATCCCCATTTAATTCAACAGGATGGATGCACTAATAACACCTTAATAGTCCCACTGAGAGCCAGTGGGACTTTTCTGATAGTGGCAAGCCAAGAGTAGAAACTGTTTTTGTTGCTGTCTCTAAAATTGGACCATATTTTTCCTAAGGCTTTTGACATGAATGGTTGGTTATTGTGTCTTATCAGACCTAATGTGCTTCCAAAGACCATTTCCTGAAACCTGTGAACATAAAATCATCAAGGAAATGGTGTCAGATCAGCTTCAGAAGAGCGGGGTTGGCTTGTGCTTTGATTCTCCCTCGTGGTGGTGAGGAGCGGGAGAATTAAAACAGTACTCCAGGGGCTGGAGAGAGGGCTGGATGGATAAGACCATGTGCTGGTCCTGCAGAGGACCTCCGTTCAGTTCCAAACACCCACACAGAGTAACTCATAATTGTCCGTATCCCAGGTCCAGGGGCATTCAGTGCCTCTAACTTCTGTAAGCACCTGCACTAATGTACACACATGTGGGCTCACACGCACTCACACACTGTTCTTGGCCATAAAACAGTAGCTAAGACAAAAGTCCAACATGGCATAACACAGTCAGTTAATTTGTTTATGTGGTCTGGAGCAGCCAATGCTACCATGTCAACTGAATTCAGTTGACCAGCAGCCACTGTTAGCCTCCAGATCCAATTAGCTCTCTGTCACTGACCACACAGAATGATTATATTGAGATGTTGCATTTTTCATTAGTCTTGTTGTGCTAGGATCCTTTCATCAGGGCTGTGGTTTCCCAGTCTCTTCCTGGAATTCTAAATGTTTCCTTTTAAACCCTAGATGAGGACTGAAAGATAAGCTGTGACCTCCTCACACATCTCTCACAGTCATCACTCTACAAATAGTCCTTATAGAACAGAGAAATCTCATACCTTGACTATCTGAAGCATTCAAAAAATAAGCCTGTCAGTTATAGGCAGAAAAAGAGAAGGTGGTATAAAGCAAGGGGTGCAGTCAGCCCCACTCAGGTTCAAAATGATTTCATGTCCTGTCATACTCTTAAGAGTCTGTCTGATTCAATGGCCCTAGCCCCACACGAAGCCAGTGCTTCGTGCAAGATGAGAAAAGATTTCACGTTCACTCCCAACCCCTCTCACTTATCTCCATTGTACCCACAAAACGAGTCCTCGGACCTTGCAAGGCGAGGCAGAAAAAGCTTCGGGGAAACAAGCACTCTAAGACAGCCAAGCATGGTTTCCTAGCTCTTCTGAACCATGTTCCCTAGAAGCAAGGCCTTCGCTTGTGCTTTCCGTGGTGAGAAGCATCTTTCTTTCTTGAGAGGTTGGGCCTCACAGTATAATGTTTGGACTGAGCTTTTCTGGTTATTGGCCAAATCGACTCTTCTTGGGGCACCCCAGTCCCCATGGACATGCCCACCTTGTCTTGGGTGGTTTGGGAAGGGTTTTTCCCATCCTGAGCTCTGCTTTGGCTTTCAGGAGTGCCACATGATTTAGAGAGTAGTGCCTTTCTCTTGGGCAGCTTATAGCCCTAAGGAAGCATACTGTCGATATAAAATCTCCCAGCAAGAATGATTGTGTAAAGACTTTGCAGAGAGAAAGGCAATTTTATGAACTCGGTAATTATACTCCTGGGAAGGGAGGGTCTTTCCTTTCAGCACAAACGAAGTTGAAAGCAATTTCATTCTTCATGTTTTGAATCGCTACCCCATGGAATCATGGCCTCAGAGACCCCTTCTCATGTTGGTCACGGTAGTGATTAAGACAGAAACTCAGAGTAATCATCAATAGTCATCCTCATTGTTGGACACGAACCTGTCTTGATGACAATAGTCACTCTCCTTAAATATAGGGTCTCATGTGAGGTGGTCTGTGTACTACTGTTGACTGTGTAAAAGCATAATCTTTGCTTGACCATCCCCACAACGATGGAAAGCCAACAGCTCATAGTACATATCCTATTAAATAAAGCATTTGTATTGTCCCTTCTTTTCCCTATCACTACTAGTTTGCACCATGACACACAATCTCTCTCTCTCTCTCTCTCTCTCTCTCTCTCTCTCTCTCTCTTTCTCTCTCTCTCTCTCTGGTGAATCTGGTGATATGCTGCCCTTCAGATTCTTTTAATAGTGACTTAGGTCTAAGTTTCTCTGACAAGCTCCACAGTATGTCCTCCCACATAGCAACTATAAACACTTGTTAAATTTTACCCCTCTCATCACCCCCCACACATTATCCCCGCTCATTTTTATCTAGAGGTAGGACACCACATTTCTAACAGCCACAGAAAATTTGCAAATGTGCCTGAACACAGACCATGGGCCTTTGCATTTTCTCTATTTTAAAAAGCTCCTTGTCTGTCTCGAAGTCCTGAATTTTACACCACTTTAGTGCTGAATCCCAACTCCTTAGACAATAGCAAAAAGTAACAAGACTCCAAACAAGACTTGCTTAGACTCAGTGAACTGAGTCTTTTTATCTTCTTGCTTCAATCTGAAGAGTTACTGCAAACAACAGACCCTGAGCATGTTGGAGCCGCTTTTCCTATCCACAAATCCTGCGGGGTAATGCAAAGAGAACAGGTGGCAGCTACACACACAGTGAGTTCTGTCACAGTTGACAGACCCAAAGCCAAAGTGTCAGCACCCGAGGGAGCTATAACCAAGCCTCCCCCAGGAGCAAGCACTGACACAGCCGTCAGGGTTGTGCTCGCCCACGTCATCTCAGCTGCCTGTGGGACAAGCCACAGAAAGTCAGCTCAAGGAAGGCTGTACCCTGGCACAGTCAACACAAGTTTTCAGGGGGTTTTCTGGTCCAAGATAGCCTTGCCCCTCCTGGTGATGACATCAGTCTGATGTGCTCTTTGTTCTTAGGAAATACATGCCAGCATAGCATTAAATGGTTAAATACGATATAGTGTGTGTGAATGTGTGTGTACGCATGTACATACATGTATGTGTGGGAAGAGAAAAAAAGGAGAGAACGCCAGTGGGATGAATATTAGCAGGTGGGTCTGTGTAGCCAGAAAACCAGCCTCTTCAGTATCATTCAATTCTTGTACCTTCCCTGAAGTTTGAAACTTACTGAAATACATTAATTTTTGTAAAAACCTTGCAACCCTTTACACTTACCATGCAAACACCCTCATACCTCACTAGTTACAACAGGAAAAACAACACGTTGCTTCATTGCAAGACATTCCAGTCCCATAATCCTCTCAGCTTATCTGCAAATACCACAGCACATTCTCCCGTACCTGGGCAAAATTCACGCCACTGCTCAGCGGACATGCTCCACAGTGGGAGTTCAGTGGCAATCTACTCTACACCCACTACTCGAGAGGAAAACAGAAAGAAATTTTAAGAATTTAAAATTTAATTATAATTAAAATTAAATTTAGAATTTAATTTTACTTTAAGAAAATAAAAAAAATGTTTTTAATCTATAAGTAAATTGTAAAAGAAAGTCGTCCAATTTCTTTTTGAGATTTTTGGTCCAGTCATAGCACTAAAGAAGCTGAAGCAGGAAGATCTCAAATTTAAGTTCCATCTGGGCTACTGAGTAAAATCTATCGAAAGAAAAATATTAAAAAAAAACTCATCTATTTTATAAAGAATAGTAAATGCAAAAACATTTTATAATGACCCACATTCAGAATAACTAAGATATGAATTAATGCCTGAGCACTTGATAAAATGTGTTGCAGATGAAGAGACACAGGACAACACTCACTACAGTTCTCATATCCAGGAGATAATCATAAGAGTGTTCTCTCACCAGCCCCCTACCCTGTCCTCACTGTCTTTGCTCTTTCTCTTCTTTCAGCTAGAAAATCTGGAAGCAGAAACTGCTCCACTGCCCTAACTGGGTCCCACACCATCCTTACCCTCGCTAAGCTCAGAGGCCACCGTCTACTTGGAATCAGGTTGCTGTCAGGATGTGTAGGAGGCTCTGGTTTCCTAGGAAACCACCTGATCCTGCACCAAACAGAGACTGTCCTCTCCGGCTACTTCACTCTGCAGTGAGAGACACTGTAGCACGCACTCAGAAGGAAGAGACTTCATGATGCTACTGAACCCAGCTCGTGTACAGAACCACCAGAAACATCCCGGACCACAATACTCTGTGGTATGTGAATTGGGGGTCATCATAGAAGGTGACCCTTCTGTATGTAGTATTTTTATTTTAAAAAAAAATACTTTTGACCTCATCAAAGAAAAACCATCAATTGTTAAATTCACTGTAGTAATGCATAAAGTAAACGCTACCTCTGACCTCTGACCCAGTCACCTTCTATGGAAAGTTCCAGTCTTGTTAGTATTTTGTTGGGTGGGGGGATACATTATTTTCAACCATAATGTTCACGTTTTAATTGTTATGTAGTTAAGACACCAGGGGCACCTCCATTGCCGGGTTTTGTATCGTTAGAAAGAACACAACATCTTCCACAATGAAAATGAAAGGGATTTAGAGCACAGTGTCATCTGAAAAGCGGCTGTTCTCACGGGAAAGAACTTACTGGGGGGACAGCTTCCTAATTCCCCTGCTGCCCTCTAAGTCCTCACAACACCAGGCTCATGAAGTTACCCGGTGAGCTCATCATGCTGTCTGAGGAGGAAGCCAAGAATGTTGCTCTCTTCATTTTTCAGTAATTTCTGCACACTGCGTGCTCTCTTGTACATTATTTTCTCTGATGTCTCCTGAATCATCATGATAAAACAACAGATGTTGGTGGTGGCTGCCAGGGAAGTTTAAGCATTTTTTTTTTAAATATGGACCCAATAAACATAATCACAAGGCAGACTCGACCACAGAGAAAAACATGTGATGGGTTTTTCAATCCTATGTAGTTCTCTGAACATGAAATATTAACAATACCCCAAAACTCCTTCCGTGAAGATTTGAATGTATGCAATGTATAATCTTGGTCTTTTTTTTGTCTTTTAAATATCAAGATTTCCTTGATACAATGCAGCTTCTCGAAGTCCTTCTGGCTAGTCTTCTTTAACAGGACTCACAGTTGAGATTTGGCAGTCTCCCATTACCGGATCTGGAAGAACGGCCAAGTCAGGTGGCCCATATAAGGGCACTCTCCACTTTGAACCCTTGTCAGCTCTGACCACATGGATCGAGTCTATGGAGATGAGAATAGAAATCAAGGGCCAAGTTTCCTTCCAAGGGTTCCAGAGAGTGCAAGCAGCCAGCAAACACAACTGTAAAACATGCATCCCTCCATCTGTCTAACAAGACACAAATATGTCCCAGACATCCAAAGGCAGTGTTTCTGCAGGGCAGCTGTCATAGGTCAGAATATCTGAATTTACTGTCTCAGATCTGAAAGGCTATAATTACATAGACCTGGCTATGTACCCATTAGAGGAGGAAAAAAAATCCAAGATAAGTGTTTTAATGTTTCCTTTCAATGATGCATCTAATAACCTCCATTTCTCAGACATTTCACTCCAGGATAGACGGGTATTATGTTGCAGTTTTTACATTTTCTGATCCAAGTAACTAAAACCAAAAATCTTAAAAAGACAGAATTTTAAAATGGACAACGCAAACGAGATTCCTTAGAGAGAATGAAATGTGTGTACGTAAGTACTGAGGACACTCTTGCTCCCTATATGCTCTGACCCAAGTTTTCTCAAGGGATAGATAGCACAGTATTCTTTCTGATCTTGGGCTTCTTTTCAGCTGTCACTCTTTCTGTGTAATGATCCACTGGTGTGAATTATCTTGCATGTGGCTGAGAGCATTTTGGCCTTGATATAAGACTTGATCCAAGTTAGGTTTTTTTATACAAACATCATGTATGTGTGCAAAAGGCTCTTCCATATCAAATCTTAGACTCTAAAAAGAGTACACAATGAAAGAGTTCATTGTAAAAAATACATTCTAAAGCCAGTAAGGCGTTACCAGTATTTTTTCTGGAAAGCTGCTCTCAATGCCTGTGTGCTAAAAATAATTGGCAACTCAGTGGAACAGAGAGACATGAGAGCCCTCATTCTGGAGGAGTGAGTTCCTACCACAAACTGAAGGTAAAGGAAATGAGAGTCTTGTTCTTCCTTCCGACTACACCTGTACCTTCACAGATGAAGCTTCTTCCTCATTATTCTCAATTAATTTGGGTGGCCCTGAAATAGAGGCTACAGATGTGAAGGGGGAGGTTTGAACTGTGGACATAACTATGGAAGCTCTGCATTACTGAGTCTGAGGCTCAGTGCCCTGTCCTCCTCCAGACTCTGATTTCTTTCTGCTTTCAGCCTCCGTTGTGTGGCTACCATGTCCTTCTCTCCTGATTAATCTCTGTAAGGGAACAAGGAGGGGAGATGGGACTCAGCCAGGGAAATAGTGCTTCCCACAATGAAGAGAGGGAGGGTCCAGAAGGAACTGGATCATGCTTTTGTTCTAAAGTCTTTGCTTCAATATTTTTTATCTGCTTTCATTTCATGACAAGGAGTAAAAGTTTAGAAGACACACTAAAATGTTTTAATTTGAAGGTCAAATAGATAATTATCTGAACATTTGTTTTTCTTTGCTTATTTTTGGTTTGGTTTGATTTATAGTTGTGAGCAATCTATTTAAGATCTCTCAGCCCCATCTCCTTGAAAAAGTGAACAATAATAGCAACTTCTTGGGTGATAATCAGGATTAAATGATATGATGTCTTTAAAAAATAATTTTGGTCTGTCATGTACTAAATGTTTTCTATCATAAATGGAAACTATCAATGTTGAAAGAAAGAAAACAATGAGTATAGGTAGTGTAGGGCTTCGGTGTATGCGCATCAACCTTCGGGTAACACTTCCTTCTCTGCATTGAGATGACTCAGAGAACAAGTGTATCCGTGGTCTTTAAGGCCTCTGACTGCTAAGACTTAAGGAAGGAGTACATGAAAGGGCCCAAGTTTGGGATAGCTATGCCAGAGATGACTGAATTTCACTATAAATAGTTTCACCCTACAGTCTTGGCTTCCCACTGTCAGAAAAAGTTCCATGAATTATGGGATGGCCCCTGTGCAGGGAATAACCCAGCCCAGGTGCCAACAACTTCTTGTGTGTGATGTGCGAAGGTGTTCAGATGTCATTATGGAAAGCCATGGCATTTCTTAATCTAAACAGATGAGTCGTCCTGTTTATTATTGTTGTTATTAATTTTTATTTTTTATATTAATCACAGGTTACTTACTTTGTATCCCAGCCATAGCCCCCCGCCTCATTCCCTCCCAACCCCACCGTCCCTCCCTCATCTCCTCCCTGCCCCTTTCCAAGTCCACTGCTAGGGAAGGTCCTCCTCCTCTTCCATCTGACCCTACCTTATCAGGTCTCTTCAGGACTGGCTGTAATGTCTTTCTCTGTGGCCTATCAAGACTGTTCCTCCCTTGGGAGGGGCGGGGTTAAAGGAGCCAGTCATTGAGTTCATGTCAGAAATAGTTCCTGTCCCTTTTACTAGGGAAATCCACTTGGTTACTGACTACCATGGGCTATATCTGAGCAGGGGTTCTAGCTTATATCTATACATGGACCTTAGTTGGAGAAACAGTCTCATAGAGGGCCCCCGTGCCCTGATATATTTTGTCCTTGTGGAGCTCCTGTCCTCTCCTGGTCATATTAATGGTCCTGATTAATATAACCAGAATGAGTGTGTTTTAGGCACTACACATTATGAGCATGCAGGTGACTGAAGCTTAGAATTGGGACTTTAAAAACTGTGCAGGCCCTTGAGCCATTGGTTGGGCACAGCTGGAGAAAGTAGTACCCATCCTGCATCTTCTGTGTGAAATTTAAGTGCAGCTACAAGTACATATTTTAATGAAGGGCTCAGTATAAGCTCCTAAGAAATACAAAGAGATTTGGAAAAGTCAGTTATTAAACCTATATTAAGTGTGTAATGAGAAGAACGCTTTAAAAATGGCTCTCCCCCTCAGAACATATGCCCAGGGTCTAGAAGCGGCTTATGTGTAACGAATTTCCCTTCAGCGTTTCCAAACGTCTACAGGATTAACTGGCTAGTGTCCAACAGGTTACAGCTTCGACCTACCTTCACCCTCTTTCTTTTCCTTTCTTATTTCTCACTTCTACCCAAGACAGGCTCTTGCCTCATAGCCCAGGCTATCCTCCAACTCGCTGTGGAATCCCAGCTGGCCATGAACTTAGGATCCTCCTGCTTCAACCCAAGTGCTGCATTTACAGGAAGAAAGGGGAAAAAAAACTTGCACAATACAAGCACAATGCCACACCTTCCTTCATCTAAACCACCCAATGTTAGTCTGAAAATCTGGTCTGTTTCAACATAAGCACAGACATATTTATAATGATCAAAGGATGCTTCATCGTTTCTGGTTTTAAAAGAATAGTAACACTATTTTCCCTCAAGAAGTTGTTTGTTTCTCTCAATGAGTTGCTGCATCCAGCCTTGTATCCTGCACTAAATAGAGTTTATGTCTCACAGCACAGTTGTTCTCATGGAATCTAAAATTTGCTTAAGATTCTTAACAACTTAGTAACCTAAAAACATTATGTTCTCTGCAATACTTGCAACTTTTATGTAGAAAATGCATATCTCTTTTGTGATTTCAGAGAAGCCATTTTGGAGAGAGGGGGCATATTTTTATCTCAACATGACTACATGCACCATAATAGGAATATTTAGTTGCCAAAATTATCTTTCAGGAAAAGTGTATAAATACTATCTATGCGTTTCTTCTTCCCGTCTTGCAATTTGATTTTTAAAAAGAACTGAATCTCAAAAGCAGGCTGTAATATTCTATTTTCTTTATAGCCTCTTGAAAGAAACTTCTGTTGTTTTGCTTCAACCATGGAAATGTTTTACTTAATTGGCATTATCGACTAATGTTGGAAAATTTTCCATGAATACACAGTTAATAAATGCCAAATGGAAATGCAAAGAGAAGTAGTATATGCTGAGGAAGATACAAAAAGAGAAAGGGAAGAAATAAAGGCAGAGGCAATTTCCCTAACCATCTACTTGCAAGCGCCTGGATAGGTTCAGTTCAGCTGCCAGGGATTCTTAGGAAAGCTCAGTGCATGTGCTTAGTCCTAGGTACCCCCCGAAGATTTCCAGGAAGAGGTGAGCCCATGGATCTTGCTGGGTTTTGAGTGGCACTACTATGGACCCCAAACAGATATTTGCCATTTTCATTGTTTTTCTTTCTATAGCACAGTGCTGGGATGTAGTGTTTAATTGTTAGAATAGTACATGTGTCTTTTTTCCTTTGCTGTGGATCAGATTTCAATCACACTCTTAAATGAGTGGACTTCATCCTCTCAGGATTCTACCACACAACAGGAGAAAAGGTCCTGTTAAGAGAGCAAACAAAATGGCAGACTAAGCATTGTGAAGCCTCAAACCTTGTTTGCCTATTTTCTGAGAAGTCTGGGATGTTGCTGTTTGCTTGCCTGTTTTCTGTTTGGGGGACATGTTGCTTGTCATTATTGTTTGTCTCTTGTGTTCCGGCTCTTTCATTTTTGCTTGAAACAGATTTCATTGCACAGACACATTCTCCTTAGAACAATGCACACCAGTTTTCCCTCTGCGTTCAGTCCTAGGTGGATCCCCCGTTAGCACTTCCTACTGAGACAGACCTGACCTCCCACCGGATTTCTTGCCTGGCCACTCTCTACTCTCTGCCTCCCTACCAATGGCTCCCTGTACTCTATCATTTCCAATATAGAACCATTTAGCTTTTAATGTCCAGTATCCATCCTACCAACCAACCAACCCCATCAGCTGGTTCTTCTGAATCTCTGCAGGTGGCAACCCTGACTCCCCATGCCTGTTCCTGCCTCTGCAGGGGTCGATACAGGAAATCAGAAAATAACAAGGCCTTTTTATTCTCTTTAACTATGATACAATTTGTTCCCTTCTGCCCCCAAGCTCACCCCTGCTCCTACTCTGTGGGAAGCTTCTACTGATTGGGGCTGTATTAACTCATAACTCATTTGCTTTATGGAAATTCTGAGCCTTTATTTCTCAAGGGAATAGAGAAACTCAACAGGCCTCCTACCCAGCTGGTTCTTTCCATGCAAACTACTGAATCTATATAAATTAGATTCAAGTAACTGGGTATTTTAGGGATTTATACTCTCAGCACTGCAGATAGTAGAACTGGGACGTGTTCTCAGAATCCCCTTTGTGCCTATAACTCAATCACTCAATTTAGACAAGAATTGGGGCCAAAATAAGAAAATTCTGGATTAACTGGAAGAACTGTCCGTGACTTTATATTTTGTTTGTTGGGTTTTGTTCATTGTTCATTTGTCTGGGAGAGGTTTTGTTTGTATTGTTGTTATTGTTGTCCTTGTTTTGTTTTTTAAGATAGGGCCTCACTCTGTAGCCCAGGTTATTCTAACACTCACTGTGTATCCTAGGCTGACTTTAAACTCTTGGTGATCTTCTGCCTCAGCCTCCTGAGTGCTGGGAATAGAGGCCTGAGCTACACTAAGAAGTTGTTTTCAATTGTTTTTTTGAGAAACTCTGTCCATTTATTGATGGCACAAAATGAAAATAACATTAATCTTGAAGACCGTGCCTAGTCACCTTTATAATGAATGCCTTCCTTCTAATCAAATATTTAAATAATCTATCAACCAAATTACACAAAACAACTCCTAGTAGCAGATGGTCTCCGTCCCCTGTAATATTCAATACAACAAATTTCAGTAAAGTCCAGGCACTGAGACTATCCGTCCCAGTGTGGCATTGTGCATGGGTGTGCATATAAAAATATTTAATATCTCTTTTAAATTGCTGATTTTCTCATGGCAAGACTGAAGTTTTTTCAGTAAACAATTGAGAGATCAATTAGGTTAATGTTTTCTTATTGATTCTGATGACAGAGGAAACATCCTGCTGGCTAATTTCTAACTGGCCTGGCTTCTCAGAGACAGCTGGAAGCCAGCAACCACAGACACTATGAAGAAAAGAGCTCCTTGCAGAACTGAGAGGGAGAAAAGGGGAATGCAGTATGTAGGAATTGCCAGGGAATGGCTAGGCTTCTTATGACATAAATTTTAAATGAGATGTGATCTTTTTGGCTCAGTATTCTGACATCTCTGTAGAAAAAGAAGTTAGGAAAGTAATGTTAGATTAGCTCTAGATACAAAAGTCAGCTTGACTCTGTCATGTTGAAAGTACATAGGAGTTTATACTTACATCTGTCTTCTATATTTTGAAGCATAACAAGGTCATGTCAACATCATGTAACACTGGAGATTCTCACACAGAAATATGATTTGAATTTTAGCATACAGTTTGAAAAGATCAACTGCAAAAACTAACATGTCAGTGAATCTCTTAAGTGCAAATTTTATTTCTTAAAAATGTTTGTATTCAATTGGAAAATCATTCTATATACAGTATTAAAGTATATCTTCTTGATCTCATGACTGAATCATATGTCCTCTCACACAACCTAGAAGAGCTTTGCAGCCTCTCAGAAATACAACCCCTGTGTGATTTTTTGTTATTTTTTTAATTGATGGTTTGATAGAATCATCTGCTACCAAGCAGGGCCTTTGTATTTTAAGGATACTTTAAAATTGCTAAGACTTCCAGAGCCTTGTACACATGCATACACATGCACACACACACCATCATCATCACAACATGAACCTTCGGGAATTACTTGGCAATGGTGGTCAGTGGTCAGAATAGGAAACATTCAGTACAGTAGTTTATCGGGGAATCACCTCCTTAGTTCAAACTGCAGAACCAATATTACAGGGGCTTTGGTGGTGGTGGTGGTTTCTTGTTTGTTTTGTTCACTCTGGAAAGACACTTAAAATCAAACTTGGAATATGCTTGCAACTGACCTTTCTTATCTCAGCCATTCTGTTATCTCTATATGAGCCGTCAGCTCCACTCATGAACCACTGTAGAGTCTGAACCCATAAAATCCAATGTGTAGAATCTAATATTCCTGCCACCAAAATTTTAGCCTTGAACACAGTTCTATGAATGTTGGGATATCAATTTTCATTAGCTTAATAAGAACTGATATATATATATATATGTACATATATATATCCCTACTACATGGTAATGAGAGAGATCATAATGATATCAATGCCATTATTTTGAATTATGTATGCCTTTTTATAGGAACATATCTACCAATATAAAAGGAAAATATAAACAGCTCTGTACTAGTATTTTCATTTAATTAGAAGCAAAGATGAAATGACAATTTTCATTTGGCAATACATTCCCTGAGCTTCTCACCTAATTAACAGTTATAATTTAAAACGTGAAGTGGCGTTATTTTCATCTCATTATATTACATGAAATATAAGTAAATAAAATTGCAAATTGAGCTTTCTAAAAATACATTGAACAACATCTATCAAATGTAACAAACACATTTTCTTTTTTTAAGGAAAAGTGTGAGTCTAAACATCAGGTGTGTTACTTCTTGTTGCATTTTTTTATAGCACTGATGATGCATTCTTGATTTCCAAAGACAATTTCTTCTAGAAAAAAGATGCACTTCATAGTTTTAATTATGTCTGAAATTATGATAACCAATGACAGTGTTTAAAAATAACCCATAATGTTTCAGAAGAGAAAAACATCAAAACACAGTAATAAATCTGATTAGATTCTCTTGTACTTAAATACATATATTTTAAGTATATCATTGCCTGGGAGCTGCATTTCTCTCCAGCTGTAGAAGCAGAGGCAAATGAGTCCCTTTTTTGGACCATAGTGTTGAGTCTGCTCAAATATGAGCACCAAGCTTTCTGCCTGTTCATCTCTTCCTCTAATTCTGGGGCATGAAAGAAGACTAGACTTGACCCCTTTCCTCAAAATCCAGGGGTGAAGTGAATTTGGAATTCTGCTGCTCAGCATGTTAGTTCAGCTTCTGAGACAAGACAACATTCTAATTTATGGGAAATGTCAAAAGATTAGCACACAAAAGAAGTCTGACAGTTCAGGCTTTGCAGATTTTGTATCCATGTAAATGAAACCACGATCACATCTTCCAAAACTTTGTGTGAAATCCATGACATAGCAATGAGCACAGCATGCTACCTAGCTGAGTTGTTTTAACAACCTCCCCACCACCACACACACACACACACACACACACACACACACACACACACGAGTGCATGCTTTGCCTTTCCAATATATTTCCCTGGGAATCTGTGTTTTACATGTTTTCCCTGCCAGAGACATACACACATGGTTTGTTCCAATGATTCACAAAGGAATGTTCAAAGGCACACAGCATTCCATCCTGAAAGTTCTTCCTTGTAGTGTGTTTGGTCATTTGCTGACATTAGTATGTTGGCCCTACAATAATGTTTTATTGTAAAAAATAAACACTCTCACTTGCAGAAAAGACTAAGCTATCATTTTATATTTAATGCACATTTCCAGGCAAATGTAGCTTTCCCAAAAATTATCTGATGTATCACAATGGCTCCTACCCAGAGCAAAGTGTTGGCTAGCACATCAAGTATTAGGACATTGCTGAATTCTTTTTTGAAGCATTGCTATTAGACTGTTTATAATAGTTGTACGTAGAAACAATATGTAAATTATTGCACTGTGTTACTGATGATGTGCCAGAATCCATAAACATTTTGGGCTGCATTGTGATTTCTTGCATGTAATGTATGAGTATATATGACTAATAAAGAAAACCTACACCTAAAGCAAATATAATTCATGTCTTTTTTATTTTCACATGATAACTTACTGCATGAAGTTAATAGTCTCATGAGGATCTGAGTTCCATCTTCATCATCCATGTTAAAAATAAATAGATAAAGGCCAAATCAATAGCGTGCAGTTGCAATCACAGAGTTAGGAAGGTAAAAACAAGCAGGTCTCTGCAAATCACTGGCCAGCCATCCCACCCTAATCTGTGAGCTTCAGGTCCTAGCAAGAGACCCTGTCTCAAAAAAAAAAGATAGAGTGCAGCTGAGGAATTATAATCAAGTTCACTTCTGGTCTCCATCCGCATGATTTATCTACATACACACAAACAGGCAAACAGGTAGACACAACTTACACACATGTGCACCCACAGCACGTTAAATATTCTCCGGATAAATGAGATAATGCAGGCTTAAGCTAAAAGATTATACTAACAGTATATTAATTAATTTAATACTTTTTAAAACACAATATTAACTTTGGCGCTCAGTAAGGAATTCAAAGGGAATGGAAAAAGTAGGGTTTTTGTCTTCACAATTTCTAATTTTAGAATCCAAGTAACCTTAAACCTCAAAAAGTATAGTTTCATTAGCTGGAATTGCCAATAGAGCCAAACAGCAAAACAGAAACAAAATCTCTCTGTTGCAAACTACCCAGTTGAAAATAAAAAATCTCTAAATTCATTTCTAGCACGGTTTTTAAAAAATAAACATACTATTGATCCGCATTAAGCAGTGAAGTCTTTGTAAGAAATAAGGATTTCAGTAGGTGAAATAGAGGGCACATTTAGCGGCCAGGTATTATTTTGAGTGTGAAGACATTTCACCATGCTCATACATTTAGTGAGAAAAAACAAAAAACAAAAAACCTAGCTTAAAATCTGGGTAACCTCAGATTTTTTATTTACAGAGACTGTTGGATGTTCCTGTGAGTTCTACAAACCCTGAGATACAGCTTCCAACACATGCTTTTCTTGTTCTTCTCCCACCACCCATATTTGAACAGCATGCCATTCCCTAACAGTTAAAGACAAAGCTGTCCCATGAATTTCAAGGGCCTTCAAGCCTATAGAAAATACACCAGAATTGACATCTACGCTGTTCCCAGTCTAAGCAATCCCCATATGTCCACGTCTGGTTCACATGAGACAACCATTTTCCTGAGTATTGTTATGTTCACAGCATGAGACAGGCCCCAGGAAGCTGAAAATAACATGGCATGGAATAAGAAAAACTTACTATCTATGAGGTATGTTGTTTTTTTTTTTTTTACAAAAATCTATCCATGAGGTATGTGGTTGTTTTTAAGAAAATCTCAGTGGCTCAATTTTACCAATAAAGCCTCGAGAGCCAGATGCTGGGATGAAAACCTGCTAGCTCAAAGAAGCAGAAAAAGCACCCAGCTGACCTTCCTACCCAGTAGACATCCACGGAGGGCGCTTCCTTCCCTATGCCCTCTCAAAACTCCTCAGACTCACAGCCCTTCCATCTCATCTGCATCTCTCTACCCATCCTCCTCACCTGCTCTTACTTTGGTTTTTCCTATGTTCACTCCCTGTCAACTAGTTGCTTGCTCTGCCTCTTGAGCTGTGGTTGACTTTATTTAACTCAGCAGAAAGCTCTCGGATTAAAGGTGCGTGCTAAGATTGAGCCACACCAAGATACAGGTTTTTCCAGTAAGCAACACAACCTTGGGGTCCACGGTGTGAACAAATATCCTGCAACAGTATGTGTGGGGGTCAAATCTGCTATTCAGAAGGTCCATGAAAACTGTATGTGGCCTAATGGCACAATTTGGAGAGTTCACCAAGGGTGGCTAGCTGGACAAAAGCACCTAGCCTCCCCCAGTGCTTATCCTGAGCTTGTTACTATGAAGGGGAGGCATATTATAAGCTGAAGTGCCTAAACAGTACATCATGAGCTTGCCTGGTCCTGGTGTCACCAGCTTCCAAGGAGCAGATGACCACACATAGCTACCGAAAAGCACATTGCCTTTGCAAACGGCAATGCTGATGCGCCGATTCCTGGTGCATGTGGGGAACAAGTTTGCTTTATCTGCATATACCAGTCTTGACCTGCTCTCAGTGTCTTGTACTTGACAAGAACCTTGGGGATTAGTAAGGACTTCAGGAACACAGCATTGGAAGTCCTGCTTTCTTCAGAAATCATAGGTGTATATCTCGGTACAAAACAATTTGGTGTGTGATTCACAATGGTTGTCTAAAGTGATTGCACTAATTTCCCTTTCCCTCTTGCAATCTGGGACAGTTCTGGTACTTTCTACTCAAATCAACATTTAATATAGCCAGATCTTTAACAGTTTTAGTCATCAGTGATATTTAGTGATACACAATAACTTTCATTTTTTTAAAGAAATTATGGTAAGTATCTTATCATTTCCTTGAAAACATTTGGATACTTCCTTTTTATATTATGCCTATATAAATGTTCTTATGTATTTTTTATTAGGTTTGTATTATGCTCAATTGGCTTATAGTTTTTTATATTTTCTGAATACAAATCCCTCACTGGAGAGACAAACAAATACATGTGTGCATATACAAGATCTGTATCACTTAATTCTGTTTACATGCATACTGAAAATATAGAGTTTTGTTGGTGCCCAGAGACTAGGAATGAGCTAGTCTTTCCAAAAGCCAGAAGCAAAGTTGTTTCAGCCAAAGGATTGGAAGAGAGACAGCCTCTTGGGATAGATTCAACATTGCCAACATGGTGTCCCTTTCTAAAGCACCAACATTCCACCCAACCCTGGGTTTGTGAGAGTTATCCAGATGAAAGGAGCTCAGGATCCTCAAGATCCATAGATCTACAGGGTATGCGTGATGATGGCGGCAAATACAACGTCCCTGAATAACTCAGCCTCAGCCACTGGAATCCTCCTACTCCCTCAAACATGCAGGCTGAGAAAGTTTAGCATCCTAGGACTGAGAATGGTGCCGATGTAACAGACCCAAATCCCCACCAGGAACTATAAATTGTATTCAGGGCAGCAACATGTTAGAAGATATTAGCTGTTCCTCAGAAGCTCTGTTCCCAAACTCCTGACCCAGATAGCAGGAGTAATCAGGCCACCCTGCAGAAACATTCTCCAGAAACTGGCCAGCTGAGGAGCTTATTGAAAAATTCATGTGCATTTTCAGTATGGAGTAGAAGAGAAACCCCATTCAAAAAGAGAATATGAGAACAGTAACTAACCCAGTTATCAAAAATAGGTGATAGGAATGTCTTAGTAAAATGAGGGTTCATGTTGGGAAGAGATCTTGAGCCTTTATTTATCCAACATTTTTAATGGGGGTCATAGGACTCCCAGAGGCGGACTAATGGTCGATCAAATCTTGAACCATTTCCCATGTCTTGAAAAACATTTTTTCACTGTTTCCTTTTTCATCACATGTGACTAATTGGAGATATCTTTTGCAAAGACAAATTAAGAACACATGATGTAGGAGAGCCACAGTTTTCCTCCATCAGTAAGGCTGTGTACCCATGTCCCAAAGTATCTTAATCTCTGTCTACATACAGGGCATCATGAGCTGTCATTACTCTTCCTAGTGACAGCCTCCACGGCTATGAACAATCTCAATACTGACTTCTCTGGGGTACTGGAGCCTGAGGTCCTCAAGTCTAGGCCTTTTTCAACCCCTGAAAAGACCTGGAGCCCCCAAAGGATGAAGGCAACACCTGGCAACACCATACAAACATTCCCTAATGGAGCCTGGCATTTTGAGCTATGTCTTATTGAAAAGAAGTGCATGCTTTCTGAGAGAAAACTCAGAGAAAGTATGCTGACACTTCAAGACAGAGAAAGAAGATTAAAAGAATATGATATTTAATATTCTCAAAAGCAATGTTTGGCGACTCACTAAGGCTAAGGTAAAAGGATCACCACAAGTTTAAGGCCTAGTTCCAGGTCAGCCTGAACTGAGATTCTGACTCAGAAGAACAGCAATGAAAATGTCCTCCTGAAGCACCATTGTAACAAACACTTGCTTAGAGCAGTCGATGCTCAATATTTTACTTGCATAATGGAGGGTGAGAAAAACATTCCCGTTTGAGTGTTTGAGAACTAGGAAGACAGAGTTCAGCTTCCACAAAAAAGGCTGAGTCACTTTCCTCAGAGAAAGGGGACTGTTTGGTACCATAGTGGGTTCCAGCTGACAAAAGCACCAGAAGCCATATCAACGAGGAAACATGCAGTCCCTACGTGTGTCACACCTGTCACAAGCTTGACCCTCCTGAGCTACTGCTACACGCCTGTCCTCCCATCACTAACTCGGTCACAGCTCCTTTACAGAGAATAGAGACTCCTTCTGCCACGTATAAAAGAGAAGAAAGCCCCATAGGAATTTGACACTGGGACGTCCTAACTCTTAATAACACAGTGCCAACAAATGTCTGCTGAGTAACCAGGGAAGAGGTGCCAGCTATCGCCAAGCAATGCTGCCAGTTAAGCTTTCTCAGTCTCCCATCTTCTTCCATCTCTAGAATGCTTAGGTGTCCACAAGGTCCAGCGAATCCTTCACCCTATGTCTTCATTCTTTCCACGGGACCATGTCCATTTCCCCCATGGACACTGTCTGAAATTCACAAGCAAAAGTGTACCTTAAGCACAAACATACTGGAGAGAAGTAGCACCTGAGGCTGCCTTCTATACTGCGTCATAAAGTGTGGGTGAGGCTGTTGACTAGAAAGAATTCCAACACCAACACTTGTGATGGAAGGGTAGAAGAGCAAGGCAAGCAAAGATATAGGTAGCTGTGCACCCCTGCCTGACCAAAAAACAAACAAACAAACAACCTCCCCTATTACAGTACAGACTACTTTTGCAGCCTACCTAGTAATAGCACTGACCTTGTATAGTAATAGCACTCTACTCACCCCAGGACCGACAACAAACCAAAGCAGAGACGCCAAAAAGTCTAACACAGTGAAACAATGCCTTTTATCGGGGTTTCTTACAAGCATACGCATGAGGGGTTTGAGGAGCTGAAATGACTTAAAGACAACTGCATCACCAAAGCCCATGGCCAACATGGGCGGCAGCTCATGAAGGCTGTAAGCATGGCGCCCACCCCACTACGCAGGTCAATAGGTTGCAGAGTGTAACTTTCTAGGCAACGGCGCTGTGAGTTGTATGAGCCTCTCCCAGTCGGCTTGACTGACCTTTGCTTCCTTCAGGCCACTAGGTTGCTCTTAGAGGGTCGCTCAGAAGTCCCTACTGCTTATATAAACTTGGGGAAGGACAGTCCTAGTGAAGTTGGTCAGTTTCAAGGACTTTCTGGAGCTCTGGGCTGTTTATTTCCTGAGTTCAATGAGCATCTGTGCAAGGATGGGATGGTTTCACCTCCGTTTAGAACATCCCAAGTCTTAATGAGCTCCCCTACACGATGGAATGTTTTGTCTGTGAGAAAATTGCTGAACAATAATGGGTGTCATGTCACTGCAATATAAACAGAAGTACGCCATTGTAGAAATAAACCTAGAGGCCAGCTGATTATACAGGGCTCAAACAGAAGGGTAAGTTTCGTATCTTCCTCTGTTTCTCTGGTTACGCTTGTTGTCTATTTGTAACTAATACAAGATCAACAAATAATTTTTCTTAATTATTGATGCTTACCTTTATTTTTTTCTACTCCAGAGAAATAAATAAAGCATCAAAATGGTCCTTTATATTCCCAAAGTATGAAAAAAATATCACAAATATTAATACCTGTTTGGTTTTTTTAAATTAAATTGTATAATAGTTATATACTAAGGTCTTTTGATGATAGTTTCATTCGCAAACTAGAAGTCTTTATAATTTGTACACAACAGATTAAATATCAGTTTATTAGTAAATATTCTATACTAGTAGCCACACTCGCAGATACTGAACATTCAAAATCAAAGATTCTTATCATTTTCCAATTTTGCTCCAAGTTATTTTATAGATTGACATGAAAATGGTCTTTAATATAAGACAAGAAGATGGCATAGATCTACTCAAGGTACAGAAAGAAGGAAAACAAGAACTGTGTGCATGTGTGTGTATACATATATATACATAATATATGTGTGGAACATATTGTGTGTACAATAACATAATGCTTTATGTTCATAAGACTCCAAAGGAAAATAATGGCCAAAGTTAACATGAAACAATTGATAAGCAAAATAAGTGTGTAAAAGTTGAGAGCAGTGGAGGGGATTAAGGAGGACAAAAAGGAATAGGGTCTGGCCTGAATCAGAGAAAAGAGAAGTAGAAGATACAGAACTGGCACTGAGACCCTCTAATGCAGGCAGGAGAGCTTCTTATATTCATGAATGGCGTTCAGCATCCATTCACTTCTATTAGATATAATGGGTATAAAAAGCAAAGTTAAAAAAAAAATGATCTTCTCCTTTAAGGACCTCAAAGACCAACACAAAACCACAAACATGAAGTGACCATTGATGAGAATTAAAATTCTGAGCCTTACACTTGCACTGACCTGGTGTGGTGGTTTGAATGATAATGGTCCCATGGATTCGTATGTTTGAATGTTTGGTTTCCAAATGGTAGAACTGTTAGAAAAAGATTAGGGGTGTGGCCTTGCTAGAGGAAGCGTGTCACTGTCAGGGGTTGGGGGTCTATGAGATTTTAAAAGATTCAGGCCATTTTAAGTTAGTCCTCTCCGCCTCTTATTTGTGGATCAAGACGTGAGCTCTCAGAGTTCTTGCTGCCATGCCTTTGCTTAGCCATCATGGACTCTAACCCTCTGAAACTGTAAGTTCAATTAAATGCTTTCTTGTATAAGTTGCTTTCATCATGACATTTTTGACATGTAACAGAGGTCATAGTCAGGTGTAGTATATTATTGCGACAGGCATAACCATGTGGCTTTGTTGGAGAATGCAGAACTTCGGGACTTTAGACTAGGAAAGCAGCTGGCTACTGTAAGTAGAACCTACTGGGTCATCCTAGTAGGATCTTGGCAGACAGTAGTGCTCAGAACTATGCAGACTGTGGAATCCCAGCTCAAGAGGTTGCAGAACAGAACAATATTAGCAAATGGACTAGACACTATTCTTGTGATATTTTCACAAAAATAATGCTGCTTTCTGCCCTTGTCTTAAGAATTTGCCTGGAGCTAAATTTAAAAATAATAAAAGAATATTTTGAAGGGAGAAACTTCAAGACAGCCTAGTATTGACTCTATTTTATTATTATTAAGAACCATTCTTATGCAGGTCTACAATGAAAAACAAGTGAAGAAAAAAGAAATACAAAATGTACATTTTAAGAGGTAAGAACACCAGAAATTTTAATGTTGGAGCCACAGTTTGTGCTGAAAAAATGAGGGGATAAAGGTGACGCCTGATCTACACTGAGATAAACTGAAGGTTGCCCTTGGGGCAAGGCTCTGCTCAGCTACACCTCCAACTTGTGAAAATCAAAGGCCTGATGGACTTTCTACTGGCAAAAAGTAACAACGCAAAGCTGCTACAAATGTGATTGAAGGGTGCCAAGGTTCCCTCCAAGTCGGCCATCAAACTTGGCAGTGTGGTTCAAGTTTCAGTGATAAACGATATACAATAAAGGGACTGGAGAGTGGGCCCTGTGGTTAAGGAGGACCAGTGTAGCAAGGAGTGTCCAAGTGGAAACTCTGCAAGCAGCCCGAGAGACTATTGCACAAAGCTATAAAAATGAAGCCTGGATAGCGTTGGAGGTCCTCTGCATTGCATCTCAAACTCTGAATTCTCTCCTCAAATTCTCTTGCCTGCAAACTTTCTTCAAACCTGAAACACTGGTATCCAGAAAATTCTCAGCATGTCACAGGGACCAAATAAGCAATAGCAGTGGCCTTCTGAGGGGTGCCTCTGTCGTTATTATTCAAGTGACCAGCATGCCAAACTCTCTGATGTGGGACCCAAGGGTGCCATATCAAGGCCACAATTGTCCTTAAGATAAAAAGAGCATTGCTTTAGCTGCTACTTATACAGCCATGAATCTATGATAGCTAATATATTTTCAGAGAAGCAATAAAAGTTAAAAAAACAACAACAACAAACAAACACTTAAGGATCCAACAAGTACGAGTTCCATTTCAATAAGCCCTAGAATGTATCCATCTCGTGAGAAATTTTATCAAATGTTTTTTCACCCCTTTATTGTATATTCAAGAAAAGATACAATGCACAGAAAGGACTACCCACAGTTCCCAGTGAAGTACCATTGACAGAAATCCCACTTGAATTAATCTAACCCCAAAGCAATTGAGGAGGCAAGTGAGCGTGCAGGCTCCAGCAAGATGTCCCCTGATTTAGACAGGGAGCCTGCAGCATCAAGATGCAAGGCGCTTTGGGCTGTGAGTCAGTTTTCTTCTCCAGGCAATTAGCAATTACCAGCATTTATTCAGTGAATGGGAGTCAGGCAAACAGACAGATGTTGACAGTCTGTCATCACCGCACAAAAGAACTGCAGCTTTTATCTTCTCAGAGGAAGGAAGACTGTAAGAACTCCTCAACTCTTCAGGCTCACACCCTCCCCAGACCTATGATTTATCTCATCATCAACCTTAAAAATAGTATAAAGCTAAGCCATTTCTATTTGAGGAGCTGCTTTGCAGGTGCACTTCCCAAGACTCCCATGGAGCCAGATAGAGTGTTGACAGGGACAACAGAACATAGAGACACTGAGTCAGCTACCCCACAGGAGCACCAGGCTGCACCACTCATTCCTAGGAAGGGCACCTTTCATTTCTGCTGCTGCGAGTATAGATACTCTGAGAAAAAGCAACTTAGAAGGCGGAAGTTTTCGGCCCATCACTGGGAAAAGTCAAAGCAGGAACTTTAAATAGCAAGTCAAATTGAGAAGAGAAAAAAAATCATAATAATGTGTGCATGCATACTTGCTTGTAAACTGTCTTGCTTGCTGTGTTCTGCTTGATTTCTGTACCCATGTAATTTAGGACCCCTGATTAAGGAATGGTGCTGCCCACAGTGGACTGAGTCCTGGTCACACATTGACTAACCTAATTAGATAATGCCCCACAAATATGCTCACAGGTCAACCTAAGTGTAGATAATTCCTCATTGGGGTACTCTTCACAGACACTTCTAGTTTGTGCCAAGTTGACACTAAAAGCCAGCCATCACAGACCCTCCCTGCAAGATTCCTTCCTTTACCACCTGTTCACTAGGCAGCTGGTGATTTGATATGAGCAAATCAAATGTGATAATTGTCATGTGCCACTACAAGCAAGTACTAGATACTCATAAAAGCAACAATCAGTGGATTGCCTGCATATAGACATAGATCTCCTCAGCCAGAGGCTTTCAGTTTGGCCAGAGGCTGGGGAATGAAGCGGGAGACAATTTGGAGTCTCCTGCTTGGGTTACAATCCAGCACTCTCAAACCTCAGTCAGAGGTTGATGGAAGCATAACCTAGAGAAAAACACCTAATTAATCCAACACTTAGCTGAGCTTTCTTATTTGACAGAAGCATAAAAATCTACCTCACATGAAACAAGACTGTCTACAGAAAGCATGCTCTCTTGCACATGATACATGTACTGCTTTTAAAGGAGTTCAACCTGCTTTTTGTCAGCCAGTAATAAAATATCCTTATCATTACGTCTTAGTGCTCTGTCCCTAAACCCTTCACGTACAAAACTCCAGTCTTTTCTACTCATTCATTCCCATCTGCATTATGGACCTCAGTGAGAGTAGAATTCCAGGCAACCCTGTGGTCTGGAGTTTATCCAGAGCACCACAGCGTTCCTAAGCCACTGATCACTTGCTGCTTTTCCTCACCCCTGCCAGGATCTATTTTTCTGTAAATGATGCCATGTAAACTGTGGCATCTAAAATACTAAAGTGCTCTCCTTTGCAGCATTTCAAGCACTTAGAACCCAGGAAGAAGGCAAGCGTTCCTCTCCACTTGCTGCTGTCCTGACCCTGTAACGTCTCTCCCGACTGTTAGCCTCCCTGGAGATCCGCAGTCTGGTAGCCTTCATGCTCTGGACCCCTACCAAGCACTGGGTCTCTCTTTCAACTCTCCTAGGTTCTGTGACAATCTGGTACTGGCTTGAATTCCATGACAATTCTCTACCCAGAGCAAGTGAACTGTAGCCAGATTAAAATAGTCTCATCTTGAAATCAGAAATAAAGTCACACTAGAAAAAAATACACTTATGCACACGACTGCACAAGTACAATAGATGGTCATAGCATTGTTGGTACTTGGCATCATTTTAATCAGTTTCCAAAAAAAGACAGCCTGCTTATGTTTATCTTAACAGCCTTTTCTTTCCTTTTCCTCAGTTCAGTCTTCTGTACTGATATACTTTGAATCTATCCCCCAAAAGTTCGGGTATTGGAAACATCACTCCCTAAATCGTGTGCCAGGTCACTGATACTTCACGATGTGACCACTGGGGGGGGGGGGGGGTGTGATTAGATGAGGTCATGAGGATGAGCCCCTCCTGTATTTTCCTGAGTTGGCCCCACTGTTTACACCATCCTTTTTCTTCTTTTTCCTGCATCTGCATCAATATATCAAAGCCCAACTTTTCTGATATTTTCCTGAAGCTTGCCTCAACTACCCCCTCCACCACACAGCTGTCTTCATCTGTATACGTTAACAATCACTGCTGGGGATACAGTCTGACAATGAATTTGCCTTTCCCACGGCAGGAGAGCTGGTCAGTAAAGAGCCATGTGGGTACAGATGGCAACAGGAGGCTGTGAACCGTGCTCCCCTATGGGAAAGAAGAACCTGAAGCGTGTTGGGCATTATGGTTTCGATGTTTGTCTCTCTAAACCCATGCTGACATCTAGGCGTGTTGTAAGAGTGTTGGAGACTCTTGGATGTGAGCTGTGAGGACTCCTGCCTGTAGGTGTGACCAATGTTACTGCAAAAACAGCAAGTCCAGGCCCTGTTTTATCTCCAGGACCTCTCTGCATATAGGCACCTTGACCTTAGTGAGACAATAAATTTGCAGTTATTACAAATTACCCAGCCTGTGCTATTCTGTTTGTAGAAGCCCAAAATGAACTAAGATAATAATAATTTCTTTTAAACAGATAGGTGATTGACAGATGTATCTGAGAGAACCTAGCATACTTAGCTATTGCTATGTGTCTATCAGTGGTTTCCCACTCCAAGAAGTAGAATATCAATAGATTCTGAGTGTCTGGAAGAGCCAAGCTTTTCACTAAGAATAAGCATGTCATATGAGATGTTTATATCATCTATATGCTGTGTGACAAAAACCATAGGATCTCAGTGGTCCACAGTTTTACTCACGCATCACAGATGTGCAGGAAGACTGGGGTTCTGTTCACAAGGGTGGTTCTGCTTCTTCCTGCAGATCTACACTACACACCACCTTCAGCATCTGCATGGTCACCCACCAGAGGAAGAAAGAGCGAGGTGTGGTTTCACTGTCATGCATCAAAGCGAGCCAACGCTCGTATCAAAATGCTGAACACATTCTTCTTACAGTGAAGCAATTACAGTGGGGGTAGAGAAAAGAACTGGAGCCTCAGATTCAGTTTACCATATAACCACTGTGTACACAGACTGGGTGTAAAATCAATATGAGTTGATAATTAGAAATCAGGTATTCATGGTTTTACTCCACTCTGCCATAGGGAGGCTTTAAGGGAAACAATTCCATCAATCTCTAAAAAGGTTACACTAAATAGATCTTACAATGGCTTTTAAAATCTCACAAATGGTACTTAATCCCCATTTTATTTATCTGATGCTGCAACTTAGGTCACCTATGAAACATTCATAATGACTTGGTTTGCTTCCCTATAATTGACAGCTCCCCTCACCCTGCTGTACAGACTACCCACAAAGCTCCTGACATCTCCCCTCTGTGTATATAGTCTCCAGCATCTATGGCTTCCATGATTTTGAGGTGCTTAACACCCACCCAGTTCTGTCCACCCCATTGCCCTCACCACATGTCCATCACTGTATCTATTAGATAACTGCCAAGAGCCTTAAGCTGCAGCCCCTACTTCAAGGCTTGTGATCATCACATCTGTTCTTCCTCAGCTCCAGAGCTCAGTGGTGCCTGGTTTGGCCCTTGAACCCAGACTCTCATGTGATCTGTGACGGTTTTCATAGACTGTTCCCTGATAAAGCCATGGGTGCATGCTTCATCATCCCACCTAAAACACAGACTATCTGCTTCAGCAACAAAATTATTTGTTATTTTTCATGCATGCCATAATTTTCCTGCTATCAGTCTCCTCCTTCCCTTTCTACTCATTTAACCAGTTGCTTTTATTTTTGCATATTTAAATATGATGTCACCACCTCTAGACAGAACTCTGAGGTGTCAGGTCCTGATTCGTGTTCTCCAAAACATCCTTATTAATATCCTCTTAACATTATAAGTTAACATTATAAATTTGAAGTTTCTTTTCTGGGTGGTTACACAAGACTTCTTAAGAGTCTTGTGCACAATAAAGTTTTTTTTCTGCAAAAATAAGTCTCCAGAAATTCTATTTATGGAAAGATGGTGTAGATGTATTTTTCTCTAATTCTCCAACAAAATATGACTAAAACCTTGAGAACAAATTCAGTACATAAAACCAATAAAATTAAAAGGATTATAGTCTAACCAGTAACTTGGAAGTCTCTAGCAAGACTGAAGAGTAAAGATACACATTACTGAAATCAAGGATTAAAACAGGGGTTACCAGTACAGACCCCACAGACATAAAAACATAATAAATAAATATACAAAACAACAAAAGTAAATGTGACAACTTCCGAGAATTGGAATAATGCCTCAAAAATCACAAAGTAACACAAATCAGCAAATATGAAATAGGTAATACAAATGTCCTCAATAAATAAGATTTCTTATTTAAATTTTCTTAAAAACAGGTTCCATCACACCAATCTTTTTGCTAGAGAATTCTATCACATAGTCAAAAAAATAAATCAAGTTTGCAGTCTTTCCAAGATAGAAGAGATTATAATTCATTTTCTAAGTGACTGTTATACCAATGCCAAACCAGACAAACACAGAATAAAATAAAATTACAGAACAACACCTCTCATGGATGTACAAGTGAAAATTCTTACTAATATATCTGCCAATTAGATAATCAGCACATGAAATAATCATTACACCAAGACCAAAGCTGTTTTGATATTCAAAACCAAATTTTAAAATCTATCATATTAGTAACCAAAGAAGAGAAATTACAATTATTTCACTTGATACTGAAATTTCATTTTATTATCATTTAGTATCTACTCATGACCAAAACATTCAAAAGAATAAGAATAAATAGAAGGAAGAAAAATACTCAACTTGATAAGAGATATCTACCAAATGCCCACGACAGCCATTTCACTCACTGGTGAAAAAATGAGTGGTTTGTTTATTCCTAAGACTGGGAGCAAGAGAAATCTACTCCAAACATGCTGACTAAATATAATATTGGAAATGACAGACAGTGAAGTAAGACAAAATAAGGGAAGGGTCTAAAAGGCATGTAACTTAAAGGAAAAAATAAACTCCCTTGTTTGTAAATTATATAGTTATCTAGAGAATTCTAAGAACTTTAAAAAAAATTCTGTCCTATCATTAATAAGATGTTTAAAATATCAAATGACTCAAGACAGAATATTCCCCAGATTGCTGTAATTCTAGATATTTGCAATGGACATGTAGATACCAAAATTAAATATACAACTCTATTTTTAGCAAATCAAAAATATGCTTAGGCATTAATTTAACAAAAATACATAGGTTATATATACTAAAAATGCACAGATGACAAAAATCAGAGTTTTAAATAACTTGAAAGACATATTTATTTATAGATTGAGAGACCCAATATATTAAAGATATCAGTTCTCCATAGAATGGTTATGTAGTTCCTATCAAACTCTCAGCAAGCTTTGCTTTATAAGAAGATACAGAAGAGATTGCTCTAAACATTACATTTAAAAGCAAGGGAGTGAAATAGCTGAAATATTTTGAAGAGGAAGAAGAAAGTGAGAGGAAGCAACGGGACTGTTTTGATAGTTACTTAGATAGGTAGCTTCAACCATCAAAGATTGCGGTAGTGACAAAGCTATAGATCAAATGAGTAAAACAGAAAAACAGAAACAGACTGACAAGCACACCAGATTTGATTTTGACAAAGGCTCAAAGGCGAGTCAGTGAGAAAAATGTGCGCTGTCAACAAATGGCAGTCATTCACAGCACAAGACCCGTGACCGATAAAGCCTAAGGGCATCGCCTTACACAGAGCACTGCAGTTTCTTTGATAAAATTACCTGTTCCGAGGCGCTGTTAGGACAGGTGTTCTGGTCTCTCTGCTACTATTACAAAACATTGCCAAGAAGCAACTTGTGGGGGGGGGGGGGGTAAGGTTTCCTTGTTTGTTTGTTTGTTTGTTTTTCTTCATCTTACAGGTTACAATCAGTCATGGAGCGAAGACAAGACATGAACTGAAGCAGAGAGCATGGAAAATGCTCTTTCCTGGCTTACTTCCTCTGGCTAGCTCAGCTACTTTTCTTAAGCTGGCCAGGCCCACATGCCTAAGGGGTAGAGCCACCCACAGTGGGCTCAGCTCCCTACATCCGCTACCAATTAAGGAAATGTGTCATAGACATGCCCACAGGGCAAACTTACAGTGGAGATTTTTCAATGGAAATCTTCTCTTCTCTTCTCCTTCTCTTCTCTTCTCGGGTGTCCTAGTTTGCTTTCGCTGCTGCTGTAATACGCTCTGACCTAAACCAACTCAGCGGAGGGAAGCCTTAATTTGACGTACACGTGCCAAGTCCATCACGGAAGAAAGTCAGGACGGGAACGGAGGCAGGAAGTGCTGGGGAACACAGGGCTTGCTCCCCGTGGCCTGACAGGCTTGCTTTCTCATCCTACCCAGTGCCACCTTCCCCGGAAGGCACCGCCCAGCATGAGCTGGGACCTCCCACGTCAATCATTACTGACGAGAAGGACTCCGCAGGCTTACCTCCAGATCAAACAGGTGGATACAATCGCTCAATTAAAATTCCTTCTTCCCACATAACCAACCCTCACCTGTACAGAGTTAAATTGTGACCATCATCAGCATTTCTGGGAGGGGGAAACTGTTTGGAGTGGTGTCTGCTTACCTTGAGTGTCTTCTGTGCCAAAGAAAGCTTCTGGGTGCGTAGTAAGGCATTCTGTGCATAATCTCTGAAATAAGTGGTTATAGTGTGCTTATAATCGCTGGCCAGAGATTCTGACATTGACTCCTAGGCTCATCCACATGGTAGGCTGTGAAAAACCGAAGTCTGCGCTACCGTGATCTCATTCTCCGGGCTGGAAAACTATAGCGCAAGGAAGAATACAATGCCACCTTCCTTAAGCTGTGATTCCTGAGGAACCTTTATGAAACATGGACCAGAAAGAATTCCATGCAGAGGCACTTAACCATCCTAGGTCACGTGTCATAGAGATAGTCACGCATGGGGACTTCTGTCCACTCGGCGACTTGGGGAAGGCCCCAAGGGGCGGGTGACAGGCAGGAGAGTGCCGGGGAAGAAAGTATCTGACAAAGCGATCCAGCTAGAAACCAGCTCCAAAGTGATCTCTGGGACAGCGCAGGTGTTCCAGTCAGGCACTTCGCTCCGGAGCTGGTCAGACCCTAGGGCAAAGGAAACAGTCTACGAAATCAAGTTCTGGTCACTTACACCACGGGGTGGAATGGCAAGGGCATCACTCCAGACAGACACCTGTTCCTCCATGGTTAAGCTCTAGACTAGGGGAAGAGGGTGTGCCAGTTTTAGGCACCATTTGCGGGGCATCTGGCCCATCTGCCCGAATAAGAAGACCCAAAGAGAACACGCCCATCTGACCTATTCACATCAAGTTTGCTGTACAGCTGCAAGTCAGTAGCCTATAATCATGACCTCTGGATAACCCCAAGAGGCTCGTTAGGGGTGCAGAGCTATACACCCTTGCTGTTTACCTGATTTTGAGGCTTCTGCAGAAAGTCTGACTTTCCAGTGTCTGAAGTTAAACAAGGAGCCCGTGGTGGCTTCCCAGCCTCGGAACTGTGTGGTAACAAATGTGTGAGCTGCTAAGCAGCAGGTCGGACACGGAGAAGGCTTTTCTAGGAACAGTGTGCCTCTGCTGTGTGCTGAGCCTTTTCCTATGACTTTTGCTAGTAGCCCTCCCCGCCTTTGGAGACAAGGCCTTGTGAAGCTCAGACCGTAATGCAGAGCGGAGGACAGCACTGAACCTCTGATCCTCCTGCCACCGCGGTACTGCACCTTCTTGTCCACGCTACGTAGTACGAAAATTAAACCTAGGCCCCGTGCATGCTAGGCAAGCACTCAAGCTCTGAGCTCATTCCCAGCCCAGGTCCTTTTGAACTAAACTCTACTGCTTCTGTTGGGCAGGGTGTGGGCACTCAGGAATACTTGAAGACAGGGTGGAGTTGAAGCTGAAAGGCTAGGACCTGGGGAAGAGGACACACCATACACCGTCTGTGAACACTGAACCCTGGATGTGTGAAGCAGCTGTGAATGCAGGCAGCCTCCTGTGGGCACAAACGGAACGCAGTCTCTTCTGCTTTGCTGTGTTCTGTCTGTGTTTTAATAAGCATGTGTAGTACTAGTTGTCTCCCTCAAACCCGCATTGTTAAAACTTCAGGATGGTCAGTGATGTTACATAATGGAATAGACACGTCAAACTTTGTGGACCAATGACACCTTTAAAATAATTGCACTAATAAGCCTGTAAAGTGAGAGACACCGACAACACCCACAAAGCTTGTGACCAAATAAGTCCCAATGTAAAATTATCTTTCATTTGAAAAATCACCAGCCTGCTTCTAGGCCACATCAGCTCAGGGGTCTGTTATCTTCACCATGACCACCAGAGGGCGCAATAACCCCACTCGAAAATCAAAACGGAGCTGCGGGGTAGTCTTTTGCATTTTAGTTGGTGGTGGTTTGGTTGGTTTGAGGGTCTTTGCTTTATTTCAGTCTTCAAGGAGGAAGAAATAATGCAAAGCAGAAAATGAACACCAGTAGTGTGTATTTTGATTATTTTTTTTTCATACCATTTTACTAGGCAGTTTGCTTTTATCTTTATCTTACAAGTCATCCTGGGGAAGAGGGAACAGGAGAAATAAGGCATGCCTCGTGTTTTCAGTTTAGTCAAAACAGATAGATGACAAAGAACAAAGCACAATGACAGGTAAAATATCAAGCCCACATTAACATCTTGCCCCAACACCATGCACTGTTGAACCCCGTTCCCACCATGCACAGAGCAGAACACGTGGTAGCTTAACCCCTATTTTTATTACAGGGTGCTGAAGGTCTCCATGGGGCATGCTTCCCTTCGGACTAAAGCTAAACAGACACCGATACAGAGCAATTAAGTTCCTATACAGCAAGGAATATGGAAAACTTTCTTTATAAAGGCAGAATCCTTTTCATGTACTGAAAAAAAAAAATCCTCATTTGAGGGGTTATGTGTGACAAAACCTGAGGCAGGCAGTTGCTTCCTACATGCAGCATTGAATCCCTCTTGTGGGTAAGTATACAAAAGGGCTTGATGGGAAATAAATTGGAAATCTCCTCCATGTATCCTGTTCTGCAAGCCGGAAGAAGAACTACATTCTAAAACTGCATTTGGACACAGAGCTCTTCAATAGAATGTGACTTTTGAATGCTCACCCTCTGTCCCCAAATGATTCCTATTGCTGTATCAAAATATTATCTTTCTTCCTTACAGAGAAGTCTGTGTCTGTAAAATTAAATATGGCTTCCATTGATAGAGTACCTCTCCTCAAAAGACTGGAGAATATTTTTCTTTTTATTTGTTTCCTCTCCGTGAAAATGTGGTCTGAAGTCTCCCTGAGGAAATGGGCATCGTTATAATAACAGGAGAAGAAACTGAGAATTGAGAACAAGAGGACTCACTCCTAACCACCATGTCTCTGATAACTGATGTAACCAGTCTCATCTCAAAAGGAAAAATAAGAAAATAAACATTTTTTTATTTCTTTATAGACTTCTTTCCTCTAGCTTTAAAGTCCTCACAGTGGTAACAACTAGTGTCTTTTATGAAGAGAATAAAAGAATCAACCAGGTCAAGCCCCAGTTCTCAGAAACCCAGTGGCAAGGCAGCAGGACCTTCAGGGAGAGACTTCCCACAGCAGGACCACTGGGATTTCAGCAAAAGCCATCACAGCCAGGTGTGCGAGCCAGGCGTGCAGAGCCCAGTGTGATGGGCACAGGAGCCTAGGCAGACCATTTGTTCCCCGGCAGGCTGTGTTCAGAGACCTGAAGTTCAAACTTAGATCCTAGCTCTGCCGCTTGGGGTTTTGAGCCGGGCATTTCACTATAGCCATGGCTCACGACCATCCCGCCTGATCAGCCTATGGCATGGCAGGATTTGGGAAAAGGGTTCCGGAACACACAATTTGTAAACTACAAAGTGCGTGAACATATAAGGCAGGGATTCACACTGAAATCTGACTCCAGACCCGACCTCTTTCTTGGCCCGTTGGAATCCTAGCAATTCGTTGCTCCAGGATCTTTCTGGGACTTCGATTCTAGTCTCTTATTAAAGCTATTGGCAAAAACTAAGAACTCTTACAGACAACAGACGTCCTCCCAATGCTAGAAGAGTGTGGATCCGTGTGTGTTAGCAGGGTCTCCACTGTGAGGGTCTGCCCCAGCGACTCACTGGGGTCTTTAGACAGGGAAAGACAGAAGTCCTCCTCCAAGCCCCAAGGAGGGGCAGGGGGTCCCCAGAGAAACCTCATCCTTCAGCAGGGCCACAGGATTGGAAAGATTTGTACTCCAAGATTTATCCTTGGTGTCCTGAGCAGCCATGGTTCTGGCACATTCCACAGAGGTCAAGGGTCTCCCCTGGGCTCCCACTAACTATCTATGATGCATTTCCCAGCAATTAGCTGGAGTCATTCTACGTTTCCCAGATCTCTTGAACCAGAGAAGAGACCAAGGGAGGGCTCATCATGGATTCTCCAGCACTGAGCATCTCAGGAAATGTCACCTGCCCTTCTGCCCACGTCCCTCTGTCCTCGCCCTCCTCTGGTGGCCACAGCTGAGGCTGGGTACCCACAGAGGCACCTCCTGCTTCCTAACTAAACCTAGCAGAGTTACAAAATCCCAATTTACAAAATCGGGAAGCAGGGAGTAGTTGATTCCTGTCCAGGAGGCCAGGACGCAGCTGACACTGGCTTGGGAATGCTCTGCAGGCTGCTTAGCTACCAACACAGAAGTGTATACTCTGGTTTTCTTGACATCACCTGGAAGAATACAGCTTGGCCAAGTAATCCCATGGGCCAATTTTGCCTTTAGATCTGAATGTCACTAAAGGAGATTACATTCAAAGGTCAGTTAAGTACAGTTTTGTTTTGTTTTGTTTTTTTAAGTAAAACATTTAAACATAGCAATTAGCCCTGATTAAAAAAAAAATATATCTGGAGCTTCAATTTAGTTGGCTTGGGGTGGGGACAACAAAAAGACATGGTTAAATTTTTTTTCCCCAGGCTAAGATTTGCTCCGTTGTTAATCCACCTTCCTTCAATACTTCCTTTCACTGTGAACCCCAAAGCATGCCCCTCCTAACAGCTGCTGGCCACAGAAAGAATCGATAGTGATTTCCCGAGCCTTCCCAACTGTGTGTTATCCAGATGGAGGGCCCAGTAAGTTCTCTCCCAGCTCACTGTAAGATTCTGTCTCTTAATCTTCTAGTTCCTCTTTGCCTCCTGGCTTGCTTTTCCTTTCTTACAGCAAGGATTACTTTTCAATTCAGTGTATACACAAAGGGAAGTATTAAACAGTTCTTTGTATATACCTTATAGATACAGATCAGCTTCCATTTGAATTTGTCAAGCCGCCTTTGATGCTGAAATGAACACACATGTCAAGAGTTTGCAAAGGGCAGGTGAGACTCCCATGGCTTCTTAGTGAATTATGGTTATTTTTATGATTGAAAAGATGTCATTATGATTAATATAGTGTTTCTCTATGAGATCTCTTTTAACAACAAACCTTAATCTTTATTAACATTTAGTTGGGAATTATATTGCTTATATTTCATTTGGTCCAAGAGTTCGTGAGATGTGTTCCTGGGGCTGGAGAGATGGGTCAGTGGTTAAGAGATGTGTTCCTTTGGGTCTACAATTTATGGCATAAATGTCATCAAGCTTACACTTATGAGTAGAAGAGCTAGCCTAAGGTGCAAGTTTAGAAAATGATGTGTAACAGGCATTGAAATTTAAGAGCTCTGGAGTTGAGGGTGGAGCGATAATGGAAAGAAACATTCAGAAAATTAGTAATTATCAATTCATGCTCCCGTGGTTTTCTCTTGAGATTTCCTGAGCAGCCTCACATATCATAGTGCAACAACTGCGGGGAGTCACTACTGCGCCTATTTCTTCTCAAGCAAAAATTAGATGCTTCTAGAATATATATATATGTGTGTATATACACTGAACAGCACTTAGTAGTCCACTCTTTCAAACACTAGAATTTGCATTTCTATAAATATATTTAAATAATAAACATAGATGTCTATTCACACCATATGACACATTAAACATACAAAAATAAAATTATCCTGTTTAACTGGTTTTTGTTGTTGTTTTGTTGGTCTGGGTTCTTTTCTAAGTTGAGAACAATTCAGAAAGGACTTCGTGAATTTGGATCATCCCAGAAAAACCGGACATCGGTTCATACTGGGTTCGGGTACTACAGCCAGGGATGAGCATCACGTAGCATTGCTTGCAGTGGGTATCACTCTCCCACCACTGTTGAGAAGAGCATGGGGTGTAGGACAAAGATCTGCCATTGTCATGTGATAGTCTGTCTCCTAGACATTGAGGAAGAGACACATTAATCCCATCCCCCACGCTAGGCAAAGCATGAACATATGAAGCTGTCCTTTGTGGGGAACAGAAAGCACCCCACCAGGCCATACTCTCCAAATAAGCTCTCAACAGGTAGAAAAGGCTCGACTCTCTGCACCAAGGTTAGGAAGAGCCTGTGTGCCACAAATACCGACATGTGTCTGGTCCAGTAGCGACTGGGAGAAAACTGTCTCCACTTGAAATGTCTCTGCAGAACTCTGCTGCTTACCAAGGGGCTTCTCTTGCAAACAGAACAGGTCAATGAATTGTCATCCCTAGTAAAGCTGGGCCTTCTGTTTACATCAGGTTGTAATTCTCTTGAAAGCAAAGGAGGGGACTGCCCCTTCACATCCCACCTGGAGCCTAGCATCTCTGCCAGCTGCCGGTAGAACACAGAAGATACACCTGCTCGGATGAACGCCATCCTTCCATGCTGGTGAATGCAACAGCTGGGAGCCAGGACTCCCACTACAGCAGAACTGGCTTCACCTCAGTTGCATCCTTGGGAGGGAGGGATGATGTGTCAGGAACTTGGTTAGGGGTTTCCTTGTAAGAAGAATGGATGCCCTTGCAGCATCTTGTAGGTTGCACAGTATCATGGAGGGAGAGGAGTTCCTGGTATCTGCTCAAAGAGAATTTTCCACACAGTCAGAAGAGGTGGGGTCCTTGATTTCCTGAGGGGTGTCTTCAAGGTCCTGAGGTGCCTGCTGCTGGTAGATGTCCTGGATCAGCAAGGTGTTCATGACCTTCCACTCTCTGTACTTCCTGGCTGTCAGCTTTGGGTCATCCAGCAGCTGGTTGATCATGGCCAGGTCGTGTTCTTTGCACTGGCCAAGAAGAAAAGAGGAAGGAAAGGGGCATCCGTCAGTGCGTGAGGATCTGAACTTCGGTGAGTCACCCTCCTCAGCCCTTTCACGGACACAGGGACTGACCCATCCTCCACAACACTGCCAGAGAACTGTTGCACAATAATGCACTAATATTCTCATCTTTCAGCATGCCTGAGGTCGGCACAAAGACTCTTCACATGTGGGAGGTACCAGGAAGCTGTGTGTGTGTGTGTGTGTGTGTGTGTGTGTGTGTGTGTGTGTTCACACCCAAGTTAGTGAAAGAACCAGACAGTCTATCTTCTATGCTGTTCCTCCTTCATCCATCTATTATCGCACACCACAAAGGTGACTCCATCTTAGTGCTAGCTACCTCCTGAAACTGTGTGTCTTGTATGCAATGCACCTCATTGACCATCTAAACTTCACTAAGTAAAACTGGACCATAACACTTCACCTGAGACATAAGGTAACAAAAAATGTTTCTTTTCAATCTTTGTAGATTTTAATTTTAGAAAGCCATATTCTATGAACACACATATTTATATATTAAAAACTATGGTTTGCCTTTTGTTCAAAGATAAGACCCCTAAACAGCAAAACAGCATGTATGCCAATACAAAATAACCTATTGGTGCTGTTCCTCCAGCTTCATCGACAATTAATCATTCACATTTTAAGTAAAAGGATAGAGTAAAAATGCAATCAGCATCCACAGAAAGTGGATCATGGTGCCCTAAAACTTTTGGGTTTGGGATGGGACTGGCTGGCACTGAGACGGATTACTAGGGATTAAAGGGTTTATTAGAAGACTTGTTAACACCACGGAGAGACAGACAGAGGTACAATTGCATAACAGGCATTCCAGCAGCACCAGAGAGACAGTTTGGTAGGAGTCGGAGTCTTTTCTTATAGCTCTCCGAGGACAGGGTTGGTCTCAGCAGGAGGCTGTAGCCAGGCCATGATTCCTAGGTAGAAGGCTGTGAAGGGGTGGGAAACGGGATTTATATGGCGCCCATAGCCCCAAGATTGCCAATACCAGCTTTGACGTTACGTCACTTCCCAGGTGAGAAAACTTGTCTGTTCACCAGGGCCTGTAATGTCCCAGTAGGGTGTCTGTTGGTAGCTATAAGAAAAAGCCTAAGCAGAGGCTTTGTTCTAACATACATATTATATATGTATATATAATTTTATCATAAATGGGTTTTCTCCATCTCTAGAACCATGGTGCTAACTAGGTGTGTGCAGTCCAATCTGTCACACTGGCCCAGTGCTCCTCCAGCCTGCCAGGAACCTGTCACCTCTGATCTTCTACTTTAAATCCACATTCTGTATAGAAAGGCTGGGAATCTCCTACATGCTGACTCCTTGTCCTCACTTCCCTCAACATGCAAGGCTCTCAAGAACCTTAGCAGGAGGGAACAGGAGCTCCACAAGGAGAGCAACAGAACCAAAAAATCTGGGCACAGGGGTCTTTTCTGAGACTGACACTCCAACCAAGGACCATGCATGGAGATAACCTAGAACCTCAGCACACATGTAGCCCATGGCAGCTCAGTCTCCAAATGGGCATCCTAGTAAGGGGAACAGGGACTGTCTCTGACATGAACTCAGTGGCTGGAATTTCATCACTTCCCACTGAGGGGGAAACAGCCTTACCAGGCCATAGAGGAGGACAATGCAGACAGTCCTAATGAGACCTGATAGGCTAGGGTCAGATGAGGAGGAGGATGTCCCCTATCAGTGGACTAGGGAAGGAACATGTGAAAAGAGGGAGGGAAAGCAGGATTGGGAGGGGCCAAAGGAAGAGGCTAAGGCTGGGATACAAAGTGAATAAATTGTAATAAATTTCAAAAATTGAAAAAAAAAAAAACAGCTCCATTTGCTGGTCCTCCAGCTGCCATGCTGCTTCCCAGTATTGGCCCAAATTTTCTCAACTGCACAATGCTGATTTTCAACTCCAAAATTCTGAGCTACATGGAGTACCTTCCTCTACAACTCCTTAGCTTGTATTTACTGCCAGCTATCAAATTCAGCGGAGAACTGATCCCACAACTTGAACCAAACAACCTTATTTTCATGCTCTCTTGCCATCTGGTGCAGAGCCTAGAATTCACTGAAGTCTACTTAGACATCTGTCCCAAAGCCTAAAGGGGGCTGGAGAGATGGCACTATGGGTAATGGCACCTTGCTGTGTAATTTTGAGGATCTGTGTGCTGGGTAGTTTTATGTCAACTTGGCACAAACTAGTTATTAGAGAGAGATCGTGATTAATAAAAATACTTCCCTAAGATCAGGCTTACAAGTCCAGAGAGCATTTTCTTAATTAGTGGCTGATACAGGAGGGCCCAGTCCACAGGTGGAGCCATTTCTGGACCTGTGGTTCTGGGTTCTATAAGAAACATCGAGCAAGCCCTGGGGAGCAAGCCAGTAAGTGGAACTCCTTCATAGACTCTGTATCATATCAGTTCCTGCCTCAAGGTTCCTGCCCTGTGAGTTCCTGTCCTGATTTCCCAGGGATATGGAAGTGTAAGCAGAATAAATCCTTTCTTTTCAAGTTGCTTTTGGTCATGGTGTTTCATCACAACAGTGTCAACCCTAAGACAGTGTGAGTCTGAATCACCAGCACCCACAGGAAAGGACAGTTGCATGCCTGTAAACCTCAGCATTGCAGTACAGGCAGAGAGGGGTGGGCCTGAAGAGCTCCTTACATGTTCAGCCTCACAGAAAGGCCCCTTCTGAGCCAATGACTGGCTCTGTCTCAGGGCAAAAGGTGAAAGGTGATGGAGGAAGACACCCCGCTTCTTCATCTGGCCTCCACGTGTGTATGCATGAGTGACCCACATATTCACATGCATGCAACACACACACACATACACATATACCACACACACACACACACACACACACACACACACTTACACAATTAGTTAATTACCCAGGCCTAATGAAGATGACAGAAAATACATTTTCTCCATCCTTATATTCTTGGCTCATACCACAATGCAAATTGCCATGCAGACAGTCCCTATTCACCACTGGACTCATCTCTGCCCACTCCTCAGGGAAGCATATTCATAGTCCAAATCTCACAGTCATGCTCACTGCTCTCATTTTCAAGAACTGATGCAGAGGACACAGAGGACTTCTGCTTACAATCATTATTCTCATCCTGAAAGTCAGTAGGCCACACTTCTGTCTTCCCCTTCTGAACTGTAAGCCCCAAGAAGAATGGCATTTTTGCCTGACAGGACCACTGGCCTGCCATGCCTGACAGAATTACTGACATGCAGTACACGTTCTTGGAATACTCATTTACAACCAGGCTATATACTACCATAAAGAAGCATGGAATCCTGTCACCTGAGGCATAGAACTAGAAAGCCTTGGGTTAAGTGAAAACAGCAAATAAAGAAACACAGGCATTCCATGAGTTTTCCTCATATATAAAAACCATCAAGAAATCAACATGAAGGTAAAAGAGCAATTGCTAAGGACTGAGAAGGGTAATAGGGAGGAGGGACGACCAGGGAACAAGAGCAGGAAGGCGATGGCCGTGGTGAAAGCATAGGGTATGGATGGGAAGAACATCACATAGTACAGAACCATGATGTGTTGACAATAAAAGAGCTGTCCTCCTAATCTCCAAGGAGAGAAAGGGTGAGAGGAAGCTCAGAAAGAGCCATCCTGTAATCACAATCTATATTCTTTCACTCTCCATCTCTCCAAATTACTATTGTAAACTTCCCCAGGTTGGAAGAAAGCTCAGTGGATAGAGAAGGACCAACCACACAAGCAGGAAGACCCGAGTTTGCACCCCAGACCCCATAGAAAGCCAGGCATGATAGCACATGACTACAGTGCTGTAATCCTGGTGCTCCTACAGTGAGGTGGGAAGCTGATGGGGAGAGGACTTGGGAGTTAGCAGGCCAGCTAACCTGGAAAAGATGGGGGAAAAAAAAAAAACAGGGACCTGTCTCAAGATGGAGGGTGAAGACTAACACACAAGGTCATCTGCTGACCTCTACATAGGCACTGCTGTACACACATGCTCACACTCTCACACACACAAACACACACACACACACACACACACACACACACACATACGAAAAGGACAAAGTCCTTCTCATTATACTTCAAGCTTCTTCCCCATTACTCGTAACCAATAACTTTATTCTGGATTTTTGGAAGAAATGAAAGCAAACAGAAAAGCACTCCCTAGCTTCCATTTCCCACAATCCACATCACCAAGAACATGCTGCCTGCCTTCCTGTTTGTGCAGACGAAAGAAAGGTCTGTGCTGAGCACAGGCTCCCCTCTTCGCTTGGAAGAAAGGTCTGTACTGAGCACAGGCTCCCCTCTTCACTTTGGCACCATGGCCTCTGTTCTCATGATCCGGACGTCCTCCTATGACTGTCTCCCATCGACCCTGGAGCACCCTCACATCCTCATGCATGTGCCCCATTATGTCTTCCACCTTGAAAGTTCTTTCTGACCCCACCTCCATCCAGCTCAGGCTCCTCCACTCTCTTCCTTGTCCTCGGTGACCTTAGAACAATTCCTTTACAGTCTACCCTCTGTCCTGCCAGGCCCTCATCCCTACCACTCCAACAAATCTTCTCCAGGGATGGTAGTCAATAGCCTCCATGTCAGCTCACCCAACAGTTAATTATCCATCTTCATATTCATCAGAATAGCTAAAACTTCCAGCCACCACTCCACCTTGAATATGTCTGTCTGCTTGCTTCTATAATTCATTCTCTTGATTTTCCTCATCCCTTAATCATCGCTTTGCTGGTTCTTCATTACTTAAACTCTTGACACTGAAGTTTTCAAGAGTGCCATATGTCAAAGTAACTTTTATTTTCCTGTTTTAGTTGCCAGCTTGTAGGATTATTGCCTTTGTCTGCTAATCTATGCCTATTCCTGGAAACTTCTGGCCTCCATACAATCTAATCTAGGTCTAGAATGTTTTCAGCCTCTGAGACTTACTGCTGAATAAGCTCACCCATTCTTGTTCTCTCTGAACTCTTGCTGGCTGGTTCAACTCAGCTGTTCTGGCTCAAACTCCTCTCCCAGATGACTTATTCAACCTTGCTTTTCTCAGCTTCTCTGAATTTCTCTGCTGGGCCTCATACTAACTCCAGCAACCTGTTCTAATCTTCTGGCTCCTTCTCATACTCTGCCTCGTTCTCTCTTTGGTACAATGAGCTGTGAGGAACTGCATCCTTCCAACTCCAACGTGGGAACTGAGAAGCAGACATTCCCCAGTGGAGAAGTGGACAGCCTGGAGGACACCTTGATCTCACACTAAAATCTAATGGAAAAACCCCATGCCCAAGCCATGCCCAGACCGGGATCCACAGAAATTCTAAAGGACAAATGCTTCTTACTTAAAGCTCCTGAGCTTCAGGGCAGTTAGTTAACTAGGGATGAAGAGTTGCTCTACCGGGAGGAAAGAAGTGACTGAAGTCACCCATTACAGAACCAAACCATGAAGAGCAAGAAGCCATGGGAGACCAGAGAGGCTGGTAAACGTCGTCCATCTTTTGATCAGCCAGTTCAGGGTGTTATCAAGGTCTAGAATATTGAATCCACAGCTCTGTGGGATCCAGGGTGACAGTCTTCCTCCTAGAATGTCCTGAGTTACCCATAACCCCAATGGCCTCTACTTCCTGTTGCTCCCAACCTGAACCAAAGCAGATCACCCCATTAGATGTACTCTCTCCCTGAAGGCCTTTCCCTCCTCCTCCCTTACTCATGCAGCAGCTGTCAGCTAAGTATAAGAACTGGACAGCCAGTTGCTTCCATTCTCTGGGTTGTTAGGGCCCCCAAAGCTTGCACACACTACAGTTCTTATTGTGCTCCATTTTAACCACCTGTTTCCTACCTCCATTGTCCTGGGCATCCCACTCATGGTCATAGTGACCCAAGATGGTGCTTGGTGCATGGCAATATTCAGGAAATAACTCTCCAGTGAAAAAAAGTCATTCATCCCACAAAACAGTAAATTCTCAATATTCTCTAGTATCTTACACTCAACAGCCCAACACCTTAATCAGCTCTGCACACACCACAAAAATTAATTAAAAGCATTTTTTCATCATTAACTCTTAGGGAATTTCTGTGAATTTGGAGTTTCTCTGTAGAACTGAGCCATTCTTTTCCTTGTTCTTCCCAGCCTTGTTTTGCTGCTTTCTGTGGTACTTGGCTTTTCTCTTGACTAATTAGGATGTCTGACTCAGCTATCCCAGTATTGTCCTAATGATTGCTGATACTTCTTCCTGGAAAAGGTCTCAAAATTTTTACCATGAAATGACATGTGCACTTCAGAATTAAATTGCAGGATCTAGCAAGGCTGTTCAGAACTTATGAGTCTTCAGTGAATTTAGCTTGATTTTACAGAGTATCCTGCCCTCTTTCTGCTGATACTACAGTCTAAATGTAAAAGTAAGATGCTCCTGTTATGAGGAACCTTTTGTTATGGGAAATCTCTGAAAATAGCTTCAGTGTGTCCTGTAACTGTCCCCCATCCCCATGTGACATCTGCTGGTTTATTACCACAGAATGTATGCCTTCCGCTGTCTGGCTCTCACCATGCTTCTTGGCTGTAGTGCCTAGAGCTGACAAATTAAATAATATTCTCCTGGCTGGGTGGTGTGGTGGTGCATGCCTTTAATGCCAGCACTCAGGAGGCAGAGCAGGTGAGTCTCTGAGTTTGAGGACAGCCTGGTCTACAGAGTGAGTTCCAGAACAGCCAGGGCTCTTGATCTAGCAGCACACAGGATGATGCTCTCGAATGAGTCAGGTGACACCCTTATTTCTATTACTGCTTGTTTTTGCCAAAGGATGCTCTCTCTTGCTATATCAGCAAACGATTCTAAGAGCCAGTGATGGTAGATGTCTGAAGAGAAATAATACTTTCTAGACATAAATACTTAAACTAACAGTGACTGGACTCTATACATAAGACCCAAACAAGATCAAGCTCAGCCCAAATCCCTTCATGGGCCCCCTGTGGAGAGGGGCTCCACCCTTAACAGAAAAGATATAGGCAACTGATGACGATGGGGAGGCAGAGTAAGTTTACTGCAGGGATATGGCCCTTGAGAGGCCATGGTTGGTGGTCCAACTCCATGGATATACAGGCAACACTAAGTGGAGTTGGTGGATTTTAAGACAGGAGACAGAAAGAGCATATGAGGTTGACTGAAAAAAAAAGTGGTAGTCAGAGACAAATAGGGAAGGTGGGTGGATCTGATGAAAATATAGTATGTGCACATATAAGATTCTCAAACAATACAAATTTTGAGCCAAGTATTGTGCTAGACACAAAATTACAAAACCAAATTACACACAGTCCTCGCCATCTGGGATTTGGGAATTCAAACATTACATCAAAGTAAATGTAAAATTGAAGCTTGTTATGTGCGGAGGCTGCTGTGTGAGTGACCTGGTGCCTTTAAAAGGTCACAGCCATTGCACCGTAAGGATGCTAACCTTCCCTGTTCTTCCCTTCCACACAAGCACCCTAAGGTGGCCACGAATCTCTGCACAGCCAGCCATTCCCTGCCAACCCCACTTCCAACCTCCCAGGTGGCACAGTCTGAGACCACCTTACCTTTAATGTGCTATTCAAGGTCCTGATCTTATGAAGCTTCTCATTTATGGATGGGTTTTTGCATCGCTTCACAAATGACTTCCTCAGCTCCTTCTTGGTTGAAGGTCGCCGGTCCCCGAGAGGAGACAGACTAGCTTGTTCCAATGATTTGTACAGTTTCTCCATCTCATCATCTTCAGACGCTTTTATTTCTTCTGTTTAAAAAGATCAGTATCAGTTAAAATCAAAGAGCGAACATCAGACAAGGTGGTCCTAAAGCATTCCTGTCCACACCTTCATGTCATACTTCTGGTCTCCGGAAGTGTAGGGCAGTGACTTTCTAATGTCTAATCACTCATACCATACTACTTTTTTACTTAGGAGACTATGAACCATTTAATTACGTATGATTGTAGTGTATCCTAGTAAGGCCACACACTGACCTAGTGTGTGGAGACTTTGGGGGTACAGTACAGGACTTCAATATTACGAATTTTTGTGGTATACAATTCAGTCCACTACAAGCCCCTACAAATTCCTATCCTTTGCACACACACAAAATACATGCATCTCATTTCAATACCTCCCAAAGTCTTAAATCATTTCGACATCAACTCTGAGATCAGTTTCACATCCAAGTATCCTCCAAGTTAGATGTCGAAAGAACCAGAGATAATTCATCTAGGTGCAAAATTCCTCTCCATTTCTGAACCTATGAAATACCAGTCACCTCACAGGCAAGCACTGCAGGCCAATGTTTACCACAAACTCTGAACCTACTGCCGTAGGGACCTTCCCAGTGCTTTCTGAGGACGAAGCCTGAGCTGGCTGATTGTAGAAAGACAGCGTAACTCACCCTGCCCCAACACTATCCCCTTTTAACCACATCTATTCAGCCTCAGCCCACTAGAGTCTAGAGAGTACTGAGCCTCTGGAAACTACCAAGGCACATGGCTCAGGCAGGCCAGTGAGGGCCAGGAAGACTCAGTCTTGGAGTATGTGTTTTTGATGCTTTCTACTTAAAAACAAAACAAAACAAAAAAAACTAAGTATGTTGGTATGTGGGCTAGAAGTTTCCAGGAGTCGTTCTAAGAATTAGAATGATGCTAGTGTCCTCCTGTTGCCCTCCTAATCTAAGGGGCCAATGTTCCCCACTGTGGGGCTACATTGGGTAGGACTTCCATGTTTAGAGGGACCTAAAGTGAGAGTAGCAGCACCTGAAGGAAATACTGACTCTTTGTGTGGCTTTATTTCTCATAGAGAATCTCAACTCACTGTTCCTTTGTTTCCTGAAAACAACCTTGGGACATACACACAGTGAGTGTTCTTCTCCCTATACATGCCTCAGGGTTTACGTCCTTTGTCCAGTGGTGGGGAAAAGCTTCAGAAGGGGCCCTGTGAACAACGTGATCACGGAGGGGGTGAACAAAACAGGCTCTGAGGCAGACACATAGGATAATGTAGGGACACCAGATCCCAGAACTCCAGTCACATCACATACTCTATGATTAGAAATCCTTACAAATTAGCTTTTGCCCATTTACCTCAGACAGTTGCTATGAGTTGTCCTCAGCACCTTCCCTAAGAGGAAGATCAAAATGTTTCTAACACCTGGCTTAAAGGGTTAACCAGAACTACATTTTTTCTTTTGTTTGAGACAAGGTCTCACTATATAGCCTTGACAAGCTAGAACTGGCTATATAGACCAGGCTGTCCTATAACTCACCAAGATTAGCCTACCTCTACCTCCTGGGTGCAAACATTAAGACAATTCAGCACCACTCCTGGTCCAGAGCAACTTCTTCTGTCTTAATCAAATGGAATCAAAAGGGGAGAAAAATGTAGAAAAATATATATATGAAGATAGACTTTTAGCCTCAGACATTGTGCCATCATGTGTCAGCTTTTGTCAATAAACTCAAGAAAAGATTCTCCCATCATTAATCATTAGAGAAACGAAAACCAGTACCACAGGGGGGAAGTCCTGTTGTGTATTGGAATTGCTAATGAAAAGACAGACAGTAGTTAAAGCATGGCCGAGGATGTAGAGAGATGGAATGTCTCTCATTCACTACTAGTGGGAATGAAAAGCAAGCCACCACGTTAGAAAATAGGATGATAGTCCTCAGGATGGCACAATGACAATAGAACCCTGCAGTTCTACCTCTATGTTTATGTTTAAGAGAAATAATAAAAAATGCTCCCACATCAGTTGAACGTGACTACTCATAGCAATGTTATTCATAAGAAAAAAGGAGGAGAACATAAGTAATATTTATCTATAGATAAATGGATAGAGGGAATATGGGGTGTGCACACTGGAGCAATAGACATCAACTTAAAGAAACAAAATGTTAAATCACCCACAGTGTTACAACATGGATGAAACTTGGAATCATCGTTTAAAAAAAAATAGTCACAAAAGATCACAGATCCTATGATTCTATCATATGAAATATCCAGAACAAGCGAACTCAAGGAGACAAATATCCCCCTGGAATGCTGAGGACACAGACAGGAACAAGGGCATGCCTGCAATGCAGAGGGCTTTCTATTTATGGGGCTGAATGTCCTCTAGTCTCATGGTCGTGATGGCTGCCCAGTGCTGTGAGCACACCACAAACCACCGAACCGTAAATCGGAAGCAAGGTGAGTTATCAACAGAGTGGTAAACGCCTGACATAGGCCTTTATGAGATATCATGATGGCAGATGATGTGCTCACAGAAAAACTCTAAGTCCCAGAGGTAATCTGAGCATGGTATGACGTCTTTAAAAACTAAATGGAGCCAAACACTGTGATCCTAGCAGCTGTGAAGTAGAGAAGAGACAAATATCAAATTCAAGGTCCATATGGGCTATACAGCAAGATCTTATTTCAGAGGCAAAGACATACAACTCATAAAGAAGCGCTGGGGTTGGGAACTTGCCACAAACATAGGGAAACATGCCCTCTCTTCTTTTCCTTTCTCTCTCTCTCTCTCTCTCTCTCTCTCTCTCTCTCTCTCTCTGAGACAGGGTTTCCCTGTATAGCCTTGGCTGTCCTGGACTTGATTTGTACACCAGGCTGGCCTTGAACTCAGAGATCTGCCTGCCTCTGCCTCCCTGAGTGCCGGGATTAAAGGCATATGTCACCACAGCCAGTTATCTGTTCATAACTAATCAGGCAGTTTTCTATCTAAAAACCCCTACTTATATTTATTTCATAAACAACATCTATACAACAAACTTTAAGAAACAAACGAATGTGTGAAAAGCTAAATGAAAATTGTTTCACTGAAACTCCTTGTACTCATCAGGCAGAAGTTACTGAAGACAAAGCTACATTTGCTTTCTACTACTGTATCAAGTGTCAGATTATGCCAGGGTAAAATTATAGTAAGATAATCCATCTGCTTCAACAGATACCAAATCAGTAAAGATAAAAATAACCATAAAGGCATAGAGTGTTTCCTCCAGGTTTAAAAAAAATAGGATTTCCTTTTTGTGATAATTTTTATTAGTTTTAATATACCTATATAAAATATATAATCTTTATGTTAAAAATTTCAGAAGCTGTATCTGCCCCCCATACACACACACACAGTTTTCTTCCCTAGCTTAAACTTTGGGTCATTAGTCATGAAGATATTAATAAGTTTATTACTGTGTGTGTGTATTTTTCTTTGTGTGTGTGTGTGTGTGTGTGTGCTTAATTTGTTTCTCCAATGTAACTAGTTTTCAAATCAACCCTGGTAAAATAAAGCAAGCCTATCAGGTTCACTAAAAGATATATACTCTCTGCTTCAATCCATCTAGAAGCAAGAGCCCAGAAAGGAGTGGGTGTGTCTAGTTAAAGACCACCTGGAAAAGAAAAACAAATCAGCAATCTGGTTCTTCTTCCTCAGAAGAAACCAGAACCTGGAAGACTACTGGCTGACCTCTAATAACACAATTCTGAAATCATTCACAAACTTAAGGAAAACAAAATAACAGACAGAAAGGGTAGAAGTAAAAAAAAAAAAAAAAAACTCATTGGCTTTCCTGTATGTCCTAACCTAGCAGATGTACAGTAGATACGGGGGACACAACTGTGACTCAACCAAGTCCACAACCCAGACAGGAGATTTGTATTGTTTTTACTTATATTTTTATTGATACTTGCATCTAGTGCTTAGGTCTTTGTGAGACCATAAACTGAACATCCAATAACAATAGAAGCAGATAATAAATGAAAATATAGCATGAAGGGGGACCCACGGGTACACATGCACAGCAATACAGCTGGCTGCTGACCACAAAGCAGGGGAGAGAGAAACCCTGGCCCAGTGTGCCTGCCTTAGCTCTGCTGAGTCCCAGCTCGGGAACCACTGCACCATGACCCGAGTGGCCACTGTGTGAGCTCAAGCTTTGCCACAAGTAAGCCTCTCTGGGTTAGTCTTTTGTTTAACCTTTTTTTAATGTTTGTTTATTTTATTCCGTGAGTGTTGTGCCTGCATGTATGTATATGCCCATGTTTATGTGCATGCATGCCTGGTGCCAGCACAGGTCAGAAGGCAACAGATCCTCTGGGTCTGGAGTTGGAGGCAGTTGTAAGCCACCATGTGAACGCTGGAAACCTAACCCAGGTCCTCCGCAAGAGAACAAGCACTCTGTACCACCAAGCTGTCTCTCCAGCCCTTCCATGTCAGTCTTGTTCTGTGAGTAGAATAATCTTAGTAGATTCTGTAGACATGCAGCTCTTTTCTGAATCACAATTTCATTCTAGAAAGCACTAATTTATCTTTCTTGTCTTACCAGATTGCAAAGATGAAGATGAAAGGGTTGGCAGAAAGACCCCTCATCTCTCTTCCACTGGAAATGGAAGCCAAGTGAGTTATTTCTACCTCCCTATTCCCCGAGACAAAACAAATAAAATTTGAGAGTGAAGTTTCTCCTCTCAAGTGTGTATTTCAGTCTTCCCACGTGAGACTGTGGAACTTCAATTCCCATTGACACATGAGCAGCTTATAGTCTATTATCTCTCAACCCGCCGGTGCCTGCTCAAGGCTGAAGGCGTTATTTCAGGGCTGAGGAAAGTGGAGAGTCTTGTGATTCTTTTTCCCCAAATGCCAATTAGTGATGGGTACTAAAAATAAAATTCCATTCTGTTCAGGCCCATGTGTTTCCAGATCATTCTTCACAAATGTGAACAGGAAAACAGTGTCCAAGGGAATTTAGTCAAATGCAGGTTCTGCTTCAGCCCATCTGGGAGGGTGCTGACACTCTAAATGTGTGTGCTTGTGTGTGTGCACACGAGTGTTCATGCATGCTGAATATGTGAGTGTCTGTATATTCATAAGTGCATGTGTGTGTCCATGAATATGTATCTTTGTGTATGCATGAGTGCTTGTGTGCGTGAGTGTGCATGAGCGTGTGTGTGTGTGTGTGTGTGTGTGTGTGTGTGTGTGTGTGTGCTTGTACATGCGCACAGGTGTGCTCCTGTGTATACTGGAGTACATTTTCAGGCCTGCATATAGAGGCCAGGTGTCAGCCTTGGTTGTCATTCTTCAGGCAACATCCATTTTGCTTTTGGGTTCCAAGTCTCTCAAAGGGATCTGAAACTCGTGGAGTGGCCGAGGCTGGTTGGCGATCCCCAGAGATCACCGCTGTCTCTCCAGCACTAGGCTACAAAGAATCCACTGCAGATGTGTTCTTCACATGGGCACTGGGGACCGAATTTCAAGTTCCTGTATTTGTACAATTACTTCCCCAACCCTTCTAGACCTTCTAGACTTTCCCCAAACTCTTTGGTCCATTGACTATCCTTTGAGCAGCAAAGTTGGACCATGTTTCGGCAAAATTTTACCAGCCTGGATCACTGGAGGGCAAAGTAAGCCAAACGACAACCAAAAAATTGAGACTTGTCCACAAAGCAGTACTGACTGTCTCTGTGGCATATTTTAATCAAAAACAAAAGAAGTAGTCCAGCTTTGCTCAAACGAAGTGTGCCTAAAACCTACTCTGGAAAGTGCTGGTTCTCCACAGACTGAATAGAAAGGCATTTGAAGCAACTGTCAGTGACACTTCATGTCAGCTAGACTAATTCAGAACATGTCACAGGGTTAGACTAGTAAACTTTCTCCAGATTTGGTTCTATTCACTTCAGAAAGGGACGGTATACATACCATATCTTTGGGGCAGAATTGACTCAGTGGTTAAGAGCCTCTTACAGAAGACCTAGGTTCAATTCACATGGTGACTCACGACCATCTCTTAGTACAAGAGATCCAGCCCCTAGAGATCTTCTGGGATCCACAGCACCAGGCACATATAGATGCATGTAAAACACTCATGCACAAAAAAACAAAATAAATAAATCTAAAAAACATAAAGTAACTATAACCCAGGCCCGTTTTTTAGCAAGATTGGAGACATACCAATGTTTTAACTAATGCTTAGATGTTCTCTCCTTCCCAAGATTGTGCCCAATGAGTGCATCGCCCCCTCCTCCTCCACACCATCCTATTGTCTGCTTCTGGCAGGACAGGACAGCTCCTAGAGGCCCAGGATCTGCCAGTGAAGAACGCTGTATGTAGATTCTCTCTTGAAATGCTGTATTTTCAACTCTGCCTCCCCCACTATCTTATTTTTGGTCTTGCTTGTGCTTTCTAGAATGTGGCTGTTTATTTTCTATTTGGAACATTAACGCTGGCTTCAGAACAAGGGAGAGAAATTCAGACAGTAGATTTCATGCCAGAATTTGAAAGAGAAACCTTTTAGAAAGTTGAAAAGTCCAAGTAATGTCCCAAGGGAAATCATTTTAATCTTCAAAGGTAAGGCATTTGGAAAGTACTAAAGAGGGAAAAAAAGTATTACAGGTTTCATGTGCAATGTTCTAGTGTTTGAGAAAAACAACAACAACAACAACAACAACAAAAAGGCCAGGGAAGACATCTGTCACCAACAAGGCAGACAAGAAAATGGTGATCTGTACACACTGCATATCCTGAAAATAATATTTACTATATAGCACCTGATGCTTAGAGACCAAAAGGCTTTTATAGTCATTCTTTACATGGTATTTTGACAATCCTACAACATGGCAAGGCCTAAATAATGGCAGGCTTTAATTATTCAAATAAGAACAAGTCTGGACAGCTCATTTTAACATAAAAGTGCTCCTGGCCAAGCATGTACGCAGAGCATCATGCTGGGGGACGAGGCTGCAGACTCTGTGGTTGCAGGCGGAGCAGCTTAGACACTGAGATCGTCTTCTCTGACAGGCATTGACGGTCCCACCAGCATGCCCACAGTATCATCCCACAGCCCTGTGAAGAGCCTCGTCAGCACTGACATCAAGGAGAGAATGTCAGCACAATGAAAGATCATGGCACTTGGCCGAAGGCACGAGGAGACAAAGATGGGTTCACCTGCAGGCTGCCACTCTCTCTGCTGCCCTAGCCTGTAAACAGTGTGGTGCAAGCATGGGGTACCAACGTCATCAGTTCCTATACTATGACATCCCATGAATGTGGTGGGCATGGTGAAGTCTCATCCACACAAATCCCAGTGGACACTCTTAAGCCAGACAGTCCACAGATATTAGAACAGTAGGCAGCACATCCCTGCTTGCACTACTCTTCCTACAAAGGAAAAGGGCTACTCAGAGCTTTGTCTGCTGAGGTGCCCAGATTGGCCAGAAACCTGCTAGGTCTGAACTAGGCAGCTAAAATAAGGAAACACTTCCATTCCTCATGAGGAGAGTCGTGTACACGACCTGTCTACGTGAGCAGAGGATAGGAACACGGTAACGCTGTGCGTGAATAGAAATGAGATGGAGGTGCTGAACAAATGGCTTAGCGAGTAAGGAGTGTGCCTTAGGCACGAGGGCCTAAGATCAATCCCCATCACAATGTGCAGAGGTGTGACTATATAATAAAATATAATGCATTGATTAATATAATAATTTATATATTTATAGAAGCAATACATGTGAAATTTAGAAAAAAGTTAGAATTTTGGCAAATTTGCTTTATTTCTTATATTTACGGTTGTAAGCCTACCCTTTAATGGCTGAGCCATCTCTCAGGCGCATGCTTCATTTCTCAAACACACATACACAATCCCAGATGAGTGTGTGGTTCAGTGACAGGCAACCTGATTAGCATGTGAATACTCTGGGTTCAGTGATTAGTAGGGCAACACATGAGCAGGACAAATCAATAGCTCAATTCCATTTATTTGTGCCAGTGATGAATAGTTACAATTAAGATAAAAATAGATCTTAAAATAGCATTTAAACAAGACAGGAACCGAGCATATCTGTCCTCTGAGAGGCTCCACCCAGCAGCAGATCAAAACAGATGCTGAGACTCACAGCCAAACTTTGGGCAAAATATAGAGAGTCTTGTGGAAAAGTGGGGAGAAGGATAGAAGGACCTGGAGGTGCCAGGAGCTCCACAAGAAGACCAACAAAGCCAGCTAACCAGGGTCCAGAGGGGCTTAAAGAGACTGAAGCACCAACCAATTATAAATTCGAATTTTATGATTCGAATTTGGTACAATCATGAATGTACTAAACATCATTTAAAAAGAACAAGGTAAAAATATTTCCCAGGTATTAAGACTTCAAAAAAAAAAAAACTGAAAGAATAGTATAAAGAAACAGGCAGGAAAAGAAATGGACCAGTGGATGGATGGGTGTCTGCAAAGAAACAGACTGACAATAAAAGATGCCACTGGGGACTTAAGAGAGCATCTGAGAGAAAGGTCGTATTTATAAAAAAGATACTGGGGAGGATTATACATGTGGATAAGGCAAGGCAATATTGCATCTTGTTCACGAAACATAGAAAAGTAACTTCAAACCATTTCTACAGCAGGAAATAGTATCTTCATAGTATCTGTGTATGTGGCTGGGGAGAGGGTTCACTTGGCAAAGTGCCGGGTGAGCAAGTACAAGGGCCTGACTTTACACGGACAGAACCATGTAAAAAGCTGGCTTGACGATCCAAGGCAAGCATCTGCGCCCCAGGAGGGGGTGGAGAGAGGGAAATCTCAAGATCACTGGTCAGATGGCAGCCTAGCCAATCAGAGCTCCAGGATCAAGAAAGGGCTTTGTTTCAACAGTGAGGCATCCGGCATCACTTCCTCAAGCACATGGAGACATGTATACGTGTACACATGCACACACACGGGGGGGAGGGGGACAAGAACACATACAACACACATAAAATCAGTGGAGGAAGCAGTTTCTTCGTTAAGATGTAAAATGGTATTACCCAAAAGTTCGTCCAAGATACCATCTAGCCCTGGTAAGCAGTTTCCTCCCACCAGCTGCCCTCATCTCAGAGGTTCCACACCCCAGAACACTGTCACAAGCTGGAGACTAAGCTTTGGCACATGGACTCTTGGAAAATTTATCCAAACCATTACACCTGACAAGAGCAAATGCAACCGAAAAGATTAGCAGTTGTTTGAGACTTGGAGAGGAGAAGGAGCATAGAGGACTCCAAATGTTGTAGACCTCTTTGAGGTTGTCATGGGGATACATCACACAGATGCACAGCAAAGAGAACCCTAATATCAACTACAGACTGAAGTTCTGTGGAGGGCACAACCCCAGCTGATACATCTATAACTGGACCCCCACAACTGAGGCTAAGAAAACATTCCAGAAAAGAAGACAGAAAGATTGTACACATGAGAGAACCAAGATGTCTGCTGTGAGACACTGTTTTCATATATATGAGAGGGAGCTGAACCCATGGAAGCTTAACAACATGGTTGCCTAAGCAAGACTTGCACAAATGACACTACCAGTTGACATGCCAACATGGATGTCATAAGGCCCTACCCCTAGAGGAAGACAGCCAATTGCTGCTAAGATTAAAAACGACCCGTTTTCTCCGGGGACTCACTAGGTTGGATATAAACTGTATATAAACATATATATCTATAGATGTGTATACATGTGTATACATGTGTATACATGTTGTATGCATACATATGTCTGTATAAAACAGTAACGATTAAAGGAGATGAGGCCATGGATTGGAGATGAAATGAAGGAAACACAGAAGGAATGTCTCAGTATTTGGTTTTGGTTGTAGGAAGTGAACCACACTCATGCAAAAGTTAAGCCATCAAGAATTGTGGAGGGGGAAGGGTTCAGAGAGTGTACTTCCTGCTCAGGTTCTCTATACATCTAGCACTCTTTCAGAATCTAAGCCTAAGAATCGGAAGTGTGTTTTCCCATCAGCGTTTTATGCATCCGCCTAGAACTGGGCAAAATGTGTCCACCGATAGAGATGAGTTTTCATGGTGTTTTAAAACAATGGCATTCTAGAGGGCAAAGAAAGGGGACAAATTCCAGCAATGATAAAGAGGAAAGCTAATATGGTGGCTACTGTGTGTGTGTGTGTGTGTGTGTGTGTGTGTGTGTGTGTGTGTGTGATGGTATTCCATGTATATGATACTTTTTACCATCTTCCCCTGCCCTGAGTGTGTGTGTAATGTTCTTCCATGTACAGTATACTTTTTACCATGACAAATCATCCTCAATAAAGAAACACTGAGATCTAAATGTACAGAAAGACATGAAAGTAACTAGAAAACCAAACATTTATCCACAAACAGAAAGAAGTTATGAGAAAAATCGAAATAGCTAACGACCATTTTAGTAATTCTGAAAGCCATTCATGTCCACCAGACCATATAATGGACAAGTAAGAATGTTGGAATAATTGACAGTCCTACAGTGGTGGGGATGTAGCAGATGACAGACTCACGGTTAAGTGAGTTCAGAAATGACTCAACCATCAAATAGCAAAATGTGCCCTAACTTTTCTTCTAGTGGGCTCCTCTAAACTCTACGCAAATAAAACAAAAAGAGGAAAAAGAAAAAGAAAGAAAATGCTCGGAGGAGTAGATAAGCCATCCTGAGCACAGAGCCTTAAGCGGGTTTCCAACATGCGGCACCCCACAGCCCTCTCCTCTCAGGAATAAACTGGGGGTTCTAGTCAGAGAAGGAGGCACGGACAAGAGCAGTGCTGCTCTTGCTGTAGCTGGCCCCAGGGCAGAGTTCTCTCAAAACATTGTCTCAGTTCTCCACTGTGTTCACACAAAACCCTTCCCCTTAAAACTCCCTTCTCCTTCTGCAAATCCTACCAGCATGCACCACCAAAACCAGCAACCTTCATAACAAAGGGTGCTGGTCCAACTGGATGTCTACATGTAGAAAAATGAAAATAGATCCATACTTATCACCCTGCACAAAACTAAAGTCCAAGTGGATCAAAGACCTCAACATAAAACCAGACACATTAAATCTGTTAGAAGAAAAAGTGGGGAAAACCCTAAAACTGATTGGTACAGGAGACAACTTCCTGAACAGAACACCCATAGCACGGGCTCTAAGAGCAATCAATAAATGGGATCTCATGAAACTGAAAAGCTTCTGTAAAGCAAAGGACACCGTCCTCAAAACAAAACGACTGCCTCCAGATTGGGAAAGAATTTTCACCAACCCTTTATCTGACAGAGGGCTAATATCCAGTATATATAAAGAACTAAAGAAGCTGAAAAGCAGCACACCAAGTAATCCAATTAAAAAATGGAAAACAGTGCTAAACAGAGAATTCTCTGTAGAGGAATATAGAATGGCAGAGAAACATTTAAGAAATGCTCAACCTCATTAGCCATCAGGGAAATGCAAATCGAAACGACCCTGTGATTTCACCTTACATCCATCAGAATGGCCAAGATGAAAAACTCAAGGGACAACACATGCTGGAGAGGTTGTGAAGAAAGGGGAACCCTCTTCCACTGCTGGTAGGAATGTAAACTTGTACAACCACTCTGGAAATCAATCTAGCATATTCTCAGACAACTAGGAATAATGCTTCCTTAAGATCCAGCTATACCACTCCTAGGCATATATCCAAAAGAGGCTCGAGTACACAATAAGGACATTTGCTCAACCATATTTGTATCAGCTTTATTTGTAATAGCCAGAAGCTGGAAACAACCCAGATGACCCTTAACTGAAGAATGGATGCAGAAATTGTGGTACATCTACACAATGGAATATTACTCAGCAATGAAAATCAAGGAATTCATGAAATTTGCAGGTAAATGGTAGGAACTGGAAAGGATCATCCTAAGTGAGCTATCCCAGAAGCAGAAAGACACACACAGTATATACTCACTCATATAGACATATAATATAGGATAAACCTACTAAAATCTATACACCTAAAGAAACTAATCTAGGGGGAGGACTCTGGCTAAAATGCTCAATCCCCATCCTGAAAGGCAAGCAGGATGGACAACATAAGAAGAAGAAAACAGGAAACAACCTAGAAACCTGCCACAGAAGGCCTCTGAAAGGCTCTGCCCTGCAGACTATCAAAGCAGATGTTGAAACTTATGCCCAAACTTTGGGCAGAGTACAGGGAATCTTATGTAAGAAGTGGAAAATAGTAAAATCTGGAGAGGACAGGAGGTCCACAAGGAGAGCAACAGAACCAAAAAATTTGAGCACAGGGGTCTTTCCAGAGACTCATACTCCAACCAAGTACCATGCATGGAGATAAACTAAAACCCCTGCACAGATGTAGCCCATGGCAGTTCAGTGTCCAAGTGGGTTCCATAGTAATGAGAACAGGAACTGCTTCTGACATAAACTGATTGGTCTGCTCTTTGATCACTTCCCCCTGTGGGGGGAGCAGCCTTACCAGGCCACAGAGGAAGACAATGCAGCCACTCCTGATGAGACCTAACAGACTAGGATCAGAAGGAAGAAAAAGAAACTCTCCCCTACCAGTGGACCTGGGGAGGAGCATGCATGGAGAATGAGGAGGAAGGGAGAGGTTGGGAGGGGAGGAGGGAGGGAGGGAATTAGAGAGGGGATACAAAGTAAATAAAGTGTAATTAAAAATAAAATTAAATTAAAATTTAAAAAAATTCAAGTGACAACACATGCTGGAGAGTATGTGAAGAAAGTGGAACCCTCCTCCATTGCTGTTGAGAATGTAAACTTGTACAGCCACTTTAGAAATCAATCTGGGACTTTCTTAGACAATTAGGAATAGTGCTACCTCAAGATCCAGCTATACCACTCCTAGGCCTATATCCAAAATATGCTCAAGTGCACAACAGGGATATTTATTCAACCATGTGTTTGTAGCCACTTTATTTGTAATAGCCAGAATCTGGAAATAACCCATATATCCCTCAGCTGAGGAATGGATACAGAAATTGGAGCACATTTACACAATGGAATACTACTCAGCAATTAAAAACAAGGAAATCATGAAATTTGAAGGCAAATGGTGGGAACTAGAAAAGATCTTCCTGAGTGAGGTATCCCAGAAGCAGAAAGACAGACATGGTATATACTCACTTATAAGTCGACATTAGATATAAAATATAGGATAAACATACTAAAATCTGTGCACCTAAAGCAGCTAAACAAAAAAGATAAGATAAGATGGATAAGGTAATCAATCCTCACTCATAAAGGCAAACGGGATGGACATCAGAAGAGGGAGAAAACAGGAAACAGGATAGGAGCCTGCCACAGACGGCCACTAAAAGACTCTACCCTGCAGGGTATCAAAGCAGATGCTGAGACTCATAACCAAACTTTTGGCAGAATACAGGGAATCTTATGAAAGAAGGGGGGGATAGAAAGACCTGGAGGGGACAGGAGCTCCACAGGGAGACCAACAAAAAAAAAAAAAAAAATCTGGGCCCAGGGGTCTTTTCTGAGGCTGACACTCCAACCAAGGACCATGCATGGAGATAACCTAGAACCCCTGCTCAGATGTAGCCCATGGCAGCTCAGTATCCAAGTGGGTTCCCTAGCAAGGGGAACAGGGACTGTCTCTGACATGAGCTCATGTGGCTGGCTCTTTGATCACCTCTCCCTCACGGGGAAGCAGCCTTACCAGTCCTGAAGCCTTACCAGTCACAGAAAAAGACAGTGCAGCCAGTCCTGAAGATATCTTATAAGCTAGGGTCAGATGGAAGGGGAGGAGGACCTCCCATATCAGTGGACTTGGAAAGGGGCAAGGGAGGAGATAAGGGAGGGAGGGTGAAATTGGGAGGGAATGAAGGAGGGGGCTACAGCTGGGATACAAAGTGAATGAATATAAATTAATATAATATAAAAATTATATTAATTAATATAAAATTAATATTAAAAACAAAAATAAAAAACTCCCTTCTCAGCACAGGCTTGCGCCTGTGCCTCCCTCTGAACATGGCCATCTTCCACCCAATTCCAGATGTCACTCATTTTCCTACTTCTAAATCTTCACCAGCTTCAGAATCCTTGTTCTGCTGAGTTTCCACAGCCTTCCACTCCTATGTTCTAGCCCCAGCAAAATGTATGGAACTCAGAAAACGTTAAAAAGGTAATAAAATTCTGACTACCACAAATGACATGGTTGTACGGCGCAGATTCGCAGGCAACCTAGTCAGTTTATCTTGTGGTGACTTGGGGAGACCTTCGGCACTCAAGTGGGGGCCATGAAAGACACTGTGAGTCAGTCATCCATGCTGAGATCCGAGCCATGACAGCCAACTGTCACACACACAAGATGCTCCTGTTAGCAAATATGTATCCCTACTTTAAGGTCATTTCTCATTCTACTACAAAATAGTATTACTGGAAAATACTTTATGGACTAAATTAAGTTCTAATTACACAGTGACTGAGGTGAGGCAGGGCACAGAATCCCTGCTCTCTCTCTTGTTTCCAATTTCCACCTTTACTGTGTTACAGAGGCCTCACACCCCTCTTAGTTCCTGCCTCCTTTTATTCTATCACAGCCTCTGACCTAAGCCTAAAAGGACTCTTTGAACTCACAGGTCCATCTATGTCATCACCTCAGTGCCAAATGGTCCTGGTTTACCTTTTGAAATTAACTGTGCCTAGTCCATCATTCAATACTGTCCCAGTTTCCCTCCTACCTCCCAGCCCCAGGCCCCACCTCCATGCAGGACTCTCCCTTTGGTACTGTCTTCTGTGTACCTGCTTTTATAAATCCCTGTGTATCTCCTTTGTGACACCTTCTTTGCTTTCCTTTCTTTTGTTAATTCTGCTTTCTCCCTCCCACTCACCTCACTAGATGTGAAGGTGTTTTAACCTTTAGATTTCAGATGTGTTAATCACAAAGTTCAGGAGCACAAGTTAGAACCACCATCATCATAATAGCAGCAATGCTAAATTGAGCTGACTTCACTATTAGACCTGGTTTAGTTGAGCTTTGTTTTGTTCTAATCTGCATTTCACAGTAATGGTCAGAAAGTCGTTCTCCAAAGAGAGGAGGAGCTCACCGTAAAACAGAGGTGAGGTGAGAGCTCAGTTAACCCCGCCACCTTAGAAGGCTTGGGGGAGAATCCTAGAGTTGTGGCCATCTGAAAGTTGCAGCATAGAAAGGACAGAGGATGCCATTGACATCCCATCCCCTTTTTCTAATGGCTTACACCGCTGGAAGGAATGTCTAAAAGGATATTTAAATTCAGAATAAAATTCCAGAAACCTCAATTTTAATTGCATACCAACTGCAAAATATTTCTTTCATCGTCTAAACAGAAGAAAGGCTATAATACACGCTGTCTGCTTTTTTCAGAACTCAGCGATTAACCTTTAAGATTCTTTTCTAGGATAAATGCTTCTTTCCCCAAAAAAAATGTATCTTGAGACTAGATCTTAATCTTCTAAAAATCTAACTCTTTTCATGGATGACAATGAAACCACAAACCCTCATATAAAGCATCAGCATAATAATTTAGACACTGAAATTTCAGAGGCTCTTCTCTACATTGGAAAGTTAATAATTTTTAGAAGTCAAACACACACACACAAAGCTACCTTCTTCTCCAAACAAACACATTCACAACACCCAATTTGATTACTCAACAGCAAATCACAGCAAACACAAGGGAAGATTGGGCTGCCGTTTCCATGGTGATGACTTGATGTGGTTCAGCTCTTCTGGGAATGAAACCAAATCCCCAAAAGCAGGGGGGGAAAAATCAGCAGCAAGAATTCTCTAACATATGGCAACTGCCAACAAACCAATGTGGGGAAAATACCTTTATATTCTCTTCCTCTCTACCAGGAGAAACACCTTCCCATTACACTATTAGAAAAAGCACCTAGATTTTGTTGGTCATTCTGTGTGTAATTCAAAACTGACTACTACCAGGTTCCTTTATTCTTAGATTAAGAGAGCTGTTGCCTCCCAGCTAGATTCCTCCACTCACGAATCCCCAGGATAGCACTTAAACCGGGGTGAGAAACATATCCATCCTCCCATGACAACTCCTCATTAATCCTAAAGGGAAACTCAATCTGTAGGCTTGGCTCTTGGGAAGGAATGTAAATGCATTTTAGCATCTCTAATGCTTTAGAAGTCTTGATTGCCACAGAGAGGAGAGGGTTATTTCTACACTTTTAAATTTTATTTCCTTTAATATCATCACCATTAATACTATTATTACTGCTGTTAGTAATGGAGCTGAGGGCACACATGCGCCCACAGTACATGTGCAGAGGTCAAAAGTCAACTTTTTAGAGTCAGTTCTTTTTTATTTTCCACTTTTATGATTGTCCAGAGGATCCAATTTGGGTTGTTATGCTTATACAACAAGCACTTTACCCACTGAACCATCCTGTCCATTCTGCCTTTATTCTCCTAATCTAATTATTACAGCGAGTTCTTAAACAGGAAACAATAGCTTGTTTTGTTTTCCCAATCTTAACATCTGTGCTTTTTTTTTCTTTTTAACATTTATTTTCATGACAGTTTTGTACAAAGTGTTTGATCATATTCACCTCCTCTCCCCAGACCCATGCCCTCATCCCTAGCCTCACAACTTTGTGTCCTTTAAAAATGAACCAAAGGACCTTCAATACTAACTTGCACTACACTGCCCAAATAGTCTTGGATGTGTGCAAGGCCACATCTGCACCTTGTAAACAACAAACTAAAGGTCACTTGAAATCTACACTTGAAAAGTCTGTGTCTTTACAAGAACGAAAACTCTATCGACATGCAACATACAGTCAATGAAAATGGCCGCCTCCACATGGATAAACACCTCCAGTGATAAAGGCGCCCAAGAACAAGCTGTCTGCTCTATTTTGAACAGCTTGTAGCTTCAAAAAAAGTTTCTTAACTCATATTTCCACACACCACTGGCCTCAGTTGCGCAAGCCCAAAAATACACGATGAAGCCTAATGCTTTGTCCAACATCCCCTCATGTATGTGTGGTTGGATGGATAGAGCCCACTGCCCCCATTCCTCCCAAGCCGCATCTCTGTCCTCTTCCTCAGTGGTGATGCCTCCTGTCTCCTACCGACCCTACCTACTCAGCGACCTCCCAAGTTACTTGGCTTGCCAATGACTTCAATTCTCAGTGAAGGTTTTCAAGTGAGAAGTTGGCCCAGATTGGAGGTTTTCATATAAAATATTTAATTTAAAGCATCCATGGAGGGCTGGAGAGATGGCTCAGTGGTCAAGAGTACTAATTGCTCTTCCAGAGATCCTGAGTTCAATTCCCGGCAACCACATGGTAGATCACAACCATCTATAATGTGATCTGATGCCCTCCTCTGGCATGCAAATGTATATCCTGGTAAAGCACTCAAAATAAATACATAAATCTTAAAAAAAAAAAAAAAAAAAACACCTAAAGCATCCATGGAGAAAGCCCTAGAGAGCAATGAATACTGAGGTGACTTTGAAAATGAGTTACTAGCTTGGCTGTTTAAATTTACATATATTAAAATAACACACACACATACACACATGTGCAGGCATTCTGGCCTACAGTTGTGATTCCTGACCTAAATTATTCTTTTTTAAAAAAATAAATTAATAGAGCATATCTGAAACATTGATACTTTTTTAAGGATTGACTTTATTATCTATTCCTCTCTTCTCCTCTCTCTCTCTGCGTGTGTGTGTGTGTGTGTGTGTGTGTGTGTGTGTGTGTGTGTGTGAGCGCGTGCACCGACAATGCATGTGGGTTCACACAAAGGCCAGAGGAGGACATAGATCCTCTTATGCTGTAGGTACAGGTAGCCGTTGGTGGCTTCCCTATTTGAATGCTAGACACTGACCTCTAATGCTCCAAAAGAACAGCAAGCACTCTAAACCACTGGGGCTATCTCTTTAGCCCCCAAATCTGAGAATTTAAGGAGACCCCCCCTGCTCAGGGTACAAGAGAGTCATCATTCATGTCACGGGGCAACTCCCACAAGTTAGTACAGCAACTAGCAAGCCAACTTCCAGCAGTGCCTGAAGTGCAAATCCATCACACCAGCGTGAAGGAGGCACAGTCAGAAAACACTTATCAGTGGATAACGACAGGAACAAGTGTTTCCTGAAACACAGCGGAAGATTACCACAGAATATTCAAGGACACACTATCGATTTTAACCTGCAGCTGTTTCCTTTATCAAGAGAAAACTGTTTCCCAGGAATATAAGCTGCTGTCTGCTCTGAATCGCAAGTTCTGCCCTCCAAACCACAGGTGAGGTATTTGCCTTCTGTCGACCACAAAGATACCCTTACGAGGTCACTGGTCTTCTCCAATAGAGGGCTGCTCTAAACCATTTGGCAACATCCAAGCCAAATAAAACCATCCCACAGATCCCTGGGGACTAATTGCCACAGACCCCAGACTATGGAACCAAAAGAGAGAGAGAGAGGTTCATCCAAAATTATGGGAGGTATTATTTTATGATCACATACCTACCTGCCTCATAGTCTAAAGCATTTGTTTACTTAACCAACACCTACAACAGATAAAAAGTGGCCTGGCCACAGGAGCTGCCACAGGCAAACTCTAGAAAAGGAGCTGGAGGCTTAAGTCCCAAGTGACTAATTATCAAACGGCCATTCATGAGTTTAAACACTTTTGTTACAAATTTATATCAGAGTTATACAATGCCCCAACAAATATTCATTATTTCATTTCCTGGCTTACCCCTGTCCATTGTCCTTGATCCAGCAGCTCTATCGGGGACTGTCAGATGGTCTTGGTTATTACTCAATGAAGAAGTGTCATCTCTAGATAAAGAGTTCAAAAAACCGCTTTCTGCCATGACGGAGCTGTTTTCTGGGGCCCGGCAGTTGCTTCCTTCTGAGGACGCAGGCGTGTGGACCTGCACAGCGAAGGTCAGGGGGTGCCCCACATTTACCGCAGCAGGCGAGCTGTTAACCATGTCCAGCCAGGACTGTCTTTCTTTAGATCCCGAGGAAGGAAACCGGCTGGGCGCCTTTACTGTGTTTTCCAGAGAGGAGAAAGAAGACGATGTTTCCCTCCGTTTAGGTGAAGAAGAAGATGCCCGCCGTGCAGCCTATTTTCCACAAATAAAATCAGAAGAAGGAAGAGGAGGAACAGGAGAAGAAGAAAAAAGGCATTTTGAATTAAATTACCATTCTCTTTGTTTTTATTAAAATTCTCCCAGAATTGTCTCAAAAAAGTAATCAGAAATATATTTTCTTTTAAATCAAGGAACAAATATATGATACTTTTTTCTCTATGGAAGCTACCAGAAGCCATTCTCTAAAACTGATTTGTGTAAGTTTGAGTTCACCAGATAAGATCTAAAAAATCTCTATATCAAAAATTTAAAAGTTTTAAGTTTCTCCAACAATTTAAAGACTCTCTTAGAACAATTCTTTGGAATGCTTGTGGGTACAATGATAGCCTGTCAGCTATTCTTGAATTCACAATGAAATGAGCAAAAACAACTGAGGAAGGTAATTAACGGAAAGAAAGCAGAAGTCTGGGGTGTGGCCCAATAGAAGACTACTTTCTAGCAGGTGCAAGACCTTCAAGTAGCAATTACCTACTCCTTAGCACGTGACCCACCATAAACTCATCACCATAAAACTTAAAAAATAAGCTAAACATGTCACTTCAAAAGTCTTCACCACAATCTTACATGTTATCATTTTGTGACAGGGAATCCAGATGTCCCAGTGTGTGTAAGAAATCAGAGGAATCCATTCTCTCCTTAAACCATGTGAATTCCTTGTAGTGAACCCAGAGGTCAGCCTTGACAGCAAGCTTCCTTAACTATGGAGCCATCTTGCTAGCCCCAGTCACTTTCAAATTTTAATACAGTTTCACTGAGTGAGACAAGAATATATTTATAGCCCCTGAATTCATGAGAAAGAAGGCAGGGCTGTGCCGCTGATGGAGATCAGCAGGTCACTGTGGGATCCTCTGACAGAGACTTTGAAGCGTGCTTCCAAGGGCAAATGATCACCCTGAAGGACGCTTCACCAATCCACAGACATAGTACCAAGGCCACATCAACAATAAGGACATTCTGTTGAGACAGACACCACTTATGCTGAGATTTTATATTACTTACATTTTGATAATGCAAAATTTTGAGAATTTTGACAAATAGTTAAATATGCATATGATATATATGTACATATATACACATTATACATACATGCAAGTAGTTTTAGGTGAGTTTATATTTTTGAATGCTACCCATACCAAAAGAAAGCTCTGGTAACTGCTTCCACTTTTAACATTATTCACCAATAAAATCCAAACATCTAGACGCAGTGTGCTCTAAGTTACCCTATACCCCCACCATGGCATTAGACAGAAGGTTGCTTGTGGTTCAGTTTCATGCCGTCATCCTATTGAATAATCCTGTCAACCATGGAAGTGTCAGGGTAAAGACTGTTAAAAGAAGAAAACATCCGGGCCTTCTTCAAAACCTCTGAAATACAGCAAGCAAGTCGGAATGCTTACCTGTGTTCTAACAGTACAGCGCTGTGAGTTTCAAGTGCTCTGAGCTTTTGATGGGAAGAACTGCGACTAACTAACATGTGTCTTCACAGATGCTCAGTGAATGTAGGCTGCCAAATGATCGATAAATCTACTGTGCTTCTTTTTGTAATGTGTGTGTTGTGCACCCCTGGAATCGTGAGGAAGATGTCAGGAATTACCTTCAAGAGTGCTTCCACCGTATTTACTGAGACAGGTAAGGTCTCTCAATCGATCCCAGAGCTCACCATATGGCCACTTTTCCAGGCAGGTTGTTTTAGGGACCTCGCCTCCCTCCCCCTCCCCGGTCTCCACCTTCTAAATCTGGAATTACAACCAAACCACCACATCTACCCAGCAATTACTTGGGATCTGGGATCTGAACTCACGTCTTCATGCTTTCACAGCAACCATGTTAGCCACCTGTCTATCTCTCCAGCCCAGAAATAAATCTACTTTCAATATTATCAGAGCATTAAAATGACTAGTAAGATATGAAAACAACTCATTCTGTGAAGTGTCAAATAGCTTGACAGCTGGCAACCCAGACCAATTAACAACTAGTCACCTAACCAATTAAACAACCAAGAGGACAAAGCTCTGTAAGTCCTGCTTCTCCAGGAGAGGAACACACAAGCCCTACACTATCCAAATAAATGCACTGATATTTTACTCATTAGATGAATCTATAAAATAATTAACTGCTTCAGTACTGGCACATTCTCCTATTGTGAACTATTCTGGTCAAACTCGCCTTCTGTTTCATTGGCTTCTCTTCATTGCAGAGATCAAGCCTGAGCTCTGTCACTCTTGCCGTGGTGATTTAATTGGCTTAGAGAAAAATGGCATTTTTGAGAAAAAGACCACAGTTGCAGCTACACTTGCTGTGTTTCTTTCTAACCTCCAAACTCTCCTTTAAGAACTAGGGAAGGGCTTCTTAATGAAGAGCTGGTCAGGTCTGCAAAGCATTTTTGGTTGACTGTTAATGAAAATACTCTTACTCCATGTTCCCAAGACCCCACGTTCCATTTGTAGAATTGTTTTCTTGTCCCTCCTCTTTTTTCAGAGCACATGCATTTGTGTGTGCATGCTGGCGGGGGCTGCCTGACAACCCCAAGTGTCTTTCTCACAGTCCACCTTGTTTGTTGAGACAAGGTCTGTCATTGCCCTGGAGCTAACCAAAGAGGCTAGGCTGGCTGGCCAGCGAGTTCCTATGATAATCCTATCTCTGCCTCCCTGCTACTGAGATTATAAGTACATCACCACACCAAGAACTTTAAATGGATTCTGAGATCAGGCTGAGACCCTCGTGCCTCCAAGCCAAGCACTTTACCAACAGAGCCATCTACCCTGCCCTAGATTTTGTTTTAAAATTTAAAAAGAGTGAATATTAAAATGAATGAAATAGAAAAAGAGATGTGAAAAACTGGGGAAGGTTGAAAACAAACTGAGAAAAAGGTATCTGTGTTAGGTGTTGAGGGTAGTCAATGAAACAGAAAGTGAGAACTGCAGAGCAAATTGGACACGGAGTTCATTTCAGAAGAATCCACCTGGGGTCACTTTTGTAAATAACACATTGCCAAAATATGGCTTATTGTTTTCTAAGATTCTGTAGCTGCCAGTAGCCAATACCAGGCACAGTATCCTGGCCTTCCTGTAATTATCCTTATCATATACTTACAAAACAATAGAGAATGAAGGCAGAAAGGCATAGGTACACTTTCTCTCCTCCCCATCCCTGTTTGACTAGTGAGTCTCTCTTTCAAAGCTAGTTCCCATGCCTGATCCTGTAGGAAGTCTCTCCAATAGCATCAGGCTGTAAGGATACCATACCTGGTGCCCTCTTCTTCCACATCGGATGAATATTAGTTTATTTGACAACATATTGCTATTGCTGATTGACTGCTAAATCTTTTCTGGTGGAGCTACTTGAGAACAGGCTGTTTTTAGTCATTTTTACACTTGCATTTTTTTCCTTGCATCTGTGCCCAACACATAGTTGGTTGATAACAAATTACTGCCAGGAAAGAATAGATGAGAGAACCAGCTCTGCAAGAAAAATCTGACCAAAGTATCTTAGTCTCTTACAAAGGAGCTTCCTCAAATCTCCACCAACTTGCTGAATCGACTGATAACTTCAGGAGAGAGGAGAGTTATGAGAGTCAAATAGACCCACAAATGCTCACAATCTCAAGCAGCTTACTTTTCCAAGGGAATTGATAACAACGTGTTTGTAATTCATTTCTGAGTGTCGGAGTTTCAAATATCTTCAGTGAGAAAACTGAAATCATATTAATGATTGCACCTTCTACTTATTACGCTTATGTATTCATGTGTTTGTGGGTGGACACACACACACACACACACACACACACACACTCTCTCTCTCCCCCAGAGAAGAGCTACCGGGGGAAGTAATTCCCTCCTTCCACCATGTGAGTCTCTGGGATCAAACTCAGCTTATCAGGCTTGTTGACAAACACCCATTCTACTGTGATATCTCCCTGGCCACGTGACTATACTTTTTAACTGACTGACATGATTGAATTCAAATATCAAAAATAGATCTTCTCATTTTATTTGTAGGATTTTTTATTATTAGAAAACTTTAATTAAAATGCTAGTTAGCTCTAACATCCCTTTTAAAAAAATGTGTTCAAAACACAAGCTCAACATGATGAGAAGCAATTTAAAATAACCACTAAAAGCTGGTAATTAGGAAGAAGTGATTCAGCAGAAGTCTTAGCAGCATTAATCAGTGTGTGCTGGAGAAGGAGCTAGAAAAAAAATAACAAGATTAACATAATAAAACCAAATGGTAATGAAGGAAGGAAAGTATACATATTTCTTTACATAATTTTTGTATTGGGGTGTATGTGTGTGTGTGTGTGTGTGTGTGTGTGTGTGTGTGTGTCTGTGTATCTGTATATGTGTGCCTGTGTGTGTGTCTATGTGTGCATGTGAGCACAAATGTGTGTGATGGAGGAAGGGGGCACATACCACAGCACACCTGTGAAGGTCAGAGGATAACTTCCTGGAGTTGGTTGTCTTCCACTGTGGTTCCAGAAATCAAGCTCATGTCGGGCTTGCATAGCCCAGACTTTCTACATGTTTATCAGCAGTATTAATAACAGTAAATAAATAGGTTCTCTAAGCCCTGAGAGGCTCTATGGCTATTTTTCACCTACATAATAATTGAAACAGGACCTTGTCTGTCACTGACCTCCTGGGTAACTTTAGGCAATTAACAGACAAGATATCACTTCCCACAACAATCTTCGGTATGCATGTGACTTTGCAAAGGTCATTTTTATCTTCAGTCATATTCTACTGTCTTCCTGCTAACACTCCATTGGCCAACACTCTGCACCAGGCGCCTTCTAATACCAAGAACATTTCTAAAGCAAAACTACATCACAGTCTGTATGTGTTAGATGAACTCTTCTATGGCTGCCCATCACAAGTAGAAACCTTTTCATTAGCAGAGAAGTTATGTGGGCTGCCCTGACAGCGTTGCCCCCTTCCTCCCCTTATCTGCCATATTGGCCTTTTTACTTCCCATGTGCATATCTGGGGTCCCTTCCAAATGACTGGCTTTCCCTGTACATCTCTGGTAGGCTGTCTTTGGGCTCAATTCCAGTATCAGTTCTTCTGCACAATCTCCCCTAACTGGAGTGCACAGAGCAACCCCTGTCCACTCTCCTGGGCACTTCATGGTTTTATCTTCTTCACAATGTTTATCGTTACTTGAAGGCATTTGTTTCAATTATTAATTTGTGGCCCCTCTTCAACTAACCACTTAATGATACTGATGCTCAAGGGAGATGGTGTCCTCAACAGGGCCTAGCAGGTGGCAGGTACACAAAATTATGCATCAGCTTCCTGATTGACAGGTACTTAAACAGGAGCTAATAATACAATGTGAGAGAATATATATATATATATTTCTGGTTTATTTTCTGAGACATGGCTCACTGTGTAGCCCAGGCTGGCCTTGAACTTGAACTCCTCTTGCCTCTGTACCCGAGAGATGGGATTATAGGTCTATGATATTGTGCTTAGACTAAAATAATATCTTTGGTAAAGTATAAACATCTTGAAATTTCTACCTACAAAGTCATTAGGTTTACTTGCTTGGAATTTTGTTACCTCGTTTGTAAAACTAAAACAGGAGCTTTCTGAAAGTCTGATAGAACTATTGTTCTTAAGGGACGTGCAAAATCTTTGTACAAGGGAAAACCAGTCTACATGCTGGAGGAATGGCTCAGAAGTTAAGAGGACACTTCTCTTGCTGAGGAATGGACTTGGTGCCCAACACTCATGTCAAGTGGCTCACAGCCTTCTGTAACTCCATTTTCCGAGATCTGACGCCCTCTTCTGGCCTCCAAGGGCAGTGTACTCATGTCTACACACCCACCTACACATAAATAAAAATACAAACTTCTCTGTGTGTGCCTGCCTGTCTTCTCTGTCTCTCTCTGTCTCTCTCTCTCTCTCTCTCTCTCTCTGTCTCTGTCTCTCTCTTTATTGTGTAGCTCTGGCTGTCCTGGAACTTGCAATGTAGACCAGGCTAGACTTAAACTCACAGAGACGTACCTCTTTCTGCCTCCCAGGTGCTGGGATTAAAAGTGTGCAACACCATGAATGGCCCATACTGTTTTAAAGGAGTGCCCAGGGAAATATTCTTGGAGAGTGTGGATGAGACCATGATAGCAGTCCACTTTTCCACCTATCAATGCATTCAAGTTCAAACATGCACTGGGCGTACTTATAAACATCATTAATAAACAAGAAAATATTAAATATGGCTTCTGATTTTAATGATTTGGTTGTTAGGGTCTAGAAAGATAGCTCAGTGGTGAAAAGTATATATTACTCTTACAGAGGGCCCAGTTTTGCTTCCCAGAATCCACATTGGCTACATTATTCATGTGTTGTGCATATATATATATATATATATATATATATATACTCAGGCACACATACATATACATAAAAATTAACATTTATAAATGAATGCAGTAATTATATAAATAGCACAGACACCTAAAGCCCCAAGCATAAGGTCAATTATAGCAACAGCATGAAAAGGCATAAAAAAGTAAAGTGTTCCTGAAATGCAGAGAGAATTTAGAATAAGAACAAGGTAGAATTGTATATATATACCCATTACTATGAATACCGACTAAAAGGATTAACAGAAAAAAACACCCTCCAAATAAGAATTAAATAAAACCAAAAACAAACTAAAAGGGCAAATCTGTCCTGGGTTAGAAGACACGGAATGCTTCAGCAAAGGAAGTCATGCTTATAGCAGACTGAAAGATGCTGTGAATGTGGAAGTGGAGTGGCATCCAAACTAAAGCTTCCTACAAGCTGAGAAACTTTCTCCCTGCAGGCACTGAAGGGAAGCCTAGAAGATTCAGGGCAAAGCAGGCATTTTTCTGGGCTGATGACAAAGGAGGAATTAGTGGTAAGAATGTGACAACGAATGTGAAGTCTCTATGGCCTTGAATAAAAAGGCCAAAGGGTAGGGCCTCGGATGGTGATATAGGTCTTGAATCTTAGCACTTAGGATGATGAGGTAGCCAAAGCTCTGTGAATTCAAGGCCAGCCTGGCAAATCAGTATTATTAAAAGTACTTTTTGTATGATTTCTTGAACTCTACCAAAGGTTTGGTTATGAGTTTTAGTATCTGCTTTGATACACTGCTAGGTAGAGTCTTTCAGAGGCCCTCTGTGGTAGGCTCCTGGCCTGTTACTTGTTTTCTCCTACATCCAATGCACATCCCATTTATCTAAGTAAGGGTTGATCATCTTACCCTGTGTCCTCTTTCTTGTTTATCTTCTTTAGGTGTATAGATTTCATTATATTTATCATATCTTATAGGTCTGTATAAGTGAGTGTATACCATGTATGACTTTCTCCTTCTGGGATACCTCACTCAGAATGAAAGAAGGGGGAGTTAGTATGACATTGAAAGGATAGGAGCTCCACAAGGACAAAATATATCTGGGCACAGGGTCTTTTCTGAGACTGGTTCTCCCACCAAGGACCATGTATGGATATAACCTAGAACCCCTGCTCGGATGTAGCCTGTGGTAGCTCAGTAACCAATTGGTTTCCCATGGTAAGGGGAACAGGGACTATTTCTGACAGGAACTCAATGACTGGCTCTTTGGCCTCCCCACCCCCCAAGGGAGGAGCAGTCCTGTTAGGCCACAGAGAAGGACTTTGCAGCCAGTCCTGAAGATACCTGATAAAGCAGGGTCAGATGAAAGGGGAGGAGGTCCCCCCTATCAGTGGACTTGGAAAGGGGCATGGAGGAGATGAGGGAGGAAGGGTGGGGTTGGGAGGGAAGGAGAAAGTGGGATATAGCTGGGATACAGAGTTAATAAAATGTAACTAATAAAAAAATAATAATAATAATTTAAGAGGAGGGAAAAAAAGTACCTTTTGGGGTCATTTAAAAAAAAACAGACTAGAAACAGGGAAAGAAAGAGCCTGTTGTTCCAATGACCGCAGCACGTGCTAATGAGGGGGTTGGAATTAGCCAGTGGGAGCAGGAGGCAGGACGAGGTGGTGGGACAGCCGCCCTGCTAGCGGATGTGAAGACGAGCTGTCAAAGCAAGATACAAAAATATACAACATCGAGTTTTAGCAAAGTTTGAAAATCAGTTCAATTTCCAAACATAAAGCTTATGATTTTTTTTTTCCTAAGGAGAAAGTTGGTTTTCCTTCCTCTCTGTTTCTTGCATGCGTGTATATTATAGGTTTGGGTTTAGATATTATATTCACTGCTAAGTCTTCCAGTAATTACCTATTTGAAAGTGTTTGTACCATTTTGTATAGTGGATATTGAATGACCAAGTGACATTTGGTAGACAGCTATTCAAGACATAGCCTGTTTAAATGAAATCTCTTTTTCTAAAATTATCCTACACTTGTTTGTTCAGCTCTCAACTTCCTCCTCTATCCCTGGCCAATGAGCCTCTATTCAGAGTTTATTTTACTTCCTGCTACTTTCGCTTGCTTTAGATGGCTTGCATCAATGTTCTGTGAGACACAAAGGAATTGTTCTTCTGAAAAGCATCAAAGAGTGAATACTGAACCATTCTATTAAAATATCTGCCTGAGCTGCCTGAAGCTGGGGTTATAAATATTTATCCCCCTTTTTATATCTGATCCAAGTCTTGGTGGTCTACGCTCAAAGCACACCCAAGTCCCAGCCATCTCGCTTACCTAAGGGCCTGAGTGCCATCCCAGAAAGCTCATTGCCAGCTTGTACCACAGAACAATGCACACTTTTCTGTCTTCTATGAAAATAGGCCTCTCCCTGATGCTCTAGGTTTCTTCCATATACCAGCCCCGGTCAAAACCAACTTCACACCCCTTCTGCTCACAGAGTTCAAAGTCCTGCTCAACGGTCACCCAGCTGACTCAAAATGCCTCTGCAGGCCTTTCCTCGGCTCTAAGCTGGTGGGATACATTCTGATCATCTGTGCCAATTAGGCGCCAAGCCGGCTCTCTGACTGCTTCTCTCCTCAGCCATCCTTCTCTACTTCTTCCATAGGAGACCATCCATCTATGATGGCCACTGCGTCTATCTCTTTGATGAGGGAGTTTCACCCCACAAAGAGTTCCAAGAAGAGAGTTCACAACTTAAAGTCAATCAACATAAACAGACCAGGTTATCAGGCAGTGCCTTTAAATTTAAACTTGGAAGAAGAAAATATCTAGTGAAAGCTTTAGTGCCATTAATAGCTCTTAAAACACTTAGTATCTTAGGACGCTGAGACACATGATATGAGAAGTTGCTTCCTTTTATACTCTTTGAAAAACTGAAGAAATTTGAATAATGAGATCTACGAACTATCTTTCTAAATGCAATGTACAGAACCCCTGTCTATTTTTAAGCCTTTTAAATAAGCCTGGAGGAGGGAACACTATCATTTCCTTAAGAGTCAGGTCATGTTGGGGCTGGTGGGACGGATCGGCGAACACAGTGCTTGCCATTCAAGCTCAAGGATCTGGAGTCAGAATCCTAGCACCCACATAAAATGTTGGGCACAGTGACAGGCAAGTGCACAGAATGCCCACAGTGAGAGACCCTGGAGCTTCCTGGCTGGCTAGCCACCCTCGGGGATCAGTGAATCCTAGGTTCTGTGTGCAATACAGAGGTTGGCTCCTGAAGAATGACAACTGGGTCCACCTTAGCATACACTTCTACATGTTCCACACCTAGACACAGAAAGGCGAAAACGGAAGTCCGCCCACTGTCATTCCTGGGAGGCCTTTTCAGCTTGAAAGAACAGAATCTAAAGCTGTTCTTCGCTCTCCCACGATCCTGTAGCGTACCACATCCCCTAGTGGAATTCAGCCCATTGTCATTTGCTGCTAGAACCAGAAGTCCAAACTCTCCAGTACTGAAAACTAAGATTATCTAAATAAGATAAGCTAAGCACTGAATTAATTATTCTAAACCTTGAGAGTTTTGAGACAGCTTTCCAGAATAATATTATTTTATTCTGTTGAGTTCAACTTCATGAAATGAAAAGTTACTGCCCAACTGTTAACAAACAAAAACAAAATCTTGAAAAAAAAAATTTTCACCCTAGGCTAGCCTATATCATACTGAGTAAAACAATAATTTGATTCATCCTCTGGATAAAAGCCATCCAGATTTTTTTTCTTCCACTTTGCCTATTTAAATAGTAAGCCTAATGTTATTTAACCAAGTGTCTTCTGTGTGTGTGTGTGTGTTTGTATTTTTTTTTTCAGAAACAAGAGAAAATAAAAACAAAATCTGCCTAGGAAATGTGTGAGGAGAAGTAACATACTCTGTTACTAGGAGAAAAAAATAAATAAACCAACTATTTAACATTTGTCCTAGTTTGGTTTTTGTTGCTGTAATAAACACGATGAGCAAAAACAGCTTAGGGGTGGTTTTCTTGCCTTAAAGGTCACAGTCATTCATCAGGGGAAGCCAATGCAGGCACTCAAGGTAGAAACCTAAGCAGAGGCCAGAAAGGAAAATTGCTTACTGGCTTCCTCTACACAGCTTGCTCAGCCTGCTCTCCTATTCACCTAGACTATCTGCCTAGGGATGGTACCACCTACCGTGGGCTGGGCCCTCCTTCATCAATCACTAACAAAATAGCTCCACAGAATTGTCCACAGACAATCTGATGTGTGTGTATTGTTTTTGTTTCGTTTTTTTAATGAGGATCCTCTTCTGAAATAAGAATAGCTTGTATTAGGTTGACAAAATACTAACCAAGACAACATTAATCTGACAGTTTTATCATGTATTATTTTTTAAAATAACTAGTAAAAATGATCGACTTACAACTTCTTAAGAAACAACATTTAAGGACCGGGTAGGCAGCTCAGTTGGCAGTGTGCTTGTTCTGGGCTCAATCCCCAGTGCCATATATAAACCAAACATGGTGGTATACGCCTATAGTTGCAGTAATCATCGTGGGGGAGTGAGTGGAGATGAGAAGTTCAAAGTCATTGTTGCCTAGATAGCAAGTTAAAGGCCAGCTTGGGCCCCTTGAGACACTGTCTCAAATAGACAAGCAAACAAACATAAGCGTTCCTTCATTTCCTCATGTTCATATGATCAGTGCTGGACTTTAGGTACATGGATAGGCAAGTATCATGGTATTATTCCAAACAGGTTTCCACTGTCAGGAAATAAAGACAAATAATATCAAATTCCTCATGGCCTTGGGAAGCAATTTTCAAAACCAGGAAGGAGAAAAAAGACATTAATTCCAATAAAAGTGATGGATAAATCTGAGCCATTAAACTCACGATCAGCCATTTATAAACAGAAACCATGAAGGCATTTTCAAATTAGTGAGAATGGCACACTTTTAGTTGACAAGCGCGCATGACAAATACATGTTATTTCAAATGTCGACAGCAACAATATGGGAAATCCCATCAATCAACAAGAATGAAGAAGACGGGGAAGAGGAGGCAGAAGCTAAAAATATCTAACGGACACAAAGAGAAAATAGAAATGGCTCTAACCATGGAAAGGGGTTTGGCCTCACTAACAATCAAATCAGTAAAAATCAAATAAACACTATTGTTTCTCAAGGTTGTGTGAGGATTGAATGATTGTGTATTTAAAACACCTGGTATATGATAACCATAAGGCTGTAAATGTGGCTGGTGAAGTAGGAGTTAGCAAGCAGGAGGTCCTGAGTTCAACCACCTACCCAAAACAACAACAACAATAATAATAATGACCTAGTAACTGACTTTTTAAAAAAATCTATATCCCCAATGACCTTTCTGTGACCCTTTCTAGTGAACCATATATTCCAACATAAAATAATTCTCCAAAGTTTTGGCATCCATGAAGACCTGAACTTCCATACCTTACAATGCAATTTGGATTCTTCTTTAGAAACCTAACACACCAGCCCACATGCAATCTTACTGATAGGACCCCCAGCTGCCATCTCATCTTTCTGTTTTGCTTTTTGTGCTCTGTTTTTAATATCACTTTTAAATTAATTTTTCATTGTTGTATCCCAAGCACTTAAGCAAGTGCCCATGATATTTATTCTGAGGGACTGACATTCCTTCTGAGAATAAGTAGGGCAAAATACACACTGCCAAATGAGCCTCTGCAGGCATTGGGCTGCCACTCAAAAGCCCTTTGCATCTCTACAGATCCTCTGAGTATGATCCAGTCCATCTGTGGGTTATGAACAAATACATCAAGATTGTCATCACTGTTGGTTGCTATGGAGAAGGCTCTGAGTTGACACCCTGAGTCAGTGCCCTGCAAATTACACTTGTTCTTTGGAAGGCACCTTAACTTAGTCAATTTTTTTTTAAATGGCCAAAATGGTCTATGTATAATTGGAAGGAGTGATGCCCACACAAAGGATTAGTGACCCACAGACTACTCACATCTAAACGTACCACAGGAGAGGAGGTTGCAGAAGCACACGGAGCGGGCTCCACAGCTATTTCGGGATCTTCCTGCTCACTCTCACTGTAACATTCTATAACCGGAAGAAACATGCTTCAGGTTCCAAGGCTCTCATCAGTTATTTCATAATGTATGAGCAAAGGTTTTTCTCCATCTGCCTTTTGCAATTTCAAGCTAATGCAAAAGGCAAGCATCCAAAAAAAGTAGAAAGCAAGAAATGGCAGAGTGAGTCCTTCTACACAGGTCTCTCTTCCCCAGTTGATAATCAATGGGTGCCTACCTTACAGAAAGGAGGACCAACAAGGTGGTTAGGGGCCGACATCACAGCACTGTAATGAATTCCCTTATCTGCTTAAATTTGCCACTTTTCCATTTCTAAATTTAAGATTTTATAATCAGAGATACAACATTCTCCTTAAACTCTTTGAGCATCCTGTAATCTGAACACTGATGGCTGCCTGATGAAAAGAAATTCAAGGGTGGGAGAAATAAGTGGCCCCATGGCAGCTCCTGGTGCCAGAGAGCATTCAGTATGCAAAATAGGGCCTATTGTAGCTTAAAAACAAAACAAAACAAAAAGAATTCCTTAAAAATGTGGGGGTCAGCCAGGTATGACTGCGCACATCCTTAATACCAGCACTCAGGAAAGCAGAGGCAGGCAAATGGCTGTGAATTTGGGGCCAGCCTGGTCTACAGAATGAGTCCAGGACAGCCAAAGCTACACAGAGAAACCCTGTCTTGAAAAGAGAGAGAGAGAGAAAGAAAAAGAAAATGTGAGTCATTATGGCACAGTCAGTGGTGGAGCTGGGAAGCAGAATGAGCCATGGGAGCTGAGTCTGTGGCTGGTTCCCAACAGCAGGAGGAGAAGGGGGCTGAGCCGTAAAATAGAGATTCCCCAAGGGAGGTCCTGGAAGAAGAAGCTTTAGAGCCTTAGAGGTCACCAAAGGTCTTAAAAAACCAGAGTGAGTCCTTCTACACAGGTCTCTGTTCCCCAGTGGATAATCAATGGGTGCCTACCTTACAGAAAAGAAGACCAACAAGGTCGTTAGGGGCCGACATCACAGCACTGTAATGAATTCCCTTAGCTGCTTAAATTTTCACCTTTCCATTTCTAAGTGTAAGATTTTATCTTCAAAGATCCAACGTTCTCCTTATACTCCTTGAGTGTCCTGTAATCTGAGCACCCTGGCACCCACAGCCTCAATGTCCCCACACTAGTGGCTAACAACATTGTGAAGATGTAGGTTCCTGTGGCTTGTGAGGCCCAAAAGTGTTCCAAGAACAATTTTAAGGTAATTTATGTCAACACACACCTGGTGGAAAGGTTAAACTGTCAGAGGAAATGGTGGGACGAAAGTTATCTGACTACAGCATGACACATGTGGGTCCATGAGTAAGAACTCCGTAAGGGGTTCTTACTAAACATTTGCATTGGCAATTGTTTGAGTATCACTGAAGCCTGCAGCTGCTCAAGTGTGGGTGAAGTGTGAAATCACTTCGAGCTGGAATGGGAAACTAGGCTCCATGGTGAGTCTGTGTGAAGATGGCTGTCTGTACCTTTTAGATCATTTCAAATGCCAAGCCATGTTTCCTCAGGATGAGGCTATACATAGAACCTGGAATTGTCTCTTTCTTCAGGATAGATTTATTCTATCCTCACATTCTTGCTAAAGTTTCAGAAATGTGAATTAGAACATACCTTCATTCTTTGTAGTGGATTCTTGATGGATTACAGCAAATCCAAGTTTGTTTAACCACCTAAGATTCAAATGGAAAGTAAATGTTTGAACAAGCAGCTCGTCCCTTTCCCCTTTGACCCTGAACCTGCGTCTTATATCAGACTTTACAATGACATTCAATCCCAATGCCACACTTAGCCTGAGTATTTCCTGGGACATTGTGAGTTTGAAACACGGACACCTAAGATGCCTGGTTTCACATACGTGTCTTTACAAGGGTCTACATCATAAGAGAAGTGGGTAAGACGTTATCCAGTGGTAGAGGTAGAAAGCTAAATGAGATAGTCTAACTATGAACAAATCTGTCTTTGTTAGTAATTATGTATTTCAAACCATTGGCCATCATCAACCAAGTGATTAAATTTAATCACTTGACATCAAATTATATTTCTGACATTTAAAAAAATGTATTGTCATTATACCTTAGCATTACACGTGTGGAGGCCAGGAGACAACTTTTGGGAGTCAGTTCTCTCCTTGTAACTGCAGGTAGGTTCTAGGTGTTGAACTCAGGTCACCAGGCTTGCCTGGGAAGCTGCTTTACCCACAGAGCCTTTCCAGTCATCTACCATTTTAATAATGTCAATTGATTTTCAGGAAAAAAAATCTACAACATTCATTTCTAAGCCAGAAAAATTTCCCATCGCTCAGTAGATCTGACTAGATCATACTACTAAAACTTGACAAAGTGCTCTCTTCTATTGGTTTGATTTCTATTTATTAAATGCCATTTGTACAATGAGTCTAGACAAATCTTACACTCAAATCCAACTTTTAATTCTAAGTCACTGTCATGTCTCCTCAAGAACACATTATAAAAATAAAAATACTTAAGAAATAAGAAACAAAGCAAAAGCATGCTTATTTCATATCTTCCTATTTATATAACGTAAATAGGAAATGTCCTATTGAATGTCCTATTGAAAAGAAAATGTCCTTAGGGTTCAGTGGGTATCTAGGGGGACTCATTTCCCAAGTGTTTCAGGTTTTCTGTTTGTGTTTTCAAATAAGCTTTATTTCATATTCCTTTTCTGTTTTTTGAGAAACCAGCACTTTCAATAATGACTTAAGTTAATATCAACAAAATAACAGCAATGGTTCTACACATTTATTGATTCATTTATACTTTCCTCCCAGTCCTGTCATGCAACATAAGCTACTCAGCATCCTGTACTGGCACCTTGGCACAAATGTATACATTTCCAGATCTACACCCATCAACTTCTCAAAAATTCATACCTAATCTTCAACCAGACGTGATCTTGCTACACTCATTATTATTAACAATATACATATTACATATACATAACTACATATGTATAACAGATGTGTGTATTAGACAAAAATGGGAATCTCTACAAGAAGGAGAATGAGCAAAGTCGCCTTAAAGATGTTCCCTTTAGTCACACAATAGACTCAAGTTCTCTAACCGCCACATAAGACTGGACCAATGCTAAAGCTTTAGCAGGTCATGCTTTAGGAAGGTAGGAGTGTTTATCTAGTCCCTTAATGATGACAAGTAAGACAAAAAAAAGAAAAGAAAAGCAAAAACAAGGTCAGAATACACAATAGCTAATTGACAAGTCATTTAATTTTTACAAGATGTTTTTTGTATTACCTAACTAACATTTTAAAATATACAGTAGGAGAGTGGGAAGATGGTTCGGTGGGTAAAGAGCTTGCATGAGGACCTGATTTTGGGTTCCCAATACCCACATAAAGAGATTCAGTGGCACTCCTCTGTAACCCAGCACTGAGATAGGTGCCAGAGCCAGGCAGATCCATGAGGCTTGCTGGCAAGCCAGTTCAGCCAAAAGTAATGTGTTCGGTAAAAAATAATGTTTCAAAAAACAAGGTAGAGTCAACAGAGGAAGGCACCCAGGGTTGACCACCAGCCTCCACACTTACACACACACACAAATACATGGACATCTGCATGCATGTGTCCACACATATGAACATGTATGCTACATGTCCAAACATGTAGACAAACAAATATTTAAGCACATTTTCTAAATCAGATAAAGCACAATAAATTTTATGGCTTGCCTTAAAAAGACTAACAGTTTTTAGTTTGTACCTGATTTTATAATTATATAAGGTTGGCCCTTCCCTCCCCACAAAAATTAAAAGAATCTAAAAAGTAAAACATTTTTATAAGAATTTCAAAGGGAAAAAAAAAAGACAATGAAGAATTTTGAGTGGAGAGTAAGTGGAACAAGTGCAGGCTTTTCTAAGCTCTGTTCCACAACGAGCTGATGGGAGTCAGGGACTGGGAACGGAGTAGCCTTGACGTGTGGCTTGGAATGCCCAGAGCACAATGGATTCTGAGAGTCTCCTCAGAGTCTAACCTGCTGGTTGAAAAGGTATTTTCACTCACTAGGTAGCAAAACACTCAAAAGGACTGTTTCTCTGGGATGCTCTCTCTCTCTCTCTCTCTCTCTCTCTCTCTCTCTCTCTCTCCCCCTCTGCCCTTGTTGAGAAGATGACAACTATTTTGAAAGGATCAGCCCCGAGATGGGTAGGAACAATGATAACAGGGATAAAGCTGAAGATACAGGATGCCTGGGATGCTGTTAGAGAGGCTGTCAGGGAAGGGTGTCTCCACAGACGGGAGGTGGTCCTGTGAACCTCACCGGTGACTCAGCGGCAGACTAGCATTCACCATCTCCTGGTCCTAGCTACCTCTAGGTAAGAGCGCTACCCTCCTCTGGACGCTCGCAGAGTATGTCATCGCATATCTGCTGGATTGAGTCACCAGTGCTGGAGATGAGTAATGACCTTTGAAGGGCTTAACTTCTTACTTTTGACATATCTGATCTCTCTACTCTCTCTCTCTCTCTCTCTCTCTCTCTCTCTCTCTCTCTCTCTCTGTCTCTCGAAAAGCAAGGGGGAAGCTACAATCAGAAAGAGTGTAGGAACAGACACTCTCTGTCAAGGATGCTTTTGGAGGACACTGTTGTCAATTCCTTCTCTGATAGCTAACCACGGTTTCCCAGCTTCCTGTGAGCTATTCTGTCTTCATCTGAAGAAATGAGGTGAGGGTAAGCTAGGTGGCTATAACAAATGAGAAGTCACCCAGCTAGACAGTGCCGCAGAAGAGGTGACCTGGGGTGGCAGATGTGTAAGAGAAGATAGCAACTATTGTATTTCTAAAACAGGAAGGCGACGAGGGATTACATATGGAAGATAAGCGAGGGACGTATCATGTACAAGTAGTCAGTAGAATTTCAGTATAAACATTATGAATGGAAAGGAGGTGTTGACTGCTTTTACCCAGTGTTTTTGGCAATGGGGCACACTTTTGATATTCCATAAGCATTGAGTTATTATGCGATGGTCTTAAAGACACCAAGAACAGGCCTTTTACATTAGTGAGATGTCTTCGGGTGCCATGAGGCAGCATCTCACAGACAGCTTCCTTCAAAGTACAGCTGGTGGAGTGCATCTCCATCTAGGCCAGGAGTAAAGTGGGAATTGTGTTCATTGGCTTAACAGACGGAGCAGGAAGGAGAGCTCGGATATAAAGTTGGATATACAGGAAGTAAATGTTCAGGGTGATACTCGGAGAAGCAGGTTACGTAAGTCCATGGGCCTTTGTGATAACCACACACAGCACATGCTAGAGGCTGCAGAGACTGAGGCAGAATGTGAGAGGCCGTGGGCTGCTTCCAAGACTCCTTCAGGTCCTTCCCCTTGTGATGTGAATTTTCATCTTAAGGTCTCCTTCTATCTCCTCTGCACCCTCAGTGGCTCCTTCAGAAAAATAATCTTACAGCTACTTCCCAAAACAGCCATTTAGATAAGTGTACGTCCCCAAAGGACTACAAATGCTAGAGAAGAAAGCGATGTTGTTTTACAGTTGCTAAAGAAATTAACTAACAGGACAAAATTAAGTAAGAAGAATAAGTAGGACGCTGACTGACATGATCATTGGCATAAAACTCTAATGTCAGAACAAAGTGAGGTCGCTGTCTTAGGACTGGGTGTACCAGTTCCCTTTACTTACACGCTCATTTCCTGCAAGTTCTCTGCTGCAAAGTAGAAGGTTTTGATCTGTGGATGATTGATCTTAAATGCACTAGAAAGGAGAAAAGCACACATGTGTTAGTGTTTTTAAAGTGGTTGTTATATTAAATACCTATTATCTAGTCCTGATTTCAGCCAGTAACGTTAGAATCAATTTATCATGTAAGGGCTGCATCTTAGTCACTCAGTAATTTCCATTTAAATATATATAGGTGAATCTTTTTCACCTGCCAACTATTTAACTGTAAGAGACAATAAATTCAAGAGTCCCGACTCTTGTCACTTAACAGTATTCACGTCAACTCATTCAAGCAAGATATTATTATTCAAATGTACAGTGGAGTTTTATTTATAGGAAAATAGTCAGGTATGCATCTTCTACATCTCATAAGCCATAGATAAGGGTCTCTGTATTGGTAAAAGAAAAGTATAAATTAGATATTAATTAAAGGAAATCTACGACCCAACAGAGATAGCAAGTAAACTGTTTACACCATCATACCAGACGTTTTGCAGAATAGAACGGAGTTTTGGTTTTTGCTTTTGTTTTTGTTATTTTTTTTAAACAACCATTCAAAAACAACAAGCATCAACACCACCAATACAGAACAAGACACAGCTGTTAACACCAGTACAGCAAAAATAAAAGCTAACACTGGATCCCAAGAAAACAATTTCTTGCTGATCAATGAAGACATGTTCCTTTCTAAAAAGAGAGAAGATACTGAAGATAGAAGAAAGGATTGAGAAGGATGAAAGGACACATGAGAGTAGGCCCCAGTCAGGTGCTCTCTTGAAATGATCATGTATACCCAGCTCTCCAGGGTGCTCTTGGATGTTTCCAGACCCTGTAGGCTCTGACCTTGTTAGTAGAACAAGAACCGTGAGCTGGGGCCTCCTCCGTTCCCATCACTGCTCCCACTTAATCTAGAACGGGGTGCAAACCCGAGCTCTGTCATCACAGAACTGGACGACAAGGCTGATACTAAGAACACTCTGAACTAAGATGATCTGGTCTCGCTGTAGGGTCCCCATTTCTGTCTGGTGACACCCCTGCTTAGCTGTTTTGTTCTTCACAAGGTCAAAACCTTGACGTTGATTCCCTTGCCTTTGGGGTAGGGGAGTTAAAACCCGACCACCACACAGGTTGACAGGCCAGAAAACGAGAAGCTAAACATTTCTATGTACAGTTTCTATGAGCATGAATTTATACAGTGCCAACTCTCCGATCCTCAAAATTCCCAGACAACTGGCTTCTATGTGCACCACTCGCAAATTGCCCCATGAGTAGGTGACCTTGAAAACGATTGTGATCCTGGACCAGGGCTTCGTGGGCACAGAGAGAGCGCAACTCACTGTTTTTTCTTGCATTCGGAGGCTCTTTCCACGGTGAAATCTGGCAAGTTGACAAATCCATCCGCTTTCTCGGCCTGAAACAGACACACAGCACACATGGTAATAAATGTCAGATCTGAGCCTTGACATGGGGACAACAGGAAATAGAGAGTATATAGTGAAATGAAGTAGAATCCACAGGAATGTCTGTGAAGTAGCATTCATTAGCCATGGACTTAGAGACACCGTTTATGGAAAGAATTTATATTCTAAGAAATATAAACAAAATCTTTTCATGAGAAGTGACATTATGCAGCTGAGGAATGGTCAATATACAGCAGATCCTGTGCCTGCCCTGCCCCCTTCTGCCCTCATGAAACCACAAAGTTAACCCACCTACGTCCTGCTTCCTGCTGAACCTGGAGACATGCTCAGCTTCATTCTCCCCCTCACAAGTGTGGTGAGCCACGAGCACAGGACACCAAACCTCGTTAGCATCCTTGAAGCGGTGGACAGAGCCCAGGCCTTGAAGCTGGCAAACCACAGATACACATCTTGCTGCTGTTAGGGCTTCAGGGAGCCCAGATAAACAACGTGCTTAACAGACACTCAACAGAGATCGCTTTCTCCCACAAGCTTGTTGTAGGCAGAGTTTGGAGTCAGAGCCATATCTTGTAAAAACTCTAGTGCCATGGCTGATTCTTGTAGAAGAAAGTCCTCAGGAGAGAATGCCACTGTGGATGGCATAGGAGGCATGGTGCTTTAAATCAGTGTTTCTCGCCTTCCTAATGCTGCGACCCTTTAATACAGTTCCTCATAGTGTGGTGACCCCAACCATAAAATTATTTTCATTGCTCCTTCCTAACGGTAATTGTGCTACTGTTATGAGTCTGTGTTAGGTAATATTGTAAATATCTGTGCTTTCTGATGGTCTTGGGAAACCCTGTGAAAGAGTCATTCAACCCCACAGGGGTCACACCCCACGGGTTGAGAACCTCTGCTTTAAATCAACAAATTCTTCACCAGGAAATGTAATGAAGGCTCCACTTCTCTACAGTCACTGGATTTATAGGTCTATTAATCTCTAATGTATGAATAAAGTTGAGATGATCCACAGAGAATCTGGGTCATTTGTCAAAAATGTAGCTCAAATCGCATTTCATGCACACTAAAGTCCCTGAGCAGAGAAAAACAATATTAAAAAATGTAAGTGAAATGTCAGATATTAGGAGATGGCTACAAATTTTTATTTATTTATTTATTTATTTATTTATTTATTTATTTATTTATTTATTTATTTATTTATTTATTTATTACAATCTTAATTTTAAAATCAGTTAGCTGTTAAATTTTTCCAGGGTGATATTAGCTGACTTTGTTATTCTGTTTCTGTTTCATATCATTGAGAACAACTTTTCTTCAGAAAAATTAAACTGTGAAATTGTCAAGTCCACTCAGCCTCTACCTTTTGCATGACTACGGTTTATCCAAGAGCATCTGCATGCTCTTCCTTATGAAAAATAAAAGTCCATCCTAGTGAGAACCTCTCTCTTTAAAATATGTATACACAGGTGCTCACACTGAGTGCATGTGTAGATGCCTTGTTTATTAATAGGTTGTTTGATTACCACATGGTGGCTTCACCAACCTCATTTTAGAAAAACATAAAGTATTCAATGAATGTACAATATTTAAGTTGATATTTTAAATAATATACAATGTTTCATCTGATTTTCAGTTACAATTATATGAATAAATGTAATTTTGGAAAACCTAGGACCCATAATTCCATTGCTAGAAACAGTCAAAACCACAAAATATAGGTGTTCAGATGTATATGCACAGTCACAGAAACACTATTTACCATAGGAAAAACTCAAATGAACAAAATGGCCATCAATAAACAAACTGTGATAAATCCATAAAGAGAAATATTATATATTGCCACATATCCCATGAAAGACTGGCATATGCTGTGTGGATAAATCTTGAAAACATTATGTTAAGTAAAAGATTTTAGTTACAAAGGTCACATATTATTTGATCCCATTTATATAAAGTATTCAGAATAAGAATTACATAAAGAAAAAACAAAGATATATACCCAGACTCTGAGGAATGAAGAAATGGGCATAAAGCTTTGTCTTGAAAATGTTTTGGAAGTAGACAGAGGTAGTTGTATAGTATTGTGAATGTACTAAATTTCCACTCAAGTACTGACTTCAAAATGGTTGATCTTATGTTAAATGGCCATATTGATAAAACATCAATGTTTTCACAGAAATTCCCATAACTGGCCTTGAGAAGAGCAATCACTGATGTTAAGCATTTGTTGCCACTTCCACCTGACATACAATTCTATGCAAGTTGTTCTAGACCCAATGAAGCCTCAACACTTCCATCACTAAGTCTGAGTTGAATTCTAGTGACCGTCACCCCAATCCCGCCCTCCCCTGTGCCTGCTAGCATAGCTTTCCTGACACACAGCATTGCTGCTCACCTTCCCTCTAATCACCCCTTATTCTGAAGCTTTCACGAGGTCTTCTGCTTTTTCTCAAATAGGGTTCCTTGAAGTTCGGTCCGTAAAGCTATACCCTCTCCATTTCAGCACTCTGGATGGGTGACTTGTGATCCCCCCCCCTTGAATTCATGCATCGTCGCCACACACATACATCCAAAATCTACAACCTGAATTGAGATCTCCTTGCCTATATTTATAATGGCCTAGTGTATTTGTTTGCATGGATAAATGACAAGCTCCAGAGGGATGGCCCAATCCAAGCTCATCATCTCACTCCACAGCATACCTGCTCCTTTCTGTGTTCTCTGCTTCAGCGAACAGTATGACGCTGTCCACCAAGACATCATAAGAGATAAGAGAGAAGAAGAAAGAAAGAGAGAAGAGTAGAGAAAACAGACGTTTCTAGCTCTCCTATGCCAGCTATTCCTGTTTGGATACTGTCTGTCCCCATCAAAATTCATGTTGAGGCTTAGTCTCTGATGAGAAAGACTGAAGTTTTAAAAGTTAAGTGAATTGTTCTGCTAAATGGAAAGTATGGAACCACTACCTAAATCAATACCTCTGTAGTGGCCTGGAGAGACTCATATGTTTGAATACTGGCTTCCCAGATGGTAGAACTGTTTGGGAAGGCTTAGGAGGTATGGCCTTATTAAAACAGGGCGTGTCACTGGAGGTACCTTTTGAAGTTTCAAAAAGACTCCATTCCCAGTGTGCATGCTTTCTCCCTTCCTCTGCTTCCTGCTTGTAACTCAAGATGGGGGCTCTCAGCTGTTCTTGCCACTATGCTCCACCATCATGGATTGGGAGCCTCTGAAATTGTAAGCCAAATCAAACACTTTCTTTTATAAGTTGCTTTTTGTTATAGTGTTTTATCACAGTAATAGAAACCCTAACTAAGATAATCTTTACTCCCATAAATTAACACAGCTCTCAGACCTTATCAAAGAAGTTTCTTTAATGTAGTAGAATAAGTGCTATAAATGGGACAAAAGCAGAGTGAGAGAAAGATCACTCAGGAGCCATCATAAAAGATGGGCAGAAGGACTATAAGGGTCAGAGGTCAAGGAGGACTACAGCAAAAGTGCCTTCTAGATATGACAGAGATACTTCAATCTGAGAGCTGTGGTTGTCTACACAATACCAAGCCAGTCAACATTCTAACATGGAGAAGACAGGTCCATATGAGGTCCCACCCCTCACTGGGAAGCTTTTGATAACTAATGGATTTCTGGGAGGGAGAGTCAGTCTTCGCTAAGGGTGTGGCCCTAGAAGGTTAACCACCTTCTAGTGAATAGTCTCACATGCTGAGTATATGTACCACAAAAATTGGGTTATTAAAAATAAGTAAAAGAGAACAGGAAGTTTGTTGTATGTGGAGAGATAGGGGGTGTGTCTTAGAAGAGATAGGGAAAGAGTAGGGCTGAATATCACCAAAATACATTGAATGATATTCTCAAAAAATTAATAACAAGGTATTATTTTTAAAAAAGAAGAAAAGCTGAGTAAGTCATGGCTATGCAGATGGCTTAAGAGATCAGAACATTTGCTGTGAAAATATGACAACCTAATTTCAAACCCCAAACACTCAGCAAAAACACTGGGTATCATGTCACGCATGCCTGCAACACTGGTGCTCTGAAGAGCTAGAGCAATCAGCCAGCTCTAAGCTCTGTGAGAGACCCTGGCTCAAGAGAGTAAGGTGGAAAGTGATGGGGTCGGACAACTGAGATGCTCCCTTTGGTCTCCATGCGCACATTTGGGAACACACATGCCACAAACACGCGATGAGCAAATAAACTAATAGGCTAAATAATTCATTTGAGAACTAAGGTTTTTCTCATAAGAGTGAACTCTAATTTTCCGGAGACTGGTTTGCCTGCTGAGAGAATGGGTAGTTATAAAAGAAGGTCCCCACATGCTGGGATCCTTTTGCATACAACCATTATGCCTTCTGCTTCTCCATCATACAAGCTGTGTGTGGTCCTTGCAGGTCCCAGCACCAGCCTTCAGGATTATGAACTAAATAAGCATTCCTTTTCTTTCTGAGCTACCCATCCTCCAGTATTTTATAATAGAAGATGACCTGACACAGTCCCTCTCAGAATTCATGCTGGTAAGTACAAAGTGTGCTATGGTTGTGTCTTCTACAGATGGTTTGTTCCTCTATCCCTACCATATCATGTCCTCTCCATCACCATTAGCTTTCTGTTAAGTTACAACAAGAGCCTCTGAAGCCAGTCCCCCTCTTTCTAATTTTCTCCTTCAACCCAATATAGCTCCAAATAACAGCCACAGCAAATCTCTGCATCACAAACATGCTTCATGTCACTTCTCTAATTAAAACCCTGCATGGTTCCCAGTTGCTCTTTGAAAAAGCCTAACTGGCTCAGCAGAAAACCCTTTATGACCGAGGTCTAATTAATTCTACAGTTTCATTTTCTCCAAGGTCCCTGTCCTCTACTCAACCAAAAAAACAAAAAAACAAAAAAAAAAAAAAAAAAACTGAAAAAAAATTGAAACAAAGAAAACTGTGTTCTTATGGATCTAAATTAGAACTAGCACCCAATTTATGTCATGACAAATGCCTCTAGACAATCTAATTGCAATGCCATATGCCCATTTTATACAGCAATAATATGAAAATCAATCTAAAATGAAACATACAGGGGATGGAAAGATGGCTCAGTTGGTAAAGTGCTTGTCACATAAGCATAAGGGGTTTAACTTCAACCCCAAGAACCCATGTAAAATGCTAACCACAGTGACACACACCTACAACCTGAACAACTAGGGAAGCAGAGACAGGAAGATCCCTGGGCCTTGCAAACCAGCCTGTCTAACATAGGAAATTTCAGGGTTAGTGAGAGACCCTGAATGAGTAAGTAAGGTGGGTAGCAACTGAGAAAGAAACTCAACATTGACCTCTAGCCCCCATATACCTGTACACACAGGGAGAGACACACACAATCAGGAGGGAAAAGTGTTTGCTTTTACTGATATTCATATTGTTTAAAAAAAAAATTAATAGATTTGGTGAGCTAGCTCTGGAGGTAAAGGTGCTTGCCACAAGACCAACAATCTGAACTCCACTCCCATCATCAAAACTGTAGTGTCAGGAAAGAAAAAACTCCTAAAAAGTCATCCTCTGACCTCCACAAGCACCCTGGAACACACCCCAATAAGCAATGTAGGTTTTTAAAGTAGTGAAAGATAAATTCTGTATCTTTGTTTGAGTGGGCTCCTTGCTGCACAACTGAAAAGGCTGAGGTTCTTTCAAATAGAGATCCAAAGAAACTCTAGTGGAGCCACTGCATAAAGCTTCCTTAGGAACACTCCCTCTTACACAGAGCAGCTTTTTGTCCTTATTCTAAAGACATCTGAGCCATATTCAAAGTCACAGCAGCTGTGTCAAAAATGTCCCTTGCTTATTTAATGTGAAAAAAAAGCCTCCGAAGTAACACACAATGACCAACTTCTGATAGAATGACAGTCTTCTTTTTTTCTTCTTCTGCTCCTGCTTCTGCTTCTTCTACTTCTGCTTCTTCCTCTTCCTGTTCTTCTTCTATTCCTCCTTCTCCTTCTTTCCCCCCTTCCTCTCCTCCTCTTACCCTTTTATATCTGCCCCCGCCTGATTCAATAACTACAAGAACTGTCTTGAATGGTATCCTTCCCTTTGAAGAGTTCTAACTTTTGAAAAAGTCATGTAACAGTTACGTAGTGGGACCTGGAATGTCTCCAGAACCCTGATGTGATTTTTAGGGTATTGTTCTCCAGTCACTGTGCAATCTCAGCAGCCCTCATGAAGCAACACACAGCCCTGAGCTCTCTGTCTTAGGGTGTTCTGTGACCACACACCTATCCTTCTTCCTGCAAGCCAATCCATCTACTTCCCCAGCACCCCTGACTCCCCCACTTCAGCATAGAGCTACTGAGCAATCACAAGGCAGAAACAAAGTCTTACTTGTGACAAAACTGGTGAAGCTCAGATATCAAGGTTGGGAGCAAGGATGCTGGTCCTGCCTCCAGTGTCAGTTATCTGTGTCTATCTCTCAAACTGTTTTTTTTTTCTCTCTCTCTCTCTCACTAAAGTCTTCCATGAATTCATTTAGTCAGCAAATATCTTCAGGGCCTCCTCTCTGTGCCACATGTGTAAGGATATATTAGTGAGCAAAGCAGAGACCTCTTCTCTTGAAAGAGAATATCAACAGGAACCTGTAAACTATGTAGCATCTTGGGGATGGTAATTATGTGAGGCTGTTTAGGTGAGCACCATAATGAAGCTGTGGAATTCCTGCAGGGCAGAATGCCTGCTACTTCTGATGGTACTAAAACCTACCAACTCATCCTCTTATGTGAGTTTCTAAGAGACATTATGGGTGGGACTTGTTCCCACCAGTCTGGGACAGGTTCCCTCCTGTTAGTCTTCAGAGTCAGGGGTGGACTTCCTTCACAGTCCTCTCATGGTGTGGTAACCTGGTAGTTTGCTGATTCTCCTAAAGACAGGAGTATCCTGAAGGTTATAGCTATTTGATTTATACATTCTTCATTTATGAGGCCAGTGTCCATTACGTGTGGAAAAGATAAACAAGTGTTATGAATGACGGAATGATAGAACATGGTTTTTGTTTTTTTTTTTCCTTTGACAATAAAGAAAATGTTAAAGTGAGATGTGGAAACTGCTTTGGAAAATACTTCAACATTTTCTAAAACTCACAAGCATATAATTACTACATGTATCAGCAAGTCCACTTCTGGGTATCCACCCACCCCACAAAATAAAAAAAAAAAAAGAAAAGAAAGAAAAAGAAAGAAAGAAACTCATGCTCATGAAAAAAGTTACACGCAAATATTTATAGGCGTATTAGTCATAGTGCCCCCAAGCAGGAAACAACCTAAATGCCCGTCAGTGGGTCACTCAACAGCGCGATGGCTCACCACACTCTCGTGATGGACCACGGTCAGCACCACAAGGAGCAGCCACCTCATGCTACACATAAGCCTTGAGAACAGCACACTTACTGGCAACACAAGACATCGTGTTACTCTACGTGTCCATCTTTACAGAGTCCATGGAGTAGGAAGTGAAGCAAAACCGTGGGGTGGGAAGCAGGATTGACGGTGAATGGACACAGGGCGTCACACGGCTCCTAAACAGCTGACCCAAAATGAGCCTGTTATAATGGTCACATCGGTGAGTGGGCGTGAGTGGGGGAAGTATTACAGTATACTAAACACCCCACAGTTAAGCTGAAAAAAATGAGACAGAAGCATGGGGTCTAAAGTCTGTGAATAAATCCCTCTTGCATGGTTATCATAAAACTCAGACAGTGAAATCCAAGGTGCCTAGGATCCCACTGGAACTGAACGTGACTGGCCTAACCCACAACACAACACTGATTTCATGCTCTTCACGTTTAAGGTTAACTATGCTTTCAACTTTGGATTACAGGGATCTGATACATAATCACAATTACGGTCACCTTAAATAAAATCTTACCAATATCTTGGTAATCTGCTTTTGTGTTTACAGTGGATATGGATTTCTGAATCTCTGGCTCATCCTAAGACACTCTGAGATTGCCCAATGACTATCACAATCTAAAGAGACTGCAAGACTGTCTCCACTTCTCCAAAAACACCTTCTGTTTACTCAGCTGTGTCCCAACATCACACACACACACACACACCACACACACACACACACACACACACATGCATGCACACAGGCACACAAGAAATGAAGCCTAAGATCTGAACTCAGCTGTCCTTTCAGGCCACTGCAGAATAACGAAAGATGGATTCTCCTAGCACGCACATGTAGGCTGCACAATCCTAGTGCACACAGACTTGTGACCAGCTGTAAAATCTTAAACCCATTTTCTAAAATATAAGCTAGAGGTAGACTGAGATTGATGAGAGATGAGACAAGATGAGCTCGCATGAGCAAGCTGTGCAGAGAGTCACTCTCACATGAAAGTAGAAATTAAACACAGACCAAAGGAGAGTTACAGTATGGTGGCCTTTGACCAGAAACCCACTTCTGAGGTCTGCCCTACACACATCTCTGAGGCTTTATGTGATTACACATGGCAGGATTTGTATTCACACGTGCCTGTAAAGAACACACACAAAGCAGGAACCTGCAAATTTTCTTTCTAAAAGACATTGACTCCTCACTTGAGCCCATACCCAAACCTTTCGAAATCCTGATATTACTGCTTCCATTTTGCCTCTGTCTCCTTTACCTTAGGCCACCTCCTTACATCCTCAGGTTGGAATATTTAGGAGTGTCCACCTAACCTATCTCTCAAGGTTGAAAGTGCAGAGACGAAGTTGACCCAATTTTTTAGGCAGTTTAGATTCTGGAAACAATAGATTTTACAGGAAAGTTCTGTGCTCCCTCCCCCCAGCTCCCATGAGGAGGACCCTTTATGATGCTAAGGCTGCACCTTAGAGTGGAAGTGACTATGTCATGAGAACTACACTGATCCCCTCTAGCTATGACACTCATAAAGACTTCTTGGAAGCACACGCAGAAGCAGAAAGAGGAGACAGTGATGCACAGACCACACCCACCCTTGGCTCCTACCTCACTCCATCACCAATTAAGCCTAAACCTAAACTTGAGGCCCCAAAAGGAGATTTGAAACTTTGGATTCCTTATGGCTTTCTCTTCCCAATTTAGCCACAATGAATACATCCCCCTTTTCTGTGTTTTAGTATTAACTTGTCTCTTTTATTGGTTTAGTAGTGGCTGAACCTAACTTTTGCTAGTTATACACAAGTTCACTTGTGGGGAAAGTTGAATAAATCATGGAATCCACAGGAAAAGATCTGTAAGTAATAAAATACATAATACCTTGAGAGTAATTTGTAGGACATAGTAAAAGAAAAAGTGGCAAGGTATATTTTATATGATATACAGAGTTTTGAAATTTGTGTGAAAAAGAGAGAATAGGATGTGATTCAATATACATGCTTGCTTATACTTCCAAAAGGAAGCAATGAAAACATGAATCCAAAACAAATAGAAGAGGGTGGAAGAGTAATGGAGATGAATACCTTGTCACTTGCTTTTAACTTTTAAAATGGGTAAATGATTTATATTTAAAAAAAAATCAAAACCAACAAGCAAAGAAGGCATTGATCAGATTGAAAACAAAAAAACATGATGAAAACTTGGTGATATCAGACCCTGTACGGGTCTAAGCTAGGTCCTCTGCGTATGTTATGGTTGTGTAGTTTGATGTTTTTGTGGGATTCCTAACAGTGAGTGTAAGAGTGTCTCTGACTCTTTTGCCTTATCTTGGGGCCCTTTTCTTCCTACTGTGTTGTAGAAGGATGTATTGTGTGGATGTAGCACCTGTCAGTAATAAATATGATGGCCTATATCTTAGGCAGGAAATGGGAGGTGGAACATCTGACAAACAGAAAGAATTCTCAGAGAGAGCTAGGTAGGCAAGGTTCAGCTGGCAAGATGAGAGAAGAATGGGTGTATGGTGCCTGAGCCCAGGTAACCAGCCACATGGTAGAACTAATGGTATAAATGAGATACTCTAAGTCATGAGCAAGTCAGAGAAGAGCGTTGCTAAATAGCCTATGTCTTGGTAAATAATTATCTTAGTCTGATGATTTGTTATTCCAGTAGCTTGGAGCCAGGAGGAAAAACCCACCCACAACACTGTGTTGCCTTGCCCAGCCCTAATATGAGGGTTTGTTCCTGGTCTTATTTTAATTTGGAGGAATATATTCAGTTGATAACCCTGGGAGGACTGATTTGTTGTTGTTGTTTTGTTTTAAGGGAAACAGAGGAGGAATGAATCTGGAAGAGGGAGAAGAAAGGGGAGCTGGGAAGAGTAGAGGGAGGGGAAACTGTGGTCAGGATGTAATAAATGAGAAAAGGATTTCTTTTTAATTTTTAATAAAAAAATAGAGAGAGAGAGAACTTGGCGATATGACATACACACTCCAAACCACCATGACTCCAAGAGACCTGGAGCATAGAATTTTACTTGTTAGTAGTTACTGAAATACAGTCTAAGTAGAGATGTTGTCAGCATTTTTCAGCAATGATCCTGCTGTCACGTTTCTATTATTTACTTAGTTTCCATGTCCGCAAATGGCACAGACTCTACAGCCTCTCCTCCTCTCACCCTGCAGTGATAGCACAGCAAGCACCTTCCACTCTGCAGGCAATCAGCATCACCTGGGTCGGTGAGTGGCGTGCAGCTGACCATCTGTAGAGGACAACAAACACTGCCTGATGCTCCCATCTTCCTTCTTTCTACCTCTCCCCCATTCTTCCCTTCCTCTTCTTCCTCCTTGTTCTTCTAGATAAAAGAAGCATGTGTCACAGTGAGTGTGGCTGACATACCTCCAGAATGTGGTTGTGAGAAACAGGTGAGAGCAAACATCGGCTGAGCCCTAAGCATAAGAAGCAAGGTACCATTTTGCACCTTCTGGATGAAATTAATCCTATTCTCAATATCAGAGTCCATGAAACAAGTGACTTCATCCCACAACACCCAACTGACACGGTTATAACTAAAACTCCAGAACACAGGAGAGGGCTCAAAAATTAGTAATTTTGACATGAGATGGAAGATCTCCCACTTCCCTACGGGGGTGGGGGAAAGAGAGAGAATAAATAATCCACAGTTAACACATGGTGCAGGAGAAAGAACGGGACATCTTTCTATAAGCCACTTACTGCCTGATCTTAGCCAGAGGATATGAGTTTCCTGAAACAAAAGTTTCCCAGTGAAAAAGCAGATACAACCAGTATCTTCAAGCTAAATGAAATCAATGTGAATGTGTATACTACCATAAGATGGTTCAGACCATAGAAAGTTAAGAGATTATTATCATTCAACCACTAGAAAAGGAAAAGGAATAACTGGAATGAATGAGAAGACAATGTCAAGCTCTTTGATTCAGTCTCCTTCACTGAGTCTTAGAACAACTCTGTCTGTGTCTCAGTTTTCCCTTGTCATTTCTTCGTCAGATTAATGGCCATGAGAAAAATATTAAATTACTTGGAGCATAATTATGGTTGCAAGCTTGCTAATCTGTTTGTACATTGTTTAGGGTATATTTTATTAAAAATGTTGTTGCATTTGGATTTATATGATATTATCCTATAACTATAATTAGATTTTGATCCCTACACAATTTCTTCTTACAGATGTCTAGAAATATATATTCTACACTGAAAAGAATTGGTAAATGGCTTTGGCTAATAACCAAAAGCCAAAATATTTTACAGAATCCAGAGAATTCTAGGTGTTGATTCTAAATTATAATGGTTCCGGGCTGCTGAGGCCCAAGCAAGAGAGAGAGGATCAAGGGTTCTGAGGTTGGCAGAGGATGTGTAGACAGTGCTGCGGTGACTCTGTCCACCCTTTGGTTCTGACCACCAAGAGAACCCTGGTCAGACTGTCTACTGCCAGCACTTGCATTTCTTTTCTGGGAAGGTCTTCTAGCTCCTGGTCCCACTCTTCAGACTTGCAGAGAGAGTCACAAATCAGGCCTCTAGAATGGGCTCCTGGTTCATGACTCAGAGGACTTGGTACATAAATACTCCAGCCACTGATCCCTGACATGCAAACTCTGAACTGCGTGTTTTTCAAAAACACTGAATTACCCAAATTGGCTAAGTTTAGGTTGCCCACAGCCATCTCTGGTTAGCCTTCTCTCAGTTGTCAGTCCCTTTCCAAACTACTTGTAGCTCTGGGCTTATACATGTTACATGTACAAATTTAATCCATCACCAGCGACATACACAGAAGTGTCTATACCAAAGGAGCACAAAATGTTCCAATGTTCCTACCATTGTTCTCAAAGCAATACAATAACAATAATTTGCTTAATGTTAACATTGTATTGGGTATTATAAGTAATATAGAGATGAGTTAAGGAATAAAGGAGGATATTAGAGGGCACAAGCAAATGCTACACTGTTTTAAGCTTGAATTTCAAAGTTCTTGGTATCCATGGGGAGTCCTAGATCCAGTCCACTACACAAACCACAAAACAACTGTGTCACCTGCATTACTTCCCACTCAAGCCGCTCACACCCAAATCCTGTTCTTGGTGCTCTGCTTCTGAGAAACCTCAGCCAATGTGTTTTTCCCACAGAGGAAAAAATCCTACTCAGAGTGACCGTCAACAACACAATTATCCTTATAATCCCTCTTCATTATCACCAAGAATCACTCAGGGATATGGCCTCCTCACTAAAGTAGGTCCTGTTGGAGAGGGGACCATGAGGTAGCTGGCATCCTTTCCCAGGTCCATAAATCAGCTTTCCTGGCCACCCTTACTCTCTCTCCATTGAATTGTGTGATAAGGGAAAGTGCATTTCTCTCACAAAGAGACTCATTCCAGAAATGTCATTTCCAGAAAACAGTTAAGATAGAACCATCACAATTTAAAATACTGGTGGTGTTCTCTGCAATAGAATCTCAGCACAGGTGCCCTTTCATGAGCCACCCATGGCCAGCCTCAGCTGCTCTCTTTGAAACCTCTAATCCCAGGGAGGCTCTCCTTCTCATCAGTGCAAGCAGCCTTCTTCCTCAGCACAGCCCAACAAAAGAGAAGAAAGCAGTAATGATGAAAGGAGGATTTTGAGAAATTTGATTGACTTTCATTATCACAGAATAAATAATATCTCTTGATAACTGATAAATGGAATGTGCCATCCATAGTTAAAGCAAGAATAGCAAAATACTTGCCCAGGGAAGAGCAATCCAGTCAACATTCCATCTTGGGCAAGAGGACCTCACTTCTAGCTGAGGAGTTCTTGACAGAGTACTAGGGGATGGAGAATCTGTTTCCCTTAAGTGTGTGGCCTCTGATAGGTGAGCCACAAACCCTTAGGTCTACAGCTAACTCAAATTGGACTTGGTGGGAGATCTGTATGACAAAATAAGAAAAGGGGAGTGAGAGGGGATTTAGGAGGAGTGGATATAAATATCAATATATTGTTTGCACATTTACAATTCTTAAATAATTAACCAAAATATGACATTAAAAATAACATTTAAATGAATTTGTGTTCACAATAAAAACGACAGCAGTCCTGACCCTAGAGATCGTGCAGGCGTGGGTGCTGCGGCAGCAGGAGGTGGGAGAGAGGAGAGAGGTCATGTCTATGCTCAGTGCTCTGACCTGTGGACATCTGAATGATTAGTAGCCTAACAGTCCCTGAAAGAAGCAGGCCTGAGATGACCACCATTCCAGCACCAGGAAGGTCAGATGGGCTCCCAGGACAGGAAGCAAGCCAGAAACTAGAAGAACCTAGCCTGGCTGGAGTAAGCCTAAGACAGATGACCACTCAAGGAGGGCCAGGAGAAGAGCGAGCCTGAGCTGACCACTAGACCAGTGCAATGGGACCCAGGCAGGGAGCTAGGCTGAGATGGTCACCAGTCTAGTGCCACCCTGGCCTTGGGGGACAGACCACACTTGAGATGACCCCTGTCCAGTGTCATAATGCACGAGCTAGGCATAGGACTCCCAAGACAACTCCTAAGATGACTCCAGACACTCAGAGACCTCGGGTGCCACTAAAAGGAGAAAATAAGTAGTGAAGAAATGGAAGAGAAACAGAAGGATGTGGGCACAATGAAAAGAGGCCAAACTAGACACTCGAGGGTAGTGATAAACAGCCTGATGTGAGCAAACTGGTGATGCCACATGCGAGTGTGGTGGGGTCCTAGCCTGTGCTGCCACCTGGAGCCACATTAAGGTCCATGGTCCTACAGCAACAGAGTTCTGTTACCACCAAAAGCCAGGTGAATGTCTCTAGTGTGTGCTGCCACCAGGAATAGGTTGATGTCTGATGGCTGGGCAGAACTGGCCCCACCCCTTGATTGGGCATTGCAGGAGAGCCAACCCTAGGGGTATGAAATCAGGAGAGCTGACCCCACCCCCAGCTCGATGCAGTGCTTGGGAGAGCCCCTCCCCCACATTTCAAGAGTTGTAGTTGAGCAGGCCCCAGGGATGTGAGTGTGGGAGAGAGCTAGCCCTACCACCCATCTCCCCAGGGTAGCATGGTTGAGGGAGAGGTAACTTCCTTTCCACTCATTTCTCACCACATGCAGGAGCTGGGAGATCTGAGCCTGGGGTCAGGAAAACAGGAGAGCTGACCCTGTCTGTCACCAGAGCAGGCCCTGCACCTCCCCTGGGCAGCACAGTAGAGTTGACCTGGGATGCAGGGGTTACAGGTAAGCTGTCCATGAGAACTTGAGTGTGGAGAGCTGGCCCTGGCTCCTGTCTGCTGGACAGTGGCTCTGGCAGAGAGAGAGATACCTTCCCCTCTCCCCTTCCTCATCCTTCACCATCTCTGGCAGACAGGACAGCTTGCCCTGGGATTACAAAAGTAGGAGACCTAGCCCTGTTCTTCACTGGCTGCAGCACTTGGAAGAGAGGACCTGAGCATCACCTGGGCAGCAGGGTAAAGCTGCCTTGTGGTGGGGGTGCAGGTGAGGGTGTAAGAGCGTGAGCTGCTGGGTTGACCAACTCGGGTCTCGGCCCCAGATCCAGGGCTTTACATTAGCCCACCCCAACAAGTACCCCATCTATGAACTGCTGGAGTGCAGGATGGGCCTACAGACCTACAGACACAAAACCGCAGGATCTCCATGACACAGGGCAACAACAGGATATCCAAGAGAAGTCCCAGGGAGGTTTTAGTATTGATAGAGTAGAAGAAGCCAGAGGCCTCATAACAGACCAATGAGTCATTGAAGTGAACATTTGCAAGCAAAGAAGCGTGAACAAATGGATACTGTGGGACACACCATGACACACTACAGCGTCCACAGGAGATTTTTTTTCTCTGTTGGGGGAGGGTGTTGCACAAGTGGAGGGTGGGTATGAGGGAAGGGGAAGGTGTGTGGGATAGAGGTACATGATGTGAAATTTACAAAAAAAAACAATAAAATGGTTTAAAAAAATCAATAGAAAAAAAGAAAGATTGTATAAGACTTAAATTATGTGTGTCAATACTAGAGATTTAGGAGCAATAAGAAATAAGAAATAACAAATGACATTCCTTAAGATAGTACAGCTAATGGCATGATTAACATAGTAAAAATGGCCATCTTACCAAAAGCAATCTACAGATTCAATGCAATTCCCATCAAATTACCAACACAATTCTTTACAGACCTGGAAAGAAATATTCTCAACTTCATATGGAATAACAAGAAACCCAGAATTGCTAAAACAATCCTCTACAATAAAAGATCTTCTGGAGGTATCTCCATCCCTGATCTTAAGCTGTACTATAGAGCAACAGTAATAAAGACTGCATGGTACTGGCATAGGAACAGAATGGTGGATAAATGGAACGGAACAGAAGACCCAGAAAAAAACCCACACACTTATAGACAGCTGATCTTTGACAAAGATGCCAAAACCATACAATGGAAAAAAGATAGCATCTTCAACAAATAGTGCTGGTCTAACTGGATGTCTACATGTAGAAAAATGCAAATAGATCCATACTTATCACCCTGCACAAAACTAAAGTCCAAGTGGATCAAAGACCTCAACATAAAACCAGATACATTAAATCTGTTAGAAGAAAAAGTGGGGAAAACCCTAGAACTCATTGGTACAGGAGACAACTTCCTGAACAGAACACCAACAGCATAGGTTCTAAGAGCAACAATCAATAAATGGGACCTCATGAAACTGAAAAGCTTTTGTAAAACAAAGGACACCATCATCAAAACAAAACGACTGCCCACAGATTGGGAAAGAACCTTCACCAACCCTTTATCTGACAGAGGGCTAATATCCAGAATATATAAAGAATTAAAGAAGCTGAAAAGCAGTAAACCAAGTAATCCAATTTAAAAATGGGGAACAGAGCTAAACAGAGAACTCTCTGTAGAGGAATATCAAATGGCAGAGAAACACTTAAAGAAATGCTCAACCTCATTAGCCATTAGGGAAATGCAAACCAAAACGACCCTGAGATTTCACCTTACACCCATCAGAATTGCCAAGATGAAAAACTCAAGTGACAACACATGTTGGAGAGGTTATAGAGAAAAGGGAACCCTCCTCCACTGCTGGTGGGAATGTAAACTTGTACAACCACTCTGGAAATCAATCTGGTGCTTTCTCAAACAACGAGGAATAGCGCTTCCTCAAGATCCAGCCATATCACTCCTAGTCATATATCCAAAAGAGGCTCAAGTACACAATAAGGACATTTGCTCAACCATGTTTGTAGCACCTTTATTTGTAATAGCCAGAAGCTGGAAACAGCCCAGATGCCCCTCAAATGAAAATGGATGCAGAAATTGTGGTACATCTACACAATGGAATATTACTCAGCAATGAAAATCAAGGGATTCATGAAATTTGCAGGTAAATGGTGGGACCTTGAAAGGATCATCCTGAGTGAGCTGTCCCAGAAGCAGAAAGACACACATGGTATATACTCACTCATATAAACATATAACATAGGATAGACCTACTAAAATCTGTACATATAAAGAAACTAATCAAGAGAGAGTACCCTGATTTAAACGCTCAATCCCCATCCCGAAAGGCAAAGAGGATGGACATCAGAAGAAGAAGAAAACAGGAAACAACCTAGAAACCTGCCACAGAGGGCCTCTGAAAAGCTCTGCCCTGCAGACTATCAAAGCAGACGCTGAGACTTATGGCCAACTGTTGGGCAGAGTGCATGGAATCTTATGTAAGTAGTGGGAAATAGTAAGATCTGGAGAGGACAGAAACTCCACAAGGAGAACAACAGAACCAAAAAATTTGAACACAGGGGTCTTTCCTGAGACTCATACTCCATCCAAGTACCAGGCATGGAGATAACCTAGAACCCCTGCACAGATGTAGCCCATGACAGTTCAGTGTCCAAGTGGGTTCCATAGTAATGGGAAGAGGGACTGCCTCTGACATAATCTGATTTGTCTGCTCTTTGATCACCTCCCCCTGAGGGGAGAGCAGCCTTACCAGGCCACAGAAGATGACAATGCAGCCACTCCTGATGTGATCTGATAGACTAAGACCAGAAGGAAGGAGAGGAAGTCCTCCCCCATCAGTGGACTTGGGGAGGGGCATGTGTGAAGAAGGGGGAGGGAGGGTGGGAATGGGAGGGGAGGAGGGAGGCACCTATGGGGGATATAAAGTGAATAAAGTGTAATTAATAAAATAAAATTTAAAGAATATATCACAGTTATGAGATAATACATAATCAGTCATCATACAATGTATATGAAATTTTCAAGGTGCTTTCCAATCTCCTCAGGCTGTTTGCATGAGTTCCATGAATATCATTAAGTACTATTGAAGGCCAAGCAAAAGAAACAACAGCTCTACTCTTAATAAATGGGATAAACAATTTTTTGAAAAGACAATACACAAATGGCCAATAAGCACAAGGGAGAGATACTTATAGTCACTGAGCATTAAGGAAATGCAAACTGAAACCATAATGAGATGTTTAACACCTCATACTCATTAAGATGGTGATTACCAAAAATAAACCAGTATGTAAACTCTGAGAAGGTTCTAGAAATGCTATCACCCCTGTGTGCTGTCAGAAGGAAGGGAAAAGAGCAGTTACTACAGAAAGCCATTCCTGAAAACACTAAAAGTATGATTCTCCTGCAATCCTGTCATTTTGCTCCTGCATATATACCCAGAAGAATTCAAAGCAGAGCCTCAAAGACATATTTGCAGGTCCTTGTATGAGGGACATTTTGACAATAGACGCAAGGTAAGAGTAATATAAGTGTTTATTAATGAACCCCTAAATGCAATCTATGGATATACTCGGATGTCCTTAAGAAGACAGGAAACTGAAACCTGAAGATGTTATGTTTTGTGAGACCAGCCACAAAAAATAAATATAATATGACTACACTTACTTGGGCAGACATACAGCAGTCAAACTCATAGATACAGAAAACCTTTGGTAGTTGCAAGAGAACAGCAGAGACAGAATACAGAGAGTGGGTTAGTGGTGTGAGAGTTTCGGTGTGGCAAGATGAAGAGTCCAGGAGACGAAGAGTGGGGAGAGCTGCACAATGGTATGAATATGTTTAATGCCACTGAAATGCACCCTTCAAAGTGCTAAGACAGTAACCTCTGTGTGTGTGTTCATCAATATTGACAAGAACTCTTGAATTTTACACCCAGTATTCTAAAGCCATTATTCTTCAGTAGAGAATGGGGGTGGCCACCACAGTGGGTTGGGTAAGGCTCAAAGTGGGGAAGCTCAGGAGAGGATCAAGGCCTGTGTCAGCCGCTGTCTGTGCCTCTGTGTATCAGAGGAAGAAGCTGGATGCTCCAAGAAAGTATGTGTGGCATCAGGGTGTGACCTGTCCCAGAACCATCTTCTTCCTAACCACACCATTTCCCTGTATCCTTTCTGAAGACGGTGCTTCCAGGATTTAATTCTGATCTTAAATTCTGACCCCTTAAATATACTCAATCTCTAGGTTCTTTTTTTTTTCCTTGTGTAGCTTCCTTCCGAATATACATGTAGAAGATTAAACACAGAGCCCAGTGACAGATGAGCTTTTCAGCCAGTCTCTTTGGGGAGGCAGCTGGCTCTGTCTCTTAAACGGGGCTCCTGACACAGACATGATATACCTTCAATACAGACGTGTGTGTGTGTGTGTGTGTGTGTGTGTGTGTGTGTGTTGAATACCTTTTTTGTTTATTTTTTAAGTACAGACTTCTAAAGCATCCTCACATCAAGAACAAGTTCAGCTCTTCTGGCCAGTTCTCCTGCCATCTAGGAAACAAACTTATACCACATCAATCTTCCCTCCAACCCAAGGCCACCTGACTTCCTCTTCCAGGGAAGGTATCACCCTGTGGGAGAACACCTGATCTTCTCCACTTCACCTACCTGTCCTACAGCTTCATGTGAGTCAGGAAGTATCTTTTCAGAATAGGATGCACTCATCATGAGGAACCATTTCTGGTACCTAAAACTCAGTAGGGAAGTTCTGCATCCTAAAACTACAGTGCCTAAGCAAGTGCAAACTCTAAGCATGCACAGATTTGTTCTTTGTTCTGTGTTCCTTTTGTGTCTTTACAGTGTTTTCTTTCTACCCTGAAAGCGCTCAGATTTTAAGTACAGATAGTGTTCTTGGTCAGTTGATTAATAGAAAGATAGATGTACAGAGTTACTTTAATGGTCTCCCTGTTGATAAATTTTATACATATATTAATATATATTAGCATTTATAAATATGTATACTGCATGTATACATATAAATAAGCTGTATATTAAATATATACCACTTTAAGTAGGTGAGCATGTATCTGTGTTTTTCATCTGGTAACTTGATTTTAGTAAAAAAAAGCATTCTCCTTTTAAACCCATAGATTGACTTTAAATAAACAAATCCGCATTGTGAGGTCACCTGGTCACTAGCATGTCCTATTTTGCCTTATAGAATATAAAACCTCTTTTCTACTCTACTGAGAATTAGAAGCTGGCATCAAGTTTACCAGTTTCATGTCACGAATTTTCTTTGCTGTAGAAATGCTTCAAAACACTAGAGTTTTGTTTGAGATACACTCAGAAGTAGGATTTCAGCTCAGACAATAAACAGAATCCAGGCAAATGAGATACCTGTAATTCTTATTATAATGAAATTTAGGTCAGGGAGATGTGAGAAAAATTTTTATAACTCATTGATAACTAACATAAAAATTTAGGTTAAGTAATTTCTTCCAGAAATACTTATGCCTACTCTCTATCTTTTACTTTCAAAGTTTAAAGATACATTTATACTACACCAAATGGGCCAGTAAAGGTGCTTGCCACACAATCCTGGCAACTTGAGTTCAGTCCATTGAGCCTACATAAAAGTAGAGAGAACCAATTTCATAAAACTGTCCTCCAACTCCAACAAGCCCCCTATGGCATGCATCCCAGCCTATACACACACATACACACAAACACTACACACACATACCAAACACACACACACTCGCGCATACATCATACACATACTCTCACACACAGAGACACCACACACACACACACAGAGAGAGAGAGAGAGAGAGAGAGAGAGGGAAATACACACTGCCTTCACATGCACACAATAACAATTGAAAATATTGTTTTAAAAAACCCACATAAGAAAAGAGGATGTCAGTGACAAAAACATTTTCCAACCTATAACAATTTCATTAAGATATTTTCCAAAAATTTATGGGAAGAGAATATTATTCATGAAAGGTATAAGACCCAAGGCTGAGAAGATGCCTTCTTTCCAGGGGAAACTAACCCACTCTTTGTTTTCCTTTAGCTGATAGAAAGATTCTCCATGTTTGCCAAAAACATTCAAGAGAGTTCTCTTGAAAACAGAGAAATTCTAGGTCAAACTGTGTCCAGGAAAAGCACCGTCCACCTCTACCTCCCCTGAGTCATGTTTTGTTCACATACAGCTAGTGATGGTGACAGACAGAGAACACGGTTCCCACAACGTTCTGACGTGTGATCATGCCAACAGTGAGGGAGAAACATGGCCACACTTGTGAGAACAAATAGGAGCCCCAAAGGACTGAGAACTCTGCAAGTGTGTATTAAGCTCGACACTGCCCTGTAGAAGACATGGGTTGACCTGAAATTTCCATGAAACAAGGTCAGGTGGTTTTTCCCAGCAACCCCACAGCTTTCCCAAAGTGTTGCTGCAGCAACACAAATAACATCAATATTGGTTAATTTATACCAAAAAAGCAACAACAACAAAAACTTGAGTTTCTAATAATCTGACAAATAATGGACAACACAAAAATAAACCAAATATGTAGCCAATGATGAACTGATTAAAATAAAATTCTACATTTACCCACAAATTTCTTCTCAATTTTCATGTTACTTTCCCAGGCACTAAAACTTAGAAATTGCTCTCATTTTAGCCTCAAATACTATGTCCTGTATCCAAGCAATCTCCATGTGGTACTCCTTTTCTTCAGTGTGGTGTGTTCCTGATTCTCCATGGGAGTACCCCAGTCCAAGGATCCACATCTGGATGCTTGCATTTTCTGACCATCTCCTAACCAGGTTTCCAGCAACATCCTTCTTTCCTACTGCTTGCTGCTACGTTCATATTTTCCCATGCCATTTTTCATACCAGCCTAAGACTCTTTTTTAGGCCCCTCCTGCCTGGTGGCTCTTCCTATTCATAAGCAGTGTGGACAGACTGACTTCCCCATTTAATAGGCCCAGGTCACTGGTCAATGGAGGAGTCACGCAGTGTGCAGGGAAAAGAGCCCAGCTCTGGCTGGGATGTCTCACTGTTAATCTCAGCTCTGTCATTTACTTCTTCAGAGGCTCTGAAGCTCTGTTCCTTAAGCTCTTGGCTTTCAGTAAACTCACTTGAAAAAATGGAAGTGACAGAATTGAGGTCAAGTGGTTATTATGAAAATTAGACACAACTTCTGTCGAACTAGCTTGGTGCTGCTCAGGTACAGTACCCCACCTTTGTCCACATTAGACCTCAGTCTCCCTGCACCCCTATCTGCTACTCCTGAAAGCTGTAAAGGGGGTGTGGAACAAAGATAGAAACAGCTGTGTAGGACCTACTGCTCCACAGGGGTCCTTTCCAGCAAACCCTCAACTGGATCATATTTTTTAACAGTGCAAGTAAAAATGCCATTCCTGGGAAATTATTTCCTCTCAAGAAAAATACATGAATAAGATCTTGTCATACAGAATTCCCTAGGCAAAGTAATTGTCAGTAATTCCTCATTCCCATTTACTTGAAAAAATCAACAAATATTCATCAAGTACTTATTAAACACCAGACACTGAAGTACTAAAAATATGAACACATGCTATCTAGACATAATGATCAATTATGAAAGATAGGAATTTGATACACATTCAAAAACAAGGATGTGTGTGGCAATCAAAATATTATAAAATAATAGAAAAGGAGGAAGACAGAAGAGCTAAGCTTAGGTCAGAGGATATGGTAAGTCTACATAGATGTGCTTTCAAATTAAAGTGTGACTCTTATGAAGAGGGAAGGTTTACTGAAACTAAGCAGGAGGAAAGCCTTTCAGAGTCAGAGACAAGCCTTCCTGAGCAGGAAATCTATCTAGATAAAGGTGTACACAGACCTAAAACACATAAATTAAATCAAAAGTTCCAGAGGTAGGGCTTGGTTAGAATGTGGAGTTCTGGGAAAGAAGAAAAAGGTACCAGTTAAGATGATACCCAGAAGCAGGTTTGAACTTTAGCCTAAGGGCATAGGAAAGTGAAAGTATAGACTTTAATTCCAGGTTTTTCACAGACTGAGATCTTTGTGGCTTTTTAACTTTTATACATAGAGCTGTAAGAAGTGGTATGCGGTTACACACGCTCTGACACATTCCAAGAAAAAAATGCTATGTGAGAAACGACTGATGATCTTTCCTAAAGAAGTCTGGGTAGTGGTGTTCGGGAAAGCAATACACGAGGGAAGGAGATGACACACTCACTGGCTGCTGGATACCAACAACAGAAAGGCGAGGAGGGGAGGATAGCAAAGGCTCAGGCATTAACAGTAGGGATGAGCAGAGGAGTTTAACGGGATAGCTTGTGCATTCACAACAGAATTGCCACTTCTAGAGATGCTCCCTCAGTCTCCTTCTGGAAACACAGGAACATAATGATCTCATTTATCCTGGTCCCCAGGAACTTTGGGGTGGCATGTCATAGTCAGTGTAGAGTTAAGGAATCATAGAGGCACTTTTTGTCCACTTCTTTCATGTCTGACTTAGGTAATTTACACTTACTAGCTTTTAAAGTATGCCTTTGAGATCTGAGGCTCTCTACCTATATCTCTATCTGTCCCTCTCTGTCTCTGTCTCTATTCCCCTCCAGAGATTGATCCCTGAACCTCATGCATGCTAGGTAGGAAGACCTGTCCCATGCTGGGTAGGCAAGCACTCTACCAACAGGCTATATCCTCAGACACTTTATGGTTCTTTTTCATTTTGAGACAATGATTCACTAGGTTGACAAGATTATTTTTGAACTCACTCCATAGCCCAGGCAGGCTTTGTGCTTATAATCCTCCTGCCTCCCCCTCCTAAGTAGCTAAGACTATAATCCCGTGCCAACATACCCAGCTAGAGATTGTACTGAAGGATAGATAAGAGCCTGTGTAAAAAGTACATTGACCACCCCTTGGAATATGGCAGCTGTTCCATGGGATAGGACCTCATACTATACATAAAGCCACAAAGAACAGGGTTGGTCCTCCAAGAATAAGAAACAGAGAAGGGAGAAGTCTGTCAACGTCTATGTCCCACAGATATTGAATCTAAATTCTTAAGGTAGTAGACAGCAAGTGCAAATTTTTCCGTGGTAGTGTGTTTGACTGTGACTCTGCAGCTGATAATTCACATAGATAACAGGAATATGGCTGCTAATTCAATAGTCATCGAGTCAACCCACAACAAACATACAATTAAGATGCCAGGAATGGCTGTGGCAAAGAGAGAAAGCAAAAGAACGAGAGAAGGTTTTTTTAGAAGATTCTTTCTTTTCTATACCACTAACAACCCTCTACCTCCCTGGCCAACCACCAGCAAGCTTATTCTCAAGCTGATGCTGCTCATTTAATGGAACTAAAATATATTACCAGCTTACTTTCTGCATCTCGTTCAGGGTAAGGAGCCCACAAGCATCTAAGCATCCAAGACTCCATTGTTTCCTCCTCCTAGTCTAAGCCAACATCGCTATTCCCTGCAGATTCCTGATGCCTAAGATTAGGGAGGTCCGATGCCCTAAAAGTAACCCACTCTACTCTCCTAAGAGAAGCAGAAGCAGAAGAAGCCAAATGAGCCACGCTGCAATTGTGCAGCTCTAGGGAGGACTTCTTTCACATTCTACTGAGACAGGGACACTGCCTTCTGGCTAAAAGATATGAGAGGTAAGATGAGTTGACTGCTTAATTCTGAGCCCTGTTACAACCCATAGATGTAACATGTTCTACCAACACCCAACCTGTCCTACTGGCTCAAGAAGTCCCCGGGGCTATTTATTAGGTAACTCAGACCAGCTCAATTTAAGGAGGATGAGGTGTCAATCACTCATGATGACTACCCGAATGCCATAGTGTAGGATAACAGGAAATGGAGGCTGGAGAGATGGCTCCCAAATAAAGGGGCCTGTTGCCAAGGCTGACCCCTTGAGTTAGATCCCAGGGATCCACACGATGGAAAGAAAGAAACAATTCCTTCTTATAAGTTGTCCTCTGTGTTCCACACATGAGTGGTGACACATGTATACCCAAACACACATGCACACAAAACCACACTGAATAAATAAATGTAACTCAGAAATTAAAAATAACAGGAAACATGAAATAGTTATGTTAACCTTAATTTCCCTAAAGATGGCAACTGTGTTTGTTTGGAAAACTGCCCAATCCCAGGATGGCAATTTAGTACTGGTCCCTTAAGTAATTGAACAAACCTCCATTGGTCTTTTCCTTCTATCAAAAAGGGACCCCAGTTCTCCCAAGATCTGCAGTGGATTCCCATTTTCCCAGCTTCAGTGACAGCAGATCTGCGTGCAAAACTCTACAGATTACACTAATGTCCCTCTCAAAATGTCTCCAGCCACAACAGGCAATGTCATGTCTTCACTTCCAACTCTTTTTCAATAGTCATACCATGAAACTGACCCCAGCAGCGTGTGGCCATCAAAGGATAAATTCAGCAACCATCTCAGTGAGTGTTGTCCTCACAATGCTTATTTACTGTCACCATGGAACAATGTCACCAGCCCCTTCCCAAGGCTGACAAACGGGATAGCAATCCCAAACCAATCCATCTCACAAAGATAGGAGAGAAAGTCGTGGGAGAAGGGATGAAGATCGCTTTTCTGGACTGAAGGATTTACCCCCTTAAGAGAGGGCAGTGCTCAGTCCCTTTTTAAAAGACCTTAGCAATGCAAAGTTGCCACAGCAAATGACATCCAGACAGATCCTGGAACGATTGGGATCTCACAGACTAATGACATCTGGAGATAATAACAGATTACACAGAATAATCACATCAGTTATATTCTTAAGTAAGGCTCTACCTGGAGCCACTTCTCTTTCTCCAGTCAGAATACTGAAAGCAGATGGCTTCTCCTCGAGCAGCGCGGCTCCCTAACCTACATAGTTCCTGGAGCAGAAATGATCCTCCAGCAAATCTGGGGTTTGCTCTGCTCCCTCTCCCAAAGAACAGGATCGCTATGTCCGCATGGGGTGGCCGGGCCAGTGCTTTGAAGCCACACTCTGGTGAAGAGGCTGGGACAGGAGGAGGGACAACTCACCATTTGATTGCTATACCAGTAGAGAGAAGACCCCTTCAGCACCACCCAGAACTTTTTCCATTTGTTGCTTAGGAAAGTTCCCTTTTCCTTTTTCTTATACAGCCAACCCTGGCAGTCAGCGTGGCCCAGATCTTTACACGATATCCTCCTCCGACTCATGGTGAAAAAACCTGCAACAGTTACACAGGTAAGTGTGACCCGGACTCCAGTGACAAAATAAAAGGCAAGTTTTAGTCTTTTGCACAGCAAACGCTGCACATTTTCATTCATGCAAAGTGAACATTAAAAAAAAAATCCACATATCCGTTCTATTTTTAAACATTCACTTGGTACCTCGAAAACCCGGGCAAAGAGGCAGTGAGAGAGACAGGCAAGCATGGCCGGACAACCTTAGTCAGAGTTAGTTGAAAACGTTAGACTCCCGGGGCTGGAAGGCACACACAGGGGTCCTTCCCACAGTAACGGCGGCAGCTATGCAAGAGGCACAGAAGGGTTAAAGGGTTAAAGGCCACCCAGGAACAGTGCCAGCTCTGTGCACAGAGCGCGAGGGACTGGCCAAATGAGCAGCGTGTCATTCTTTCTTAAAAATCAGCCCAAAAGCAACCAAAAAAAATTAATCTGGCATCCGTCCCCTGATACTAAGATTCAGACAGACAAGAATCTGATTTCATACACACACACACAAAAAGAAGGCATCCAGGAGGAAAAAAAAAACAAAAAACAAAACAAAAAACCCATGCTCACATGCACACGAAAGGGATAAACGAACAAAAGAGATCTAATTACCTGGAGCTTTCTTCCTCGGCTTCTGACGCAAGGGAACCTGCTGGAAATGCAGGAAGGAAAGAAAAGAGGAAATTTCTGATTGTGTTGTAACATTTGTAAAGAGAGAAGGAGGGAGGGGGTGGCCGTGTTTATGCGCAGGGAGGATTCTAAAAAAAAAAAAAAAAAAAAACTCTCAGAGCAGAGCGCAAAGGGAGCTACAAGCCGAGGCACAAAATCTGCTAATTAGAATCGATATACACTGAGCTGAACCTGGAAAAAAGAGTAAAGTAACAGGCATTTATCTGTACCGCTTCCTGTTTCCTCCCACGAGCAGCTCCGCTACTACTTAGGTTAAGGCGGCCCTGGGTTTGTTGAAGTTTAAAAAAAAAAAAAATCATGAAATACTTTACCTGTATATATTTTTTGAAAGAAGAAACAATATCTCTTTTTTATCCTCAGGTTCTAAATAATATCGAGTATTTAAATAAAACTGGATAATAATTGTTTCCATCTCAAGCTATTAAATGCTCACATCAGACTGGCTTCATGGTCTTGCTAATATGCAGGGTTCTACCTAAACCACGTGAGTTAAATAGCCCTGGAAAGAAACTTTTTATCTCTTCCTGTGACCTCAGGGGCTCCAAGGCTTCCTGATTGGCAATTTCTTATTTGCAGACTAATTTACATATCTTATTCTATCTTTATTTCTGAATATTTCTCACATGTCTTATAGAAGATAAATATTCAAATATTCAAATCAGACATGACAATTTATGTAAAATATAGACATTTTCTACAACACATTTTCACCAAGTCATGTAAAATCAGATTCCAAATAAAACTGGGAAACCCAAAGGAAAAAAATACAGTTGAAAATGTCTTTCCCACTGTGTGTGTGTGTTTGTGTGTTTATACAAATACTTGAGAGAAATAAGCTTTTAAAAACCTCATTTTTCTTCTACAGCATCTAAGCTGAAATTCTTCAGGTTTAAATAATTTTCACTTATGAAACACTTAACAAGCAGAGACTTTTTAAAGCTTAAGCATGCAATTAAAAAGTAGTTCAAAGCATTGGTAGATAGTGTCATGAAATTTGGGCACTTGGGATGCATCTGGGTAGTGGTCCACACATCCAACCTCTGACGAATGGCATTTATGGTTCCGCCTTATATTTGACAAGGTGATATGATCTACAGTGGAAATAGAATAGAAAATTCAAAGCCACAGGCCCAAAATTAATGGGAAGATATATTATCCAAGGAAAGGTCACTCTAAATCCATTTCTTCATTTGTAAAATTAAGATATTTACGAGAAATACTCAGGAGGCTAAGGATAGAAACTTAAGAGCAAAAACCAGTCATAAATATATATATATATACATATATATATATATGACTTCTAATCCCATAAGTCTCAAATAGATCTGCCAAGATTTACTTGTGAAAATACTCTGATAACTAAAAATCATCTTTCTATGAATAATCAGGTATCAATGCTTTGTGGAGATATGTTAAAATAAGCAGACCCCTAATAAACAAAACTTATTATATTAAAGTGTTTCCCTCAGCAGGGAGGATGGAGAGGAGGTTGAATCGTGTGTCTTCATGGATGCAAGATCGGTGCAATCCTGAACTGGTTTTTTAGTTTATGAACATCCTTTCTTCCCTTGGATCATTGATTGATCTCTTTGAGCATAATCTTTAAACAAATTCAACTTGTGACAATCATGGCATGCTAATTAAGTCTAAACATATTATCATATTAAGGAACTCATCTGCCCTTCCTTTCCCAAATATTTCCCACACTGCACTGCCAACATCTTGGTCTAAGATTCCCTACTATTCCTTAGTCTCTGAGCTTTTTCTTTTTATGCCTATATCCTGGGATCAATAAACCCAATTAGCACCTACTGGTTATACAATACTGTCCAAATAGAGAGCTGGGGCTGAAGGCAAAGAGCATAAGTGAACTTGATTTCAGTATGGTTTGGGAAATATGGGAGCCCAGGGAGCATGTGAAGTAACTGAGAACCGGGAGTGTGGGAGAAAGCAGAGGTACCCGCACTGATTCCTAGAGGGCAGGTAAACAAGATGAAACTATCAATTCAAACAGCAACAGCAGCTCTAAAAAAGAACAAGCAGCTAGACGTGGTGTTGCATGCCTGTAATCCCAGCACTCGGGGAGGCTTAGGCAGCCAGATCTCTGTGAGTTTGAGGCCAGCCTAGTCTACAAAGCATGTCTAGGACAGCCAAGGCTACAGAGAGAAACTCTGTCTGAAGGAGGAGGAGGAGGAGGAGGAGGAGGAGGAGGAGGAGGAGGAGGAGGAGGAGGGGGAGGAGGAGGGGGAGGAGGAGGGGGAGGGTAAGGGGAGGGGGAGGCAAGTGGGAGGCAAGGGGACAGCTATGGAGCTATGGAAGGGAAGCACAGAGGTGACTTTTCATTCCTGGCTCCTGACCGATGGGACAGGAAGCTGAGTGTCTGCTGTCATTGCTTGATGGGTCCCAGTGACACAGCCAGTTCCTCAGCTCCAACAAGCCTAAGACGTTTTCCAGGGAAATCCCCAAGTCAAAAATGTGTCTTCATTTCTCCTTGGAACAGCCCTAGGACTACAGCTGGATTCTCTCACTTAATCTGGGTTGAGACACAGCCTCTAAGCAGTGCTCCATCGCTCCAAGCTCCTTGTGCCCTGCCCTGAGAGTCCTCCCCCAACACAGTCACCAGCTGCTCCGTGTGTCCCCTGGCCAGACACAGCTGCACCTTAGAGAAATAACAAATTACCACGGGTTTCGGTGTCACCTGATAGATGTGAATCTGAAACCCCAATTGCTCTACAAGAAGGAATGAAAACAACCTTTGAGAGCTTCACTGAGTCTAAGACACATTTTCCCTCCTCACAACAGGAAGTGGAACCCATGAACTAGTCAGTTTCAAGACCTTCATGTGGCTTTCTCACTGGTAGGTGAAAACACTAGCAGCCGCTTAAGCGTTTTATGAGATAGTTTCAACCTTCACAGACATTTAGAGTTTAAGAAGATATTTATCCCAATTTACTTTCTTTCAGTTTGAAAGTTATAGAGAAAAACTGACAACTTATTCTAAAGATGTAAATTTTCTAGACCTAGAATTTGGGGGGAATTCTCAATGAAAACATACATAGTTTTCATTGAAGAAGAGTATAGTTTTCTTTTGGCCTTGGGAAGATGGCTCAAATGTTTTGAGGGCTGAGGAGACGACTTGGTAAAGCGCTCATTGCACAAACATGAGGACCTCAGTTAGATGCCTAGAAATCATGTTAAAAGTTCAGCTGTGGTGATGTGTTTGTAATGTCAGCGTTTGGAGGCAGAAACAGGCAGATCCCTGGAACTTGCTAGCCAGCCAGACTAGTCTACTCAGCGAGCTTCAGGACAATGAGAGACTCAAATAATATGATGTATGGTTCCTGAGGAATAATTCCTGAAGTTGACCTTTGACCCCCACATACACACAGTTACCTGCACATACACATGCATGTTCAGTGATTCTAGACTTTAGCAAAAAACACATAGTGATAGGCTGATATTCTAGTTTTATTTCTATAAAATACTGCAGCAAAAAGCAACTTAGGGGAGAAGGGTTTATTTTAACTTGTAAGGCCAGGTTTAAACCATCGCTGTGGAGGGAGGAAGAGCATCTGGAACTTGAAGCAGCTGGTCACCATCGCATCCGCAGTCAGGAGTATAAGAAAATAATGCGCACATGCACACTTCCTTCCTTATGCTCCCCTCGCTCTTACACAGTGCAGGACCCCCTGCCTAGGGAATGGCGATGCCCACAGTGGACGGGTCTTCACCATCATCGATCAACCTAACACAATCCTTCCAGCAAATGCAGACAATCCCTGGCTGAGATTCTCCTGCCGGATGACTCTAGATTGCATTGAGCTAACAATTAAAGCTGGTCCTCAAAGTGGACCAACAGTTCTTCATTCTCAGGAAAACTGGCTTGCAGCATCTGTCACTTTTTGTGGTACAGTTCCTCACATGCCTGGCTGTAAAAACTATCATTCCTTACGAACTAAGCGACAAAAATCTTTTGCATTTGGGGTTCTCTGCCAATACTTGGCACTTCCACAAGTCTCTTTCTGTATTGTTGGAAAATTAAACCCAACTTTTTAAAGGGAATTGTAAGCCATTTGAGTGGTAAAAATTTACCTGTAATGATACGCTAAGACTTTGCTTAACTTTTTCAGAAAACAAGTCAATTCAACCAACTTATGATAAGAAAATGTCTCTCTGGTAGTAAATAATGAAGATAGGTAATGGGAGTCTGCCTTTGCCTGTGATCACATGGAAAAGCCATGACAAAGGATAAGGATAAGAACCTGATGGAAGAGCAACACATAAAGGAAAGTAATGAAAAAGATCCCCGAGGAAATCTGAACGGGGATACCCCGAGTCAAACTCAGGAGAAGAGTATCCTGGAAGCGAGGGAGACTCCAGAGAAAGCTTCCAAACTCTGTTGCTGGAAAGGAAAAGGTTCGTTAGAGATTTTCTCTATTATTACTTTTTCTTATCACTGTGACAAAATATCTTATAAGAGCAGCTTAAGTGGGGGGCTTATTTGGGCTCACAGTTTCAGGAAATATATCACCATAGACAAGGTACAGGGCAGCAGGTACGTCTGGGACAGGGGAGCTTAGAACTGTCACTTTGGTCCAGGAAACAGAGATCCAGATCAGAAAGCGGGCTATGTCCTCCAAGCTCACCCCTAGGGGCCTTCTTATAGTAGGTAGGCCTGGTGTCTCAAGGGCTCTACAGCTTCACCAAACTGAGACCATCTAGGGACACAAGAACACAAGCCTGTGGGGGACATTTTGGATTTAGACCATAACAGAAATCTGGGCTATCTAGTCCCCATGCTATTTGTAACCATAAGACAAATTCCAGCAGGTCCCGCATAAGTGGGAACTAAGGAAGTATACACAGCACTGATGACTACTGGAAACAGGAGTCGTGACAGCACCTGGCAGACTCAAGGATGGATAAAGCCACGCACTTTCTCTCAAACCAAGATTTCTGCTTAAACTAATTGTGCTCAGCAAAATAAGTATACTTGAGAGCAAATTAACAGGACCACAGGAAGTCCTCTGGCTACATCATATTCTGAATTACTGAATGCCATTTCCTTCTTCTTCCTTTTCTTATTTTTGACAGTTTTAAGAAAAATACAAGGGTCTGAAGAGATGGCTCAGAGGTTAAGAGCAATGCTTGCTCTTCTAGAGGTCCTGAGTTCAATTCCCAGCACCCATATGGTGGCTCACAACCATCTATGATGAAATCTGGTGCCCTCTTCTGGTGTACATGCAGGCAGAACACTATATATAATATTAATCTTCACCAACCCTTTATCTGACAGAGGACTAATATCCAATATATATAAAGAACTAATGAAGCTGAAAAGCAATAAACCAAGTAATCCAATTAAAAAATGGGGAACAGAGCTAAACAGAGAATTCTTGATAGAGGAACATTGAATGGCAGAGAAACACTTAAAGAAATGTTCAACCTCATTATCCATTAGGGAAATGCAAATCAAAACGACCCTAAGATTTCACCTTACACCCATCAGAATGGCCAAGATGAAAAACTCAAGTGACAACACATGCTGGAGAGGTTGTGGAGAAAGGGGAACCCTCCTCCATTGCTGGTGGGAATGTAAACTGGTACAACCACTTTGGGAGTCAATCTGGTGCATTTTCAGACAATTAGGAATAGTGCTTCCTCAAGACCCAGCTATACCACTGCTAGATATATACCCAAAATTTACTCAAGTACACAACAAGGACATTTGCTCAACCATGTTTGTAGCAGCTTTATTTGTAATAGCCAGAACCTGGAAACAACCCAGATGTCCATCAACGGAGGAATGGATACAGAAATTGTGGTATTTTTACACAATGGAATACTACTCAGCAATCAAAAAAGAGGAAATCATGAAATTTGCAGGCAAATGGTGGGATCTACAAAAGATCATTCTGAGTGAAGTTTCCCGAAGGAGAAAGACAAACATGGAATATACTCACTTATATAGACCTAAAAGATATGATAAACATGATGAAATCTATACACCTAAAGAAGATAATCAAGAAAGCAGACACAGTGCAAGATGATCAATCCTCATTTAGAAAGACAAATGGGATATGCCTTGAACGTATGACAGGAGTCTACCGCAGAAGGCATCTGAAAGACTCTACCTAGCAGTGTTCCAAAGTAGATACTAAGACTCATAACCAAACCTTTGGCAGAGTGCAGGGAATCATATGAAAGAAGGGAAGTTTGATGTGGAAAGGATAAGAGCTCCATAAGGACCAAACATATCTGGGCACAGGGTCTTTTCTGAGATGGACACTCAACCAAAGACTATGAGTAGATAAAACCTAGAACCTCTGCTCAGATGTGACCCGTGATAGCTCAGTAATCAATTGGTTTCCCATAGTAAGGGGAAGAAGGACTATTTCTAACAGCAACTCAATGACTGGCTCTTTGACCTTCCCACCCTACAAGGGAGGAGCAGTACTGTTAGGCCACAGAGGAGGACTTTGCATCCAGTCCTGAAAATACCTGACAAAACAGAGTCATATGAAAAGGGAGGAGGTCCTCCCCTATCAGTGGACTTGAAAAGGGGCAGGGAGGAGATGAGGGAGGGAGGGTGGGATTGGGGAGGGAATGAGGGAGCGGGATACAGCTGGGATACAGAATTAACAAAATGTAACTAATAAGAAAAATAAAATTTAAAAAATAATAAAAAATAAAAATAAATAAAAAATATATACTATATATTAAAAACAAAAATTCTTTTAAAAAAGAAAGAAAAGAAGAAAGAAAGAAAGAAAGAAAGAAAGAAAGAAAGAAAGAAAGAAAGAAAGAAAGAAAAAAGAAATAAAGAAAATACAATAGGAATACTGCTGTCTTTCCAACAGCCCTTTTCGTCCACTTCCTCATCGCTCCAGCTTACTCTGACCTGAACATGATTTCATTCCCGCACACATTTTAGTATCTTTTAGTGATAGCTAAACAATAGCACAAATGTGGAGCTTTTTCATAATTTCACTTTTGATGCTTTTCCCATGTTGATGCACATAACTGTAGATTGTTTTCAATGTGACAATAAATAGATGTTTGTTCCACGACTTCTTTATCTAATTGTTTACTAATGAGCTTGTAAGTCTTTACAGTTCTGCTTTCAGCTATAAATTGGCAATTAACAACTCAATGCAATTCCCATTGTACATATGAATGTTACTCTGGCTTGGTATTAATCTGAGTTGCAGGATAACACTATATGTATATCTTCAAGTATTTAGCTATTTTCAAATTGCTTTCAGAGTCCCCATTTACAATCCCTCATGAAACATACAATTTTTAAAACTTTTTACTATGTTTATTTATTTATCTGGCTGCACGCATGCATACCCACATTCACACAGTCCAATGTTAATTTCACCTCATATATTGCGCTTCCTATCTTAAGAATTATATCTTCCTTTTTAATAGTACTAAATACTTTCAAGATCTATTTATGCTTTTGCATCTGGATCAAAGTTTTGAAAGATGCTAAAATATCTAAATAAGATTCTTAAAACCCCATCCTTGATTTGTTCCGTAGAGTTTAAAACTCTGAACTCAAATGGTACCTCCTATTTTTGTTCTATATCCATCTTTCTTAGAACTATTTTTAATGTATTTTGAAGTTTTTCTCAGTCAGTGTGGACGGCTATAACAGAAAAACCACAGACTGGATCACTTAAAAAAATAAAGAACAAAATGTCATGTTGGTTCTAGCAGCTGGGAAAGGCAAGGTCAAGTTGCAAACAATGGTAATGACCTCTTCCTAACCTGTAGACAGCCATGATCTTAGTATATCCTCACATGGCCAGTAAGAAATTCCTCTTCCTCAGATAAGGGCACAGCTGCCCTTCATAGGGGCACCGCCCTCATGACCTGTGACTTCTCAACACATCTTTTTGTTTTTTTAGTTACATTTTAACTCTTCAACACATCTTTTTTAATTTTTTTTTATTTTTCTTATTAGTTACATTTTGTTAACTCTGTATCCCAGCTGTATCCCGCTCCCTCATTCCCTCCCCAATCCCACCCTCCCTCCCTCATCTCCTCCCTGCCCCTTTCCAAGTCCACTGCTTAGGGAGGACCTCCTCCCCTTTCATATGACTCTGTTTTGTCAGGTATCTTCAGGACTGGCTGCAAAGTCCTCCCCTGTGGCCTAGCAGTACTGCTCCTCCCTTGTAGGGTGGGAAGGTCAAAGAGCCTGCCATTGAGTTGCTGTTAGAGATAGTCCTTGTTCCCCTTACTATGGGAAACCAATTGGTTACTGAGCTACCACGGGCTACATCCGAGCAGAGGTTCTAGGTTATATCCATACATGGTCCTTGGTTGAATGTCAGTCTCAGAAAAGACCCTGTGCCCAGATATGTTTGGTCCTTGTGGAGCTCCTATCCTTTCCACATCATACTAACTCCCCTTCTTTCATATGATTCCATGTACTTTGCTGAAGGCTTGGTTATGAGTCTTAGTATCTGCTTTGAAAACATTGCTAGGTAGAGTCTTTCAGATGCCTTCTGCGGTAAACTCCTGTCATACGTTCAAGGCATATCCCATTTGTCTTTCTAAATGAGGATTGATCATCTTGCACTGTGTCTGCTTTCTTGATTATCTTCTTTAGGTGTATAGATTTCATTATGTTTATCATATCTTTTAGGTCTATATAAGTGAGTATATTCCATGTTTGTCTTTCTCCTTCACTCAGAATGATCTTTTGTAGATCCCACCATTTGCCTGCAAATTTCATGATTTCCTCTTTTTTGATTGTTGAGTAGTATTCCATTGTGCAAACATACCACAATTTCTGTATCCATTCCTCCGTTGATGGACATCTGGGTTGTTTCCAGGTTCCGGCTATTACAAATAAAGCTGCTACAAACATGGTTGAGCAAATGTCCTCGTTGTGTACTTGAGCAAATTTTGGGTATGCCTAGCAGTGGTATAGCTGTGTCTTGAGGTAGCACTATTCCTAATTGTCTGAGAATGCACCAGATTGACTTCCAAAGTGGTTGTACCAGTTTACATTCCCACCAGCAATGGAAGAGGGTTCCCCTTTCTCTGCAACCTCTCCAGCATGTGTTGTCGCTTGATCAACACATCTCTTAACAGCATCCCATCTTGAATTAGATTAGGACTTCAGCACGTGAATGTGGCAGATAAAAGATACACACATACCATCCATTTTTTTTAAATGATGTTTATAAAATTCTTCATCATCTCCTCCTCCTCCTCCTCTCTATGCTAGGCTCTCTCCTTCTTCCCAGTGGTTTGCAGATTGCCTCTCCTTAATGACAGCTAGCCCTTTAATCGTTTGAGGTGCTCATTAAGAATCTTGCATATCCAGCCACTCTCTGGTTGACTACCCTCCTTAGCTCCTGGTTTTGCACCTACTTGCATTTCCTTCCTCCCCAAGATGGCCACAGGTGTAACTGCAGCAGTGTTAGGGCAGCTGTGTTCTTCTTCTATCTCCAGCCCTTTTCACACACAGGGAACCTCAGTTTGCCATTGTGACCAGTGAGTGAACCTGACTTCCCCCACTTTTGCTGTCTTTCTCCCCTTCTGATAGTGCCATGGACAAAAACTCCCTTCAAATCACCAACTAGGTACCCATCAGGCTTCAGTAAAACCTACTTCCTTCCAGGCTTGATATTTGGGGGTGTTTAGCAAGTTTTTAACTCTAACTTCTTGTCTTTCTATTTCTCTTTGTCTATCATTATTTGCTTGAAGAAGACTAGAACGTTGCCAAGTATGAACTCACACACCTGTGTGCTTGGATGGAAGGCACACGTTTCATTTCATCTACAGTAATCCACCTTAGAAACGGCAATTGAAGTGTCAACCTAGTGTCTCTTCAGCTGGCCATACCACTAAACACCTGCTTTCTCCCCGGAAACCTTTTTTCTCTACCCTGCAGAAGTCTCAGGCACTTTAACAGCTCACCTCTATAAATGTCTTCCGTCCTTGTGCGCTTACCTTGGTTAAGCTAATCTTTTGAGACCTTGTCAAATGCCTTCCATGTGGCTTCAGAAGCTCCTGCATGGATCTGTATTTGCAGTCATTAGAATGACTGCTGTGTGTGACTTCCCTACCCCCTGCCTGACATGTCCTGTTCTGCCCTCTGTCTCACAGATGAGGAATTTTACCATATGGCTAACACAGAGATCACTTGGAACTAGTGGGTCAGATCAAGCCTTTTGTTCAACTGTGTGCTATTTTGCTTCAGGCCCCAATCTTGTAGGCAAGTGTGGGCTGATGCCTCTGAAATGTGTGTCATGATTTAAATGTTTATCACTTTGTGCGGCTCACAGTGATAGATAAATTATGGCAACACTGCCCACCCAAGGTTCAGCACGGAGCTGTGAGTCACTCCTGTGGCCTTTCCCCCAACCCACACACATGCCCCATCCTTGCCTGACCACATCGCCTCACAGTGTCTGTTCAGTCTCTCATCTGCATGCAGTTCCTCTACTGCTGCCTTTGTCAATTCTCATCTTGTTCTATCTTAAACCAGCAACACGTCGTCCCCAGCCTCACCACCCACAGTGTAGACCTTGGACAGTCTGAGTAACAGTCCACTGTGGCTCTCTTTCCAATGTTTTCACTCATATTTGCTCCTGGCATTCAGACTGAGCCTACAGCCGAGACTTCAAGACAGAACGCATGCTCATGAAGACATTTTCTGTTCAAAGCCTGGTACCCAGCCCAGTGTCTGACACACAACAACCAAAACATTGTGTCTCATGTCTATTTTTGCTTCCTATGATGGTTGTAGTTAGGAAGATGAACTCCCATGTTCCTGCCACTGGGTAATTTGACAAACATCTGGAAAGCCTCCTGCTACTGGATTACTCTGAGCTGCAAAATGCCTCCACTAGGAAAAGAGATTGGTGACACTGGGCAACCTAAAAATTACCCCAGTACATTTCTTGCTCTAAAATTGGTACATTTATAGGAAAAGAAACTGCTCTGAAATTAACTGGCACTAAACTTTAGCCTACCTAGATAATAGCCTCAGTTTCTCCTTGAGAGTAAGAATAACTTGTGTTAAGCAGACCTCTAGCTTTACCTCACATACTAGTTTCTCAAAACTCACAGTGCCTATTTCAGCACAGTCTCCACTGCCCCAGGTAAATCCTGAGACTCTGGAACCCAAGATAAACTCCTGTGATGGGTGCCATAGGAACAGATGTTTTCCAGTGGTAAGTAGCAAGCACCCTTACCCAACCCATTAACCTATGTCTAGTGGCCATTGGGACCTTCCCAGATGAGGCTCTGTGGGAACAAATGTGAATGTGGTCTCCAGGATCTGACCTGTGGGTCAGCCTCAGGTAGGGCAGCTTCGGCTCCATGACTTCAGCAAGGGTTTATGCTGACATCACCAAAACACAAAACTGCCAGTTTGGTTACACCTCCTTTCACATGACCTGATAGTGTGAAACTAAGCTCCTTACTTCACCACTAACGACTACCACATCCCCAGGGCTCACAGCACAGCCCAGAGAAAGGAAGTGTCACATAGGTTTCTTAAAGACAGAGTCAGAGGATACTGACTGGCATAATCACATTAAAAACTAGGCAATAAATGCTTTATGAGAAGGGGACCAATACAGAGCCTCTTGTGAAGTCAACACAGGAAGTAGCAATGAAGATGAGCACCCACACACACCCTGCACCTGAGTCCAGACAACATCAAAGAAGACAACCACCCCCGGTCAGGGGCCTGGGGGAGAGGCTTAGGGGGAGAAGAGGAAGGGAAGGTAGGGCTGGAAGGAGGTGAGGGAGGGGGCTAAAACCCAGATACAAAATAAATAAATTGTAATAAATAATAAATCTATTTTAAAATTAGCATGGTACTGGCTTAGAAACCAGCTAGTGGATCACAGAAATAAACCCACACACTTATGGACACCTGATCTTTGACAAAGATGCCAAAACCATACAATGGAAAAAAGACAGCATCCTCAACAAATGGTGCTTGTCTAACTGGATGTCTACCTGTAGAAATATGCAAATATATGCATAATTATCACCCTGCACAAAACTAAAGTCCAAGTGGATCAAAGACCTCAACATAAAACCAGACACACTAAACATGTTAGAAGAAAAATTGGGGAAGAGCTTGAACTCATTGGCACAGGAGACAACTTCCTGAACAGAACACCAACAGCTCAGGCTCTAAGATCAACAATCAATACATGGGATCTCATGAAACTGAAAAGCTTCTGTAAAGCAAAGGACACTGTCATCAGAACAAAACTACTGCCTACAGATTGGGAAAGGATCTTCACCAACCCTATATCTGACAGAGGGCTAATATCCAGAATATATAAAGAACTTAAGAAGTTAAGCAGAAACAAATCAAGTAACCCAATTAAAAAATAGGGTACAGATCTAAACAGAGAATTCTCAACAGAAGAATATTAAATGACAGAGAAACACTTAAGGAAATGCTCAACATCCTTAGTCATCACAGAAATGTAAATCAAAATGACTCTGAGATTCCATCTTACACCCATCAGAATGGCTAAGATCAAAAACTAAAGTGACAACACATGCTGGAGAGGATGTGGAGAAAGGGGAGCCCTCCTCCATTTTTGGTGGGAATGCTAACTTTTACAGCTACTTAGAAAATCAATCTGGCACTTTCTCAGAAAATTAGGAATAGTGCTACCTAAAGATCCAGCTATACCATTCCTAGGCATATATATATATACACACAAAAGATTCTCCACCATTCAATAAGAACATTTGTTCAACTATGTGAATAGCAGCTTTATTTGTAATAGCCAGAATCTGGAAACAACCTAGATGTCCCTCAACCAAAAAAAAAGAAAAAATGGATACAGAAATTGTAGCACATTTACACAATTGAATACTAATCACCTATTAAAAACAAGGAAATCAAGAAATTTGCAGGCAAATAGATGGAATTAGAAAAGATCATCCTGAGTGAGGTAACCCAGAAGCAGAAAGACATGTATGTTGTATACTCACTATAAGCAGGTATTAGCCGTATAACATAGGACAGCGATCTACAGACCTAAAGAAGCTAAACAAGGAGGACCCTAGAGAGGATGCTTAAGTCTCATTCAGAGGGGCAAACAGGATAGACACCAAAAGCAAAGAAAGAGAGGGAGCAGGATAGAAGTCTACCATAAAGGGTCCTCTGAAAGGCTCCACCCAACAAGAGATCAAAGCAGATGCTAAGATTCACAGTCAAACTTTGGGCAGAGCGCAGGGAGTCTTATGGAAGAAGGGGAAATAGAAGAACCCAGAGGAGACAGGAGCTTCACAAGGAGACCAACAAAAAAAAAAAAAAACTGGGCCCAGGGGCCTGCAGAGACTGATGCACCAACCAAGAACCATGCATGGAGAGGACCTAGACCCCCTACTCAGATGTAGCCAATAAGCAGCTCAGTTTCCATTTGGGTTCCCAAGTACCCAAACAGGGGCCATCTCTGTCATGAACACAGTATCTTGCTCTTTGATCATTTCCTCCTTGGCAATGTGACCTTTCCAGGCCACAGAGGAAGAGGATCCAGGCAGTCCTGATGAGATTTGATGAGCTAGGGGTAGATGGCAGGGGAGGAGGACTCCACCTTTCAGTGGACTAGGGGAAGAAGATAGGGTGGAAGAGGAAGGGAAGGTGGGACCAGAAGGAGATGAGGGAGGGGGCTACAATTGGGATATAAACAAATAAATTATAAAACATAAAAATTAATAAGAAAGAGAGAGAGAGAAAGAAGGGAAGGAAGGAAGGAAGGAAGGAAGGAAGGAAGGAAGGAAGGAAGGAAGGAAGGAAGAAAAGAAGGAAGGAAAGAAGGAAGGAAAGAAGGAAGAAAGGAAAGTATTCATAGCCAAGGATGAGATACCTATTGCCAAGCATGCTCTCAGACAGGATAGCTTCTGGTCAAACATGGAAGAGAGGCGATTAGAGGAGGGGAGGGTGGCCCATTGGGTAAAGTGATTGCTACACAAGCATGTAGACTTGAGTTTGGTCCCAAGCACCCATGTAAAACAGTCAGGCATGGTAGCATGCCTCTGTAATAAGAGTGCAAGGGAGATGGGCATAGGTCTCCTGCTTACTAGATAGCTGGTCAGCCAGATCAGGGGTTTCCAATGAGAGACCTTCCTTAAAAACTTACGTGTAGTGCAACTGAGGAAGACACCTGATCTTGGCCCCTGACCTCCTCAGACACACACACAAAGAGAGAGAGAGAGAGCGAAGGGAAAAGCAGAGAGCCAAGGATAATGAGGTTGCAGATGAATGTTCAAGAAGGAGACAACCGAGGCACAGAGGAGAGAGGTGGGTTCAGTAGAAGTGCACAGTCAGGGAAGGCAGCCGTGAGCTGATCACCTCACATGCTTGAAAAAGAAAGACGCAGGCCTAGGAGGATGTGACATAACGGTGTAGGCGTGGCTGATCCTGTGAGCATCAACATAGAGTGGCAGGAGGACCACCCTGAGTGGCAAAGCCATATCACACAGGGCCTTGTAAGTCATGTTTTAAACTGTCAGATTTTTTGGAGGTCAAATCCATAAGCACCAAGCCAACGTTAGCTAGTAAATGACACCATGAGACCTACACTTAAGAAAATCCACTGTCTCTCATGCTCAACTGAGAATCTACAGCCATTGATGCCACTGCAAAAGATGCTTCCTTGCCCTTTACAGCCAGTGAGAACGTGGACCATGGACTTCCCCATGATTTCTGGCAACAACACAGAGCATGGACATCCACATGGTCAGGCAGCAGTAGGAGCCATGTACATCAACACACCTAAACCACAGCACAGACCACGGACACCATCATGGCCCTAGGTGGCAGTACAGGCCAGAGACATCAACATGGTCTCTGGCAGCTTTACGAGCCACCCACCCCCAACCCTACCTTACCTCAAAGAAAGAAACAGTCTAGACAGGAAGCCATTGAAGAGAACTCTTCTTAAACCTGTAATAGGGATCCTGAAGCGGAGCTCTCCAGAGTTAACGGCTTATGGTGGGGGCGAGGATAAGGAAGGACTTAGTCTTCTTTAAGGGGTTGGCCACTGAGAATCTGCATATATGAACAGGACTTGGTTTTTTGTTCTCTTTCTTTCTTTTTCTTTCCTTCTTTCCTCTCTTCTTTCCTTCCTTCTTTCTTTCCTTCTTCCTTTCTTTCTTTCCTTCCTTTTTTTCCTTCTTTCTTTCTTACCTTCCTTCCTTCCTTTCTCTCTTTCTTTCTTTCTTGCTTCCTTCCTTCTTTTCTTTGGGAGAGATCACAAGGGTGGTAGGATGGACCTGGGAAGACTGTGGAGTGTGATCAAGGTGCATTATGTGAAACTCCCAAACAATCAATAAAAAGATGATGTTTGGGGAAAAAAAGAAAATCTACTCTAGTGTTTAGGTGGGTGGTGGCTGAGAGAAGGGGATGTCAAGGTGACAGCCCTGTGAGAAGAGGAAAGGGCCACAGAAGGGGTGGTACAGAGAGAGAGAGAGAGAAGGAAGCCCTAGCCCTCAGTGAGTTGATTACTTCAGGCTCTAAGCCCAGCTTCTGCTTTGAAAATTCCACCGTTTTCTTTAGAAGAGAAACCAGAATACTGTCGGTTACAAACAACCCAGCTTAGCCAAAATGGGCAGCTTTAAGTTGTGGGCACTACTTATCATTCTAGTCCCACTGGTGTGAGGAACCGTCTGGGTAGGAGCAGCCCAGGGCCTACACCTGCTTCCTAACTCCACTCTTGTCTGCACTCCTGCCCATGAAGCTCAGCAGACATTAGTTACGGGGAAGTGAGGTGTAATCTGGAATGTGATTAGGTCGACTGTGTCAAACCTTCTGAAACGAGTGGGACAAAAATAGGTCTCCTCTGCCACATCTGACTTAGGGAACAAATGACAGCAGAAAATTGAACTAATTTTCTCAATGGAAAAATGAAGGAGCGTAAAAGCTGCAAAGCTGGAGGGAGAGATGCTTAAGAGCGATGTTAATAGAAACTCAGGGCCAGTGGCAGGGAAAGAAATGAGAGGAAAACATACATGCAGAGGGAACTGGGCCAAGGGAGGCTGGCGCACAGGGTGACTCAGGGAATGAGAAATGCCATACAGAGCCAGTCTCCACCAAAGGACACATTTCACCGGCGGCCAGGACAAAGGGAAGTGGGTCACATGCCAGAGCAGCGATGGTTCCAGGTCAGGAGTCATACAGATGACAAAGGAGACCTCTGGTAATTCCATTTGTCATTTTCTCCTAATACCTGAGAAATGTTTTCTAAAGATGTGAACATCTTAATTTATCTGTCTTAGTTAGGGTTTTTATTGTGGTGAAAAGATGCCATGACCACGGCAACTCTTATTAAGGAAAATATTTAATTGGTCTGGCTTCCATTTCAGAGCTTTGGTCCATTATCAACATGGTGGAACACAGGCAGACATGGCACTGGAGAAGGAGCTGTGAGCTACATCTGGATCGGAAGGCAGCAGGGAGAGAGAGACACATTGGGCCTGGCTTGAGCTTCTGAAACCCCAAAGCCCACCCCACCTCCAGTGACACAGTTTCTTCAATAAGGCCACACACTCTAATCCTTTCAGATAATGCTACTCCCTGAGAGCTATGGAGCCATTTTCGTTCAAACCACCACATTACTGAAGTCAACTAAATCTCTAGTTCTTATCTAACACAGACGCCTAGCTGATAACAGATTCTGCGTGGAAAATAAATGGATATATTTTTATTTTTTAATTAGCAAACACAAATAAGTTTCATTATTGCATCTTCAAACAAAATTTGTTTCTCATTGCCATTTCTCCCTACTCTCTTTCCCCACTCCCTCTCCACTTTGAACTCTTCCAACCACCTCCTACCTTCATGTTCTACGTGTCTTATCACCTTCCTCTACTCTTCATCATTTCTAGACTCAGGGCCTATATCCACACTCACACTCACTAATACATGCAAACCTCATAAGTGAGGGCCCATGTATGAGAGAGAAGATGTGACTTTTTTCTTCTTTTTAGACTTCAGTTAATATTTCAGGATTAGCTGCACTCTCCATACCCTACCTTCCCATTCCCCTTATACACTTAAGATGAATTTCTCTCAGCTGGAAAATTAGTCTTTCAATGGAAAACATAAAGCAGTGCAAGGACCAATGCTATCATTCAAGACCCTAACAACACTTCTTTTTAATTTCTCTGCCCACATACATATGCCTATAAGCACACACTATTTTTAAGATTTTCATGAACTTCAAGAGCTGGCAGGATGGCTCAGCAGCTAAAAGTGACTGGCACCAAGCCTAATCACCAGTCTCCAGGAAATACATGCTAAAAAGAGAGCTCCAGCTGGAGCAAGGTTTCCATGACTTCCACATACACACCTTGATGTGTGCCAGCGTGTGTGAGCATATGTGGACATGCACACACACGCAAATGAAAAACAAACTCAAGAGTAGAAGAGTATCTAAGTGCTGCAGGATGGCACAGCAGGCAGAGGAACTTGCAGCGACTTGGCGGTCTGAACTGCATCCCCAGAACTCACAAAATGGAAGGAAAGTACTGGTATCCTCATGTTGTCCTCAGACCCACTGGCACTGGAGTACCTACCTACACAAACATGGGCACATAAGCATGTATGCGTGTGTATGCACACAAATACACACAATAAAAGTGTAACTAAAATTTTAAATTTTCATGGACATTGTTACTCTGACCTCCTGACTCTCCCTCCCCACACCTATGATACCCGTTCACTCTAACCTTTGACTGTAGAATCTTTTTGTAATATCCCATACATCTCATACTCCTTCAACTTCTGGCAAAAATCTTCCACTACCACTCTTTATTCTCCTTCCTGTTTATCACCTTCACTGCAAAGTTTACATTTCTGAGGCCAAAAACACTGTGCCCATTGTGTCCAAGTGACCGCCTCTCCCTTGCCTTCATTTTAATGTGACTCTTCAGACCTGACAATACACACCTGACTCTACTCTGTGGTTTTCTTTTTGGTTTCCTGCCCTGTCCTCATGGTTCTCACTGTTTCTTACGACTGAAAAGCTTTTCCTATTTAGAGTTAGATCAGAGTTAAAGTATGCGCATTGTTGTATGTCTGGGATATGAAGTGATCGGGAAGCCAAGCAGAGATTTTATCTGATGCTCTGCCTTTAAAAGATGCACCTGCCGGGACCTGTCCAGGCTTCCCTTTCCCCATCGCCATTGCTTCAACTTGCCTTGACAACCGCACTCACATGCCCGACTAAGCCTAGGCTCCCTTCTTCTGATAAATCGTTGTTTTCAAGCAGGGTTACATACAGCCTACACTCCCCTCGAACTCACTATGTAGCCAAGGATAACTACATAATAAACTTTTTATTCTCCTGTGTCCACCTTCTGAGTGCTGAAGTTATAAGCGTACACCACGATGCCCAGTTTATGTGTTGCTTGGATTCAGAACTAGGCAAGCATTCTACCAACTGAGTTGTAGCTCTAGAACACCACTTCTGCTTCTATCAAGGGGCCATTCGACGTGCTAAAAGGTACACAACCTACAGTCCCACAGCCTTCCACATCCTCTTCAATTACAAACGCCACATTGCTGTGATAAACTTCTCCATCTCTCCCTGAATATGTTTACCCCATACAAATAAAACACTCGCTCAATGGAGTTATCTATCTCAGTTATCTATCTCGGGCTAACAGAGAGCTGTAAGTGTTTTTTTTAAGGAACCCACAATTGCAATACAATTATCAATATAAATTGTCCTATAAGAGCTGATAAAATGTTTCACAATATCATAGTTACCCTCTTCTTAAAACACAGAGAGAATTTTTCTTCAGTACAGATAGGATTTTTCTTCTTGTAGTCCTTGATCTCTGAATAGCCAGAGGTCTTACATGCTTAGAGGTTATAAGACTTGAAACCTGATAATAGGGTCATTTGATTCCACTGAAGCTAACGAAATGGATAAATAGGGATTTAAAGACAACTTGTCTGTTATTTTACTTATTCATCAAATTGGAAATATCTAAAGCCTGAGGTGTTGCAAAGGTTCTCACACAGGTACTTACGTTGCCTTCAGTAGACATAACTGATGTCAGACTGCCAGAAACAAAAGCTGGAAGAGAAAAAAATATCTTTTCAGTTAAGTGCAAGCTTATACTGCTCATAAAAACATATCCTTCTTTATGTAGACGGAGAAGGTATTGACATTATGGAAGATAAACTTCACAATAGGGACAATTCATTAACTGTTTTTATTTCAAATCAGTAAAACGATGTCTTAAAATCGAATTCATAAAATCAACCAGCTTTATCTGAACATTGTCAGTATTTTCATGGCAATGAACACAAATATGACTTAACTACTTTGTTGCATTTGGGGCTTTGAGGGTTTTTTGTTGTTTTGTTTTGTTTTTGAGATAGGAAAATATGTTGTTCTTCATGAAAAACAATGTGGACTTGTGGGAAACATAAAATTATTAAACCGTTGCTATTATCAAATGTCAAAAATGCATCCAACCCCCTCAGAAAGTCCCAGCTGTGATACCAAGAGAAGCCTTTTTTTTTTTAATATATCTACTTTAGAGTGGATTACCTAAACAAGACACTCTGTGGCTTCGAGAATGGCGAATGAAAATCAAAAAGGGAAATCTGACCTCTCAAGACACTGAAGCTACTGTCTTTCTCACGTCACCAACAGCAAAATGACCTAGTGGAGGATAGTCAAAGACGCTCTCAACACACATGGGCATGCCAGGAACCATATCAACAATGGCTGCATCACCAGACTTCAAGAATGGACATCTTCTCGCTAGAATGACGATCAATCTTTTCTCTGAGCTCAGCAAACTCACATGCTCTGTGAGCCGTGTGGTAATCCAGCACTGGCTGGAACGGTTCAGCATAACCCCTTCAGCAGTAAAGCCAGCTGCTACCATCAACACTGCCACAGACACATTCTTTCCACTGAAGTCCACCTTGTCCTCAGGAAGGGCATCACTCAGCGCTTCATGGCGCATTGCAACAGCCTTGACTTCTGTTGTGACACTGACTGGGGCAAAGGTCACCAGCAATCTCAATCAGTGGTGGAAGAATGGCCTCAGAGCTGTTTGTCTCAACTGGCCACTAAGTTTAATAGTAAAAGACTGGTTAATGATAACAGTGCACCATAAAACCTTCAGAAGGAAAGGAGAATGTTTTGTGGACCATTGTGTGTGTTTGTGTGTGTGTGTGTGTGTGTGGCACTTTTCAGTTACTAGTTTTCAAAATCAGCACTTTTTAATGTAAACAACTTGACCATAAGTCTGTCACAGAATTTTGAGACCCATTAAAACAAGTTTAATAAGAAAGAAAAAAAAAAAAGACACTGAAGCTTGTTGAAGTCCCAGAAGCCACTGAAATGCCTGAAAGCAGAGCACTTCCTAAGCTGCCTTGGTGCATTCATACCCACTGACTTGATCTCTTACCACAAAGATCCCCCAGACTTGAAGACTGCCGCCATTTTTTTAATTTTATTTTTTTTTTTTGCAATTTGTATCTTTAATACTTTTATCTGGTATTAACAAACAAGGCAGTGGGTTTCATTTGGGTATATTTATGCAAATATACCATTTTACCTTGCTTTTAAAATGCTTTCCCTGGGCCCAAGGATCCTCCTTCTCTACCTGTCCAGCACTGGGACTGCAAGCAACACCACCACACCTGGACTAAGGAAGGGTCTGAGGATTGAACTAGGGTCATCACATTTTTGTGGCAAGCATTTTTCTGTTCCCAGGCCTAATTGCACTTTTTTTTTTTCCTACAAATACCATAGTTTCAGTTTTCTTTATGGTCAAATAAAATTCCATTATGTATATTCAGCATGCTTTTTAAGCTGCTGATAGATATCTAAGATAGCTCCAGTTCTTAGTTATTGCAAATAAAGCCACAATTAGGTACAGATATGCAAATGTCTTATTGGCCTTCGGCCTTATACCTGATGTAGTAGCAAAAATGCCATATTCACATAGATACAAATAAGACCTGTATTTATAAAGTACAAGGGAAACACAATAAAAAGATTGACGCGTTAAACACTTAATTTTCAATTCATTTACAACAAAAGTCACAAGCTAGAGAAGTCATCTATGCGCTTACTCTAAACCAATAAGAAAACAGTAAAGTAACAGAAAAAGGAGTGAAAGAAAATTCAGCTGGCCTACACTTAAACATTAGTAGTAGAATAAGCACTAAATGAAACAGTGTAATTCCATTTAAGAGAAGCGGTGAAAGCTGGCTTTGGAGGAAGAGGAGAGCTGGAAGAAAATTGCCGTTACAGTGTGCTAGGAAGCAGTCTGAGACAACAATGGTGTTGATGGTAACTGTGGTAACAACTGAACCTCGCTGAGCCTTTGCTGTGTGACATGAAGTGTCCTCGGCACTACAATGCCTAGAAGGACAAGAGGTTTGCTAATTAAAACACGATTGAAATATATTTGGTTTTTTGTTTGGTTGGCTTGGTTTTGGTTCTTCAAGATAGGGTTCCTCTGTGTGGCTTTGGCTGGCCTTGAACTCAAAGATTCACCTGTCTCTGCCTTCTGAGTGCTGGCATTAAAGGTGTGTGCCGCCACCAGTCTATGGGTTGAAATATTTACAGAACTATTACCAGTTTAACTGGCACACCTGTGATCCCAGCACTCTGGAGGCTGAGGCAGGAAGATCACGAGATCCAGGCCAGTGTGGGCTCCATAGTCAGATTGTGTCTTTATAAAAAAAAAAAATTAAAAAAAATTAAAATGTGTGCGCGTGGGGGGATGGGTATGTGCTCTGGACGATTCTATTATCTTATGCAAGAAAAAAAATATAACTTTTAGAGAGCCGGCTCAGTGGTTAAGAACACTCAGAGCTCTTGCAGAGGCCCCAAGTTTGTTTCCCAGAACCTACACAGCGTCCCAATGACCTGAACCCTAGCTGCAGGGAATCCAAAACCCTCACCAGTCTCTTCAAGCACCTACAGGTGCCACTCACCACACCACGCCAACAAATAAAGATAAAGCTTTAAAGATATACACACATATCTATACAAACACACATACAACTTTACACAGAGCCACACAAAATTCAGTTTTTAAGAGAAAATAAGTCTGAATATATTCCCACAAACAAAATGTGTGCCTACAATGATTAGCCAATCATTTATTTTTATCACCTTCATATTTATTTGCTATAATAAGCTTTTATGTGTAAAATAATAATGTTGAGAGAGACTCCTATGAATATTTTATTGACTAAGGCAATGTGTTTTAGCATCCGTTGATTGAGAAAATACATTATAAGCTAAAGATAGTTTGAAGTCAGCAGCATTTTTAGGTAAAGAGGAAAAATAGCCTAGACGTTAAGAGTGGATATTTGGGGTTGGGCTAAAATAGGCGTAAATGCAGTTTGGCAACTTGATGACTGTATAAAATCTTGGGCAAGTAACAGATTTGAGGCCTCAGAACCCCCATCTGTGAGAGTTACATAATTTATATTCCTTTCTTAGGGTTGGATGAGAATTAAATGCAGTTTCAGAAGGCTGAAGGTATGACTGAACACACAATAAAATCTCATAAACCATTGTATTGTAAAACATATTTTTCACTTAGTAAAGAATGTCTACTGGTCACATGGTCATTGATATACCACCAATCGTAGTATCTGGGTGTTTCAGTGGATACTTGTTAAATAAATGAGTTAAATACACTGACAGTAGTATCAATTATGACTTCCCATAAAGAAACCCATGAATTCTCATTTTTTGTTTTATAAAACGCTACCATCATAAATAACCCACTAGGAATTTCCTTTTCAATCTGTAGGTCTGGCCATGAAACAATTCTACTGTCACACTTCCTCAAACTGAAGAGTGACAGGGTGGAAATAACAGTCACTGGCATGGATGCAGTGGGCATCTGGGTCGTCTGGGAATGAGCATTCCTTCGTTAACCTATCGATCTCTGAAGATTTAGTTAAGTACTCCAGAGCTCTAGAGCTCTTTTTCTTTAAGTACATGGACAAGCCCTAAAGTGTAGAGTGCAAAAGAGCTGGCTCAGCAGTTAAGAGCACTTCCTGCCCTTGCAGAGGGCCCCGGTTCAGTTTCCAACACTGCCACTGTGGCTCAAAACTGTCTGTGCCTGCAGTTCTAGGGGATCCAATGCCCTTCTGGCCTTCATGGACACCACGCACACACGTGGTATGAGTACTTCCATGTAGGCAAACACTCATACACATAAAATCAATGTAAATACAATCTTTAAAACCTAAAATTTCAGGCTGGAGAGATGGCTCAGTGGTCAAGAGCGCTGACTGCTCTTCCAGAGGTCCAGAGTTCACAACCGTTTGTAATGGAATCTGCTTCCCTCTTCTGGTGCTCATGAAAGCAGAGCATTCATATATATTAAATAGATAAGTAAATCTTTAAAAAAAAAAAAAAAAACCTGAAATTTCACAAAAATGACTGAAAAGTAATTTGGAGAAGAATGAAAACAATCTAAACTCGATTCATGCTTCTTCTGCATGAGAAGCATTTAGCCAGATTTGTGGGGGAGATGGAAAGACGGGAGTTGGAGTGTTCCTGAAGAGACAGTGAGAACAGGTTGACTAAGCATACTAGCAGGCACAGGGGCTCCTTGGGTGTGTGCTGGGAAAGGTGAGAGCATAGCGCCAGGGTTTCAGTGAAAACAGCACTGTTCACAGTATGGTTTACAAAATAACAATGATTGCAAAGTTACTTTGAAAACAATTCTTTACTTACTATTCCCCAATCCATCTGAAAATGTCAAGTTAAGCAAGGTGCCTACAAATAAAAGACTTACAGGAAGAAATGCTGTTTATTTGGTACTTCTTGATGAATAACTTTTACATTATCAGATAACTTTAAATGATGAAGACCCTAATGAGACTGTCACGAAAACATTTTTGAGGGTTTGTTTGTTGTTTTGTTTTGTTTTTTAAAGTAGAGAGATGGCGCTTAAGGGTTAAAAGCACACACTACTCTTTCAAATGAGTTGTTCCTAACAGCCACATCAGTCACATCATGAGCATCTGTAACGTCAGAGCCAAGGAATCTGACACTATTTTCTCACCTCTAAAGGCCCCTGAACCCAGGTGCACATACACCACCACACACACACTCTCAAACACGTAATTTTAAAAGAATAAACCTTTTAACAATATTTTTAAATATTTTCCTCAACAAAGTTAGAGAAGAGCCTATTTGTGCAGTCTGCTGATGGTTAAAAGTCATTGTGACGGATCATCCCATGAGCTGTGACACATAGACAACAAAGCTTCAAGAGTTGTACATCGGACGCCATGTAAGAGAAGGTGTAAAGAACATTCGGCTCAGGAAAGGGAAAGTAAGTTGTAGAGAGTTGCCTTCCAGATATGACAGGGCTGGGCTCTGTAGCCATGATTCCCAGGCCAAGACAGGCACAGTCTGTCAGCATTCCAGCATGGAGAGGTGGAGAGGGAAAGGCCTCACAAGACCAAGCTCCTCTTTGAGGCTTTGTAGCCTCTTCTCCTCTTTTATAGAGAGAGGTCCTACCCCTCCATGAGGAGCTATAGGCAGTTAATAGGTGCTGGGGAATGGAAGGATGTTCTTTAGTGGCGTGGACAAGTTGCCCATACTCCAGTAAATAACTCTCACCAATGTACCTGTAAATAGCTCCAGTTAAACTCTCTGGTTCACCAATTTAAAACAGTAAAACACACAAGTAGAAGTGGAACCAGCTGAGAAGAGGTTCAGTCAGAGTGGGAAGAAGTGACAAGAGGGTAATAGGGGCGAGTGCTGTCACTCACAAACATTTAGGAAAACGTCCTAATGGAGTGGATTATTATAAGTAACTAATATATGCTATGAAAGTCTTAAAGTGACCAGTGCATTTTATTTATGTGAAAACTATTTTTAAGTTTTCATATATATAAAGACCAACAATAAGATTATGATTAGTTTTGAATTTTTCCATTCTAACTATAAACAATATTCATTTACGGTTGCGTTCCCCAGTTAGAGAGAAAAATCTGCATCTATGTCATTAAGTAACATGCACTGAACCAAGATATTTATCCACTGTTTTTATGGCTATTGAGCAAGCATGAATATGCTCATATTGTTAAATCATTTATGAACAATAATTGCAATAATAACTCACTCAAATAAAATCAATTTGTGTAAATGATTATTAATTTTTTATTAATTTTTATTTAAAGTTTTATGCTTTGGCACAGATGTGAGAATCAGCAATAGACAACCAAACCTAAACATAGTATGTGCTAGGACAAAAATCCAGGAGGAAAAGAATCATAATTTGAGTCTCAGGAAAAAAGGACAAAATGTAGAATATATAAGTCCTGAAGATAATTTTTAATTATGGAACTCATCAATTCTTTGTGGTATTTATTATATATAAACAATTATTGAGATCTACAGTGTTCTAGAAACCACATTTTATATGTATGATATAAATTATATGATAATTTAGGTACCAGGGTACCTGCAAGGATTTCAGGTTATTTTATACATGCAAAAGCAAAATATATCTCTATCTTAACTTGGTGCACTAAAGTATGTGGATTAGAGGCAAATGGATCTGTGTCTGAATCTCACCTTCGCCACTTGTTAAGTATACACACTTTTGAAAATCATTTAATTTGTCTGATTAGAGGATGCCACACCAGTTAAACAGAAATAATAATAACCAGCTCATGGGGGGTTGTGAAAACTAAATGAAACAGCTTATGGCAAGCACTCAGGCACCATGATCACTCGGTAGGTGGGAGCAATTGCCTCGAATGGGAGCAATTATCTAGAAATAGGTTTGTTATACAAAACTACTATTCCAAATGGAATGCGTGCACACTTAGGAGGTTTACTCAGGTGTGATAACTGGCTTCATCAAGTGGAACTGCTCTCCCACTCGGAGGCTGATTAAAATCCCTGGCTAGATCTCCACACAACACTTTTGGAGCCTTGTCGCTGATCTCAAGAGCACACTTTTCTCCGTAATACCCGTAACAGTCATCTTCTTTACAGAACTATTTAAGCTCCCACAACACGCGGCAAAGCCAAGCCAATGATGTCGTGTACACTCTGCTTCTAAGTCTGTGACTTGAAACACATTGCCTTCCTGACGGGTCTGCACCCAGAAGGCAGAAAGCGGAGTTCATTGTCAAATGAATCCTAGAGTTAGCCGCAAAGAGGCCTTACTTACACGTGCAGACGGAGAATTGTTCCACGCTGTTTTCAGCGCAGACATCGTCCTCACACCAAGTGACACCAAGTGCAGTCTAGCTGCTTTAGAAACCGTTTGGTAAGTCACGTCAGAGCCGTCCACTCTGTTTCCATGTCGTTTTAAAACCAGAAACTGTATCAGGAATGTGGGTGTGCAACAAAGTGGTGTTATTGAAGAAGGTTGGCATATTCAATGCTCATGAAGAACTGAAAATAAGGGTTTGAGTACTGGATTTGGAGGTTCGTGAGACGTAGCAGCAGCATTTGATTAGCGCCCTTTGGGTATGATACTCTTTAGAATGATGAAGTTTAATGTGTAACGTCCACTTTATATTTTAAAGTGTCTTAAAAAAAAATAAGGAGACTAGGGCCAGTGTCAGGCTCAACAGCTGAAAGCATTTGCTGTGGGAACCTGATGACACAGTTCAGTCACTGAATCCCACAGTGCAAAGAGAGAGAGCAGACACCTAGTAGGTGTTCTCATCAGCACACAACTGCCGTGGCACTCATGAGTATAGAAAGTCCACGCACACACCGTGCGCACACACACACACACACACACACATTCACACACACACATACTCACACTCACACACACACACACACTCTCACACACACACACACTCACACACACTCACACACACACACACTCACACACACACTCACACACACACACACACACTCACACACTCACACACACAGACTCACACACACTCACACACACTCACACACTCACACACTCACACACATATACACATGTACACGTACACACACACACACGTACACGCACCGCATGCATTAGCACACACATGCCCTTGTACACACATACCTATAGCAACAAATCAACTGCAAAAAACCCTAACTATGATTTGGAAATAATTTTCCAATTTAAATACAGTGTGGACGAGGTTCATTCTCCTTTTCCTGGGCCTTAAATGAAAACACGCAGAGTGCTAAACTTCATTTTCTCTCTCTTTTTAATTTTAATTTTTACGTTTTATGTTATTACAGTTTATTCACTTTGTATCCCAGCTGTAGCCCCCTCCCTCATCCCCTCCCAATCCTACACTCCCTTCCTCTTCTCCTCCAACGCCCCTCTCTAAGACCACTGATAGGGGAGGTCCTCCTCCCCTTCCATCTGACCCCAGCCTATCAGGTCTCATCATGACTGGCTGCATTGTCTTCCTCTGTGGCCTGGTAAGGCTGCTCCCCCATCAAGGGTAGGTGATCAAAGAGCCAGCCCCTGAGTTCATGTCAGAGACAGTCCCTGTTCCCATTACTACAGAACCCACTTGGAGACTAAGCTGCCATGGGCTACATCTGAGCAGGGGTTCTAGGTTATATCCATGAATGGTCCTTGGTTGGAGTATCAGTCTCAGAAAAGACCCCTGGGCCCAGATTTTTTAGCTCCGTTGCTCACAGTGTGGAGCTCCTGTCCCCTCCAGATCTTTCTATCTCCCCCTTCTTCCATAAGAGTACCAAACTTCTAAAAGCACAGATTAGCTCATATCTCATTGACCTCTGAAATCATAATGCTAGCATTTGATAAGGCACTGAAAGAGCAACAAGCAGGATTATAGAAAGTCCAGGAATGTAAACACACTCAGCATCATTAATGCGGGATGGAACGGAGGAAACGGGGCAGGGATCCTTCCTTTTAGGGTGTAAGACTCATCAGTCAACGCTATGCAGTTCCTACAGCAGGAACCCTCTCCTTTGACTGGCACCATTTGGTCAGCAGGCATGTACTGCTCATGGCCCATCACAGTGGCACCACAGAAAGCAAAGAGAGCACTCATCTCGGCTCCTGTGTAAAAGCGTGGGACATGAAATAATCCATTCGTTTTGGCAATTAACATGAAATTTCTCCTGTCACAGCAGAGCAGGTGTGAGGTGAGCAAGTGCAGAGTGGCCTGCCATTAGGCTATGCATGTCAACACAGGGGCGCAAGTTGTCTGGGGACGGTGTCTTCAGGGAACTGACAGAAACAAAAGCAGTTCATAGAAATTATTTCCTTTTTCTTCTTTTCTTTTTCTTTTAATCTCCGTTCGGTCGGTCTCATTTTTCAGGAAATCCTCTTTTTTGGTTTTCTCTTTTCTTCTCACTTTGTAGAATATCTTTTCTGTTCTCTCCACTGTGGTGAGGAATTGACAGATGGCTATGAAAATCACAGGCTTTTTTATAAAAACAGGAAAAAAAAAACTGTGATGCTTAAAATTACTTTATTTTCAACATCATTAAAGTCCAGGAATACATCATCTGAGAAGACTGACGGGCCCCATCCCGCCTTCCCATGCTTTCTCACAGACATTGTCAATTGTGACAACCAAGACTCAAGCACACAGATCTCACATACATGAGACCCTTCTTGCATTCAGCGACAAACTTTGCAGATCATATCACTGGAATAATAACAACGTACCTGCAAGGGATCCTGAGCAAGCCTCCTCTGCTGTACACGGGAAGGACCTACCAGGCACAAATGACTGCTGGCCGTGCTCTTCTGGGAGGCATGAGGCTCCTCTGAGTTGCTCATCAACAGGCATTGCTTGTTCTTCTGCAAGCTTCCAGAACTCCAAACTCAAAGATTAAAGTCTATACCCACAGCGCACCTTTCATCTGAAGGAACAGGGTGCCTGCCATTGGTTGTACCCCAACAGAAGCTTCTTCCAGCCCCTCACCTCGAACTTGGCCACCCCCTTCACTGGTGTGTAGGGTAGATCAGTACCCTGGTAAGCCTAAAGACTCAATTCTATAGTTGCTTAGATGAACAATTCCTCAAAAGTGTCTGGATAGTGCAACCCTAGAGCATGCACATATGTGCCCACAAACATGCCCCAGTGGGAGCCCTTGTTCACCAATGCATAGAGCTTGTGTGTAACTCTGCCTTCTCTGATGCTGGCTCCAGACCCAAAGAACTCAGAACTCGTCACCCTAAGATCCAGACTACTGTGTGCTTAAGTCCAATATGAACGGATGGGAAACCCAGGAGTGTCTTCAAAGGTTTACACTGCACCTGTGCTCTGAGGTGCGTAAGAAATGGAGTTCAAAACCGTGGAGAGACACAGAAACCATGGTCAGCAGGCAAGTTAACGCTTCCCAGGTCCACTGCAGACTCTCCATGATCCCCTCCTATTCCTACCATGGTAGAGAGCACTAAGTTTGTTTCACTGCAGCCTTTGGGGTTAAAGAACAAATAGACTCTAAGGTGGGCCACGCATAGCATATAACATCCTCTGTTTAGTTTTGTTTTTTTTGTTTTTTTTTTTTTTTGTTTTTATCTTTTCATTCCCCTCCCCAGGATTCCTCGCCACAGGAACAATGATCAAGTTTTTTTCTCTAAAAAAGAGTTTGTTTTTCTCCACAAAAGAGTTTGTTTTTCTCCTTGGTGAAATCCAGAAAGCGTGTGCATGCTTTGAGGCAGCCAAACACTTCAGTTCAGCCTTGATATCCTTTGACTCCATAGCCCTTCACAGTAGTGCACAGTGTTAGCAGGAGGGCGGGGACAGCGGTTGCAACTGAGGGAAAACCAAGTTTAAGATCTACTAGTATCTTGCACACGTTCTTCTGGAACTGAAACCAAAATTCCTATTTTGTCTGGTTAGTTCTTTTCTCCCCTTAATGAGCTCTGTGGTTTTGCAAAATGAGTGTGCGAGGATTGTTCGTACAGAAAGTGGAGCCCAAGCAGAGCTGAGCCTGTGCGTGGATGGTCAGGGAAAGGCTGCCTTGTCAAGATTGGGGCCGTTCCTCCTGGGTGCCCTTGGAATGATACCTAGCAGTGCTCTCACAGTCTTTCCCCAGACCTCACTGCAAACCTGTGCGGTGCCATGCCCAACATGTGAGGAAGGAAGACACCACCTTGCTGACAGGTACCACTAACTAGTTTTCAGAGTTATTGTAATACCCAAAATTAACCTGTGCACCCCACCTGCTCCAGGACCAGGTAACCAACCTCCCAGAATGCTGGGAGCTGTAGTTCCTGGGATAAAACAAAAACCTCCTGGGAAAACATAGTAGCCTATAGGTTTCTCTTAGTAAATCCCTAGATCACATGTCTCGGGGCCACTTAGCTGGGAAATTCCAGGGAGTGGTGCTGACCGACCAAAATCTATCTCTTGATCAGTATTTAATATTTAATAAAGTTTGCTTTCAAATTTGGCCCAAAATGGTGGACTTGCTTTTTCTCTGAAGAATCTCAGGATTAACATTAGCTGGTTAGACAGTCAGAATTCATACTCAGGTCTTCAGATCTGAGGCCCAGGGCCCTTTAGTCACCAGCTCTCTTGTCTCCTTCAGTGTTCTCTGCCTTTTCTCCTTCTTTGCAGCAAGCTTGAATTTTCTGTGAGCAGTAAATCCCAACACACTCTTACAGAGGGACGACTCCAGCATCAGCAAGCTCAGACATCCGGGAGGTTGATAACTCTCTGTGGGTTTATGTGGACCTCACCTCTGATTTGGAATGAGGAGAGGTAGGCAAGCAGTTCGTTGATAAGGTACCCAACACGACTCACAGTTATCATGTGCAGATGTACCTGGCTACTCATGGGATCAGAGATGAGATGTCACAGCCTGGAATGATGAATTTTGTCAGGAGGAAATAAACTCCTTGGAGTCACTGGAGAGCCAAACATGGACTATTCTGGCATCTCGTGTTCCTACAGGGGTTTCCTTTAAGAGCAGTGGGGCTGAGTTCCCAGCTGAAATCCTAACTGGGCAGGCTATGAAGTCTAGCACCTCTGTCTTCTGCTCTATCAGCATCACCAACGCAGGGACCTGAGTTTTTTATTTGCTGCCAAGTGAATGCTGGTGTTTCGTAAGCTCTAAAGCAAGACTTCAGGACTAAAGACATTCTTCAAAAAGACATTCTTCCAAAATTCAGATTTTTTTTGCTTGTTTGTTTGTTTGTTTTTCCTAATACAATACATATAAGCCAATGCCTTCAGCGACATCATAGCTTCCTCTGTGGTCACAGCGTGTATGAAAAGAGACACCTAGTGGGAACATGTGGAAGTACAAGATTTATTACCATTCACATGCGGCTGAGCTCCAGATAGCACCTTCCAAACTACTGGAACCATGAAACAAAAAAACAGAATTTTCTGAAGAAGTGTATTTTGTGTTTATTTCTGAAGAAAGTCTTTGTTCTTTTTTCTTTTGACTTTGACCACCTTACTGAATCAGGTCTCAGGAAGTCATACAGACACTGTAAAGCACAGCACAGAGCGATTGCAGCTGGACACCCACCTCTCCCCCCTCCCCTGTCTGCATGTGTGCTGACTTCTGTTTTCACCTCTTCACAGACGTTGTGTGTGAGATTTTCCATTTGTCTATGGGTTGATTTATTCTGATTTGCAGTTAGGCGAAAGCAAAAGTGGTTTTATTTTCCACCTGGCTCCCTGTGGGCCCCTCGGCTCTGTGTGGTCCACCTTTGCTCACTGCTTTCATTGCACGCTCGCTTGCCCCTGCCCTCACTTTCCCACTGTGCCCACCTCCCCCCGCCTTTAGCTTGCAATTCACACTCTCTCCTTGCCTCCCCTAATTTCATTTAATCTCAAAAGTAAAAGTGACCAGATCTTTTTAAATGTTTTTCCTCTATGAGCCTAGTGTTAAAGTATGGTTGTGTCAAAAGTTTATATTACTAATCGGTTTTAATGACGCAGATAAATCTAATTGCAATTTGTTTGATCTTGTAGGTTCAAATGCCTGGGATTTTTATTTCTTTGATTTTACTTACTTTGTGTATTTGAGGGTCCCTATATGTTTTTCAGGCAGGTCTGGAACTCACAGCCTCAAGGAATTTTCCTGGGTCTTTCACCTTTCCTCACTCCCTTCTTTCCTTTCTTTGTGTGCACAATTCTTGGGTTCAAACCTTTCCCTTGTTACCACTCTGATGTAAGATCTTACATCTGACAGAGCCCGTGCCCTCTAGTGAAAGCTGAACTTAATTTCAAAGTCCAAATATTCTAAGAATGCCCTGGAGACAGACCCAAGCTTTGGATATGGGCCTCGGTGGTTGAAACACCATACAAGGAAGAAGCCCAGCAACCCTAGGCCCCAGGGGCACAACTAAAACCATGATCTCAGAAGTCAGTCTTCCAGCTACAGTCACCCAGACAACAGAGAGAGCTAAGGATAAATGCCAGCAGGCCTTCCCCAGATTCCTGACATGGGATATTTTCAGGAAGGAGTTTCCTCATTCCTCGGTGACATAGATGATGAACAAGTGTCGGGACCTTTGATAATGGGAATAAGCCAACATGCTAATTACTGTGATCTAACAGCATAGCATAACCCTGGTAAAAGAATTAGTAAAAGCTATGATGATTGAAAAAGAAGAAGATGAATTAAGGGCTGGAGACATGGCTCAGAAGTAAAGGGCACTGGCTGTTCTTCCAAAGGCCCTGAGTTCAATTCCCAGCAACCATGTGTGACTATTAACCATCTACAATGAGATGTTGCCCTCTTTTGGCGTGTAGGCACACATGCAAGCAGAATACTGTATAAATAATAAACAAATAAATCTTAAAAAAATTAAGACCAGATATTTTCAAAGTATAGAATTCAACATGTAAAATCCTTACATATGGTATTAAAATTAACATGTAAATATAGAAAATTACCAAATACATGGTCATTATATTAAATTTAGTAACAGTTCCTCATATAAGTAATGACATGAAAATAAAATGTCTAGAAAAACACATATCTGAAAAAAAAATTTTTCAGTTTATAGTGATTGTAAACATATCCTTACCATAATATCCCCACAACATCCATCTTGTCTTCTAGACCTTTTTGTTTGTTTGTTTGTGTCCCCTTCCATATTATTTCTATCATCAATGAGCACTTGATTTTTGACATGGTTTCAAATAAGGGTCAAGTTTAATGTTTCAAGCTAATAACAATTTTCCAGATATCACTTATAAACCAATATGTTACAAGCTACAAAACTTAAACCAGGGCACCTGCCCTTCACCTCCTCGCCAAAACATTAAGCCTGTGAAGCAGAACCTTAGAACTGGAGAGAGGTATAAAGAACTCAGTGATGGCTGTATAACTCCCCAAAACAAATAGTCTGAGGGGAAAGACAGGACCAGAGATGCATATGGCAGCTAGTCAATGCAGACTCTTAAGATAAATAGAGCTCCACGGTTGGAAAACAGAAAACACACTCATGTCCAGCACAGACGTTTGTTTTTAAACACACTGGCCTCAGAATATTTTCTCTGACTAAAATCCACCAGTTAAATAAATCAATAATGAAGGCTTAGCTTGTGCACTTTAATTTTGGTGGCTTTGGGGTGTACACGTGTGTGCATGTGTGTGTGCCAGTGTACAAACACGTGTATTGTGGGGCTGCAGGTCAGCTTCGGAAGTCTTTTATCGCTCTTAACCTCAGTTGTTGAGATGAGGTGTCTCATTGAACATGGGGCTCCAGGCTCCAACTAGACTGGCTAAAGGGCCCTCAGGATCTGCCTGGGCCTGCCCCACCTCTGTCCCAGTGCTGGGTTTACAGGTGCATGTCACCATGCCTGGCTTGTACACTCGTCCTGGGGATAGAATTCAGGCACTTCACAAACTGAGCCAACTCCCTGAGCCCCTGTGGCTTAAATGTCTATGTCCTGGAAGCAGTCTCGCCCATACATAAACATTTGGGTTAAAAAGTAACTGAAATGGGAAATATTTCGAATTTACCTTCACTGAAATACATGTAAAAACTTGGGGACATGATCAATGTATTTTAGTGGGAAATTTATGCTTCAAAAGTATTTATTGAAAAGCTAGACATAATAAGACAAATATGATTCAGTTTATGAAATTAGAACAGTAACAAAACAGTAAAGCCAAGAAAAAAATAACTATAATAAAGGCAGAAATCAATGAAGAAAGCTATGAAGAAAATTAATAACAACAAAAGCTGAGAAAATGTAATAAAATAGAACTCCAACAAGACTAATGAGATAAAATATAAACAAAAAATTTCCAGTTACAACTCATAATTTGTCAATTATTCAACTTAGAATCATTAACTCAAAAGATTACATTTGGATGTGGGTTAAAAGTAAAGATAAACCAAATAATATATGTATTGATTAATTTAATATGGACAGGACACATTGCCCACCAATCTAGCATCTGAGGATAGATCCTGAAACATATACGTGTGTGTGTGTGTGTGTGTGTGTGTGTGTGTGTGTGTATCAGATCTTACTTTTTTGCATGATTGGTCAGTAAAAGTCAAAATTCTAATTGAAATTTTAAAAATGTATCCAGGAAATCAGAGAAAATTATTGATCATATAGCCCTTCCAGGTATACGTATCTATTATACCATGTAAAGCAAATTCTATGAGCTTAAAACTCAGAATCAAGCAAGTAGAAGAGTCAGTCGGGTCTCAGGCCTGCAGCCTCCCTCCACTTACAGGCCCAAAGCTATTTCATGAAGAACTGCATCTCTCAATGTTCATCAAAAACATCTCATTTCTGTTTTAACCTGACCGGCTTCTTTTATTTCAAGAAGTCCCTTTCCCCATCTCTGTGGTGCTGTCCATCCTAGGCCCACCTGTCTGACACAGGCGCAAGCATGGAATGGAATTCCAGTAGGGGGCTGAGGATGGGACTCTGCCTTCAGTGTTCAGTCATCAGGGTGATGGACCATGTACCAAGCAAGCACAGTGTTTGGAGCTTAAGGATGGAATACTAGTCAGAATGGACAAAGCCTCTTACTTCCACATTTCATGGAAATAAACACAAATGTTCTTTCTCAGTAATCCTTCTTTATAATCTGTTCCTATTAAATTCAGTAAGTTAAAAATGTGAAATTTGCAGGCAAATGGTGGGATCTAGAAAAGATCATTCTGAGTGAGCTATCCCAGAAGGAGAAAGACACACCTGGTATATACTCACTTATATAGACCTATAACATATAATAAACATAATGAAATCTATACACCTAAAGAAGATAAACAAGACAGAGGATATGGGGTAAGATGATCAATCCTCACTTAGAAAGCCAAATGGGATGTGCATTGGATGTAGAAGAAAACAAGTAACAGGACAGGAGCCTACCGCAGAGGGCCTCTGAAAGACTCTACCTAGCAGTGTATCGAAGCAGATACTAAAACTCATAGTTCCCCATAGTAAGGGGAACAGGGACTATTTCTGACAGGAACTCAATGGCAGGCTCTTTGACCTCCCCACCCCCAAAGGGAGGAGCAGTCCTGCTAGGCCACAGAGGAGGACTTTGCAGCCAGTCCTGAAGATACCTGATAAAATAGGGTCAGATGAAAGGGGAGGAGGTCCTCCCTAAGCAGTGGACTTGGAAAGGAGCAGGGAGGAGATGAGGGAGGGATGGTGGGATTGGAAGGGAATGAGGGAGTGGGATATAGCTGGGATACAGAGTTAACAAAATGTACCTAATAATAAAAATTAAAAAAAAAAACAATTAAAAAATGTGAAATTAGGGGCTGGTACTAGTTGCTCCTGCAGAGAGAATGGGTTCACAACTGCCTGGATCCAGATAACCCATGCTTTCTTTTGCCCTCCCCTGGCTCCTACATGTGTGTGGCACACATAAACTCATGCAAGCTCACGTCTACACACATAAATAATAAAAATAAATAAACGTTTATGTGTGACATTATCACCAAAATAGTCAAATAACTCAGCTACTGAGTAAAGCATGAGAACTGATAGGTATAAGGAGTTGGGAAAGTTGTTACATGTAGATGCAAAAGTTTTACAGTAAATGTCACCAAAGAATAAGTGACTCCTGAAGCCTCTACCTAGTTCTCTCCTCCCTGAGTTTCCTGTGTGTTAGGAAAGGCAGAGTGAGTAACTACACAAATGTCCTGGCAGAGGTTATGTGTGTCACAGTTTAGAGAAGGCTAGCATGCCCCATACTGTCTTCCCTGGGCCGCAAACCCCTCAGGTCACTTACTGACAAGATGGTGCCACAAGATGGCAGAGTTTGCCTCAGTCATATCCATGATGGGCTCCAAAGCTGGGACTCCCTCCCCTCCTCACCAACTGGCACACTGCCTTATCCACACCGGGTGGATAAGAAATAAAGGTTTGTGGCATTGAGCTTTTCAGATCTAGAGCTTAATTTCAATATCACTGCAAGGCATCTACCCAGTGTTCCTTGTGGCTTACTAATTATTAACAAACGTCCTGAGATTTTGTTAAGATCTGTTTATATTTTTCCTGTGTAACCTAGTACCCAAGGTAGTTAGCTCCCTCTTTGTGATTTTATTGGGAACAGTGTCAATGTTTCTACAGAGGAAAACAAGCTGAACAGCAATGGGAATGCCAGAGAAGAAGAAACTTTTTGAACCCTGAGAACTTTACTCTCCCTTTTCCAGTTTCTCACTGACTGCAAAGTGGTACAGAAATTTTTCCCAGGGGGGTAAAAATAGGTAGGGCTACTCATCTGTAGAAACTACTTCAAACAATTTTGAGATCTCCAACTAACACCTCATCATTCTTGAAATTGGATTCTATGCCTTAGAAAGCTATTTTCATGTTTTTGAACTAAAATATAGGAAGGAAAAAATTTTGTTCACTAGAAAAAGAAAATAACCGCTCAATGTTAATCTGCCTTCTAGACAACCCAAACAGCTTGCAGAGTCTGTTTTTTAGGAACAATCTATGTCTCAAGCTTGCCAGTTCTTCCTTTATAACCTAACTGTCCTCAGTCCTGTTTATAATGTCATAGTTTGTGAAAAAAAAAAAAAAAAAAAAAAACATAGGCACCTTCAAAAAATAAAAAAAACATATGTGGTCATCCATCCCTTTACGACCAGCACACAAGATTTTCACACAGGGTTTATTTTAAAATAGGTCAAGAAACCCTGGAGTCCAAGTTGTTTCTCTATTAAAGGAATGAGACTCGGCCCCACAGATTCTGCTCTGGAGAGAGTGCACTGGCGCCCTAACTCACTTGGTAACGTAAATCAAGTTAAGTAGATCACAGAACATAACACTGAGAGATTCAACAAGAAAGACAGAAGAGGGAAAACATACCCCTGTGTTCACAATTGCATTCTCACAAAACTCACTGCCCAGGAGGAATATATCGAAATAATTAGACAGGCATTTCGTGTTTAAGAATGTCGGGAAGGACTCAAAATAATCACAGGCTGAGAAACTTAGACACGTGTGAGTGAGAACTGAATATGAATTGCTGGCTCCTGCTACACATGCTCAGACTGGGAACCAAGCCTGGGAAAGCGAGCTCCCTTCACCACTGACCTCCAGTAAGGAAGGAAATCGCTGAAATATTTTTGATTGACTGAAGGACATTTCATAAGTTTAGTGGCTACCTCCAGTCCTTCTCTTGGAAGCAATTGGTTAAATATATATATATTAAAAACTTTTTTCATAAACTGTGATCCCAGGTTATTTCAATGTTTGCAGAACATCCTGGGGAGGCAATGAGAGGAAGACGGGAGATGGGAGCTACAAGGACAGGAGCTAGTGCCAAGTGATAGGCATGTGTGGGCCTGAGTGGGAAGCGGGAAAGAGGCCATATGTTGCCTTCACACTGGTTTCAGATGGAACCAGAATGGCCCATAATGATACCGAGGAAAGAACTATTAAGAATGTGCAAAACTCACTACCAGGTTCACTCTACTCTTAAAGGCCAGAGACCTGGCAAAATCGGTGTTAAATGCACAAAAGCCTGGAAGAGATATTCTTCCCACTGCTGACATTTACCTCTGAGCACTCTGCTACACGCCAGGCATGCTCTAAACACTGTGCCCGCACTAATTCATTAACCCCTGTTCCAGCCGTAAGGGGCACTAGCCACCCCCTAATCCATCCCATCAAAATGGAGAGACATTGTCTGACCTCCATACACCAGTTATGGAAAATCCCCCTTCCCCACAACAATAACTTTCGAAAAAGAAAATCAGTCATGTAAAGGTGCCAAAGGCCAAGACGGCACAGCTAAAAATATGTCTTGGACAAGATTCAATCATAGCCAGCAGCATACAGAGCAGCGGTCCTCAACCTTCCGAATGCTGCGACCCTTTAATGCAGTTCCTCATGTTGTGGTGACCCCAACCATAAAGTTATTTTGTTGCTACCTCTTAACTGTAAGTTTGCTGCTGTTATGAATCGTAGTGTAAATGTACGATATACAGGAGATCTGATATCCGACTCCTGTGACAGGGTCTTTTGACCCCAAAGGAGTCACAACCCACAGGTTGGGTTCCAGAGTCTACTTTCTCCATCCTTATAATGTGTCTGATTGTTCTGCAAGATGAGCCTTTTGACAATACTTTTTAAAATTAAATTATCCAGTTTGGTCATCAGTGGGACAACCAGCTGTTACTTCACAGCAACTCAAGGTTGTACCTAACAAGAGATTTTGGAGCCATCTAATCCAGTTTTCCAATCAGTGAAGCTCCCCTGTGACATACCCTTATCCGATGATGAGCCAGGCTCTAACTAAATGGATTTTTTTTTTCCAGAATGGAGAGGCCTCTCACCTACAGGCTTTACTAGAAAAAGTCCTTGACTTTTGAAGATGGTTAAATTGCTCATTTTCATCAACACCTTAGGAAACCAATTTTGTAAGCCATCAGTGAAAGTATAAATATGAGAAGTATTATTTAAATCACTTGATACATCCAATTTTATAAGGCATTCTTTACCAATGAAGGCAAAAATCTAAATCCTATTAACGATCTCATCAAAACTATGCCTATGGGGGTAAGGAAATTGCTCAATAGTTAAGAACACTTGATACAATGTCCAAGTGGGTTCCCTAGTAAGGGGTACAGGGGCTGTCTCTGACATGAACTCAGCGGCTGGCTCTTTGATCACCTCCCCCTGAGGTGGGTGCAGCCTTTCTGGTCCACAGAGGAAGACAATGCAGCCAGTCCTGATGAGACCTGATAGACTAGGATCAGATAGAAGGGAAGGAAGACCTCCCCTATCAGTGGACTCGGGGAGGGGCATGGGAGGAGAAGAGGGAGGGAGGGTGGGATTGGGAGGGAATGAGGCAGGGGGCTATAGCTGGGATACAAAGTGAATAAACTGTAATTAATAAAACAATAAATAAATTAAATAAATAAAGGAAGAAAAAAAAGAGAACACTTGGACTCTTGCAGAGGACACAGGCTTGGTTCCCAGCACCCATACAAGGCAATACACAACTACTTGTAGCTTCAGCTCCTAGAGATCTGGTGCCCTCTTCTGGCCTCCACCGGCACCTGCATGTACGTGACACCCATACAAACGTTCAGTTACACATATAGGTATAAAACAAAAAAAAAAAAAAAAAATTTAATGCCAATCTCTTATACACATGTCAAAACAATAAGACTATATATTTGAAGATATCCGCACACCTGAGCCATACACCAAACTTGACTTTCATACCATTGGGTGGGACGCCTAGCACCACCATGGCTTTAGTTACAAACAGAATGAAAGGGGGATGATGCTTGCCACTGAAAGAGAGCAGTTGTAACGCTTCAAAGGTAGTGGCTATACACTTGGAACTAGTAGAAACTGCATACCATAGAAACTCCTGAATATTATTGTTTCCTGGGTCTAAGAGAAAAGTAAGAGCATTAAATTAACAGACTAAGACATTCCAAACAATGACCACAACTTTAGCCTTATCCGAAGAGTCACGAAAGAAGGCGCCTTTGATAGATAACTCTGAAAGCAATATATTTCTTGCATTCCCCTGAAAACTTAGAACGATGGTTCATCCTTAAAAAAAAAAAAAAAAACACTTAACCAATAAGGGGCTTTATGACACAGTTGGGAGCTTAGGTATATAATCTTTCTTAAGTCATTTTATAAATCAAAAATCAAAAGGATAGCAAAAGAACTTACACCTATAATCACAGAACCTTGGGCAGGTCATTAGGGTTGAATTTCATATATAGGGATATCTTTACATTGTTATGCTTTCATATTATAATTAATTTTCTCTTAATTATTAATACATGTATAACAATAAGTACTCATTTTTAGAACATCTAACTTGCATTTGGGCATCTAAGCCCACAGTTGCTTAAAAAATAAAATCTCCCCATTATATGATCCTATGCTTAAGCAGTAACAGTAAGCTTTACTCAGATTGAGAGGATAATAAAATAATTAACCCATAAATAAATAAACAATCTGTTCCGTGTAAAATAAACACCACCCAGACTCCATTTTCAGGGGAAATCCAAAGGTAACTGGAGTTGGAAATTGACCAATAGTATTATATTTCCATGTTAGCCTGGGAACAAATTTCTTAGTTTATTCTGATTTGGCTCATAAATGAGACTAACACAGTGGAAAATGGGGTTTTCAGATTATAAATGTCACTCAGAGAAAGAGCTAGCTTCAGAGAGTTTCCAGTTACATACCAAAATGTTACGAAGCTTCCCAGTCCAGGTCTGATGATGGTGATCTACACAAGGAAAAAAAAAAAAAAAACTAAATAAAGGATATCATTAGAGCTTCAATTACCTATGAGGAAATCAGAATCCTGCGTATCAACCTGAGAACAGGCAACAGAAGAATTAGGCTGGTGGATGTGGAATGGCTCAGGGCCTCTGCCAGAGAGCTAAATACGTAGTTTCTTCCGCTCTGAAAAAAGACGGGGGTGGTGAGCTATGAGGAAGTCACCGGCAGGTCCCTGAGACCAAATGCTAAGTGCTATAATGAAAAGCATGTTTTCACCCCAAAACCCATACTCAGGCATGTTTTTACTTCATTGTAAAATGCTCTGAAAAATGTGCACATGGGGCAGAGAGACGACAGAGCAGTTGAGAACACTTGCTGCTCTTGCAGAGGACCCCGGTTTAGTTCTCAGCACCCACAACTGTCTGTAGCTCCAATTCCAGGGAATCTATCGCCTTCTTCTGGTCCCTGAGGATACCAAAAATCTCATGGCGTATTTGCACACATGCAGAAAAAAACACAAAAAGAAAAGTGGACATGCTCATCAATTTAGAACTTTCATCCATTTTCCTGGAATTTTGCCCATGCCAGAGTGTTTCAAATTAGTGATAATAATCCACTCGTTATCTAAACTACATGTCCGTTTAAAATGTGGATTATTCTTCTTAAAAACCTTTACAATTCTAATTTCCCTAACTGTCTCAATAATGTCGTTTCTGGTCTAGAGAATCTCCTGAATTTCATCTAAAGTCTAGGCTCCAGTCAAGGATCAACCACCGCTTAATGTGTGGCATATCACTCATATCCATCGGGGAGCTATTTCCAGAAGCCTGTGGGTACCATGGTCAAGGATGCTCCGGTGTCTTCTATGGGATGAAGCATGTTACACCTCCAGTGTGTCTAAGACCTCTGGGTGCTATAGATAATACAATATAAACGCTTCATTTATACTTCATTCAAGATACTACACTGTCTTGTTTAAGAAATGCAACAAGAAAAGAGTTTCTTGTCCTAGGCAGGTGCAAGTCTTTGTCCAATAAACAGTCTAAAATTGGTTGAATCTGGGCGGAGAAAGCATGGTGACTGCAGAGTCAACTTTATTGTCACATATCTTCAACAGCTCCTTGGCTTTCTTGTTTTATCTCTCCTGTTGGGCTTGTCTAAATGTTTCCTCCCAATTAGACCTAGATCAAACATTTCCGACTGATGGGTTGGGATATTTATATACATTTTTAAATTACACAGTAGATTGTACAAATATCTTGTTTCAGTCACAGTTACATTAAATAATTGCCTCCTGTGAAATAAAGTGTCAGTGTTTAACATGGCCAAATGTGCTTAATCTGTATTGCCATTCCACTGAGGTGAGTATTTTTAAATTACCTTTTTGAATGGAAGTTTATTCATATTCATAGAAGCAATAAAACTGCTTCTGGGGCCAAAATTTAAATACAGACATGACATACCTATCACTCTAAATCAAGAAACCTTCTGTTTCCATGCAAAATAAGTCTAAATCATTTTCCTCCTCTTTCCGTTGCACAAAAGTTGTGTCTCTCGGCTCCTGTTTCATTGCTGAGTTTCAGAGCAGCGAAACACCATGCTTTAGATGAACATTTTCTAACAGCTTGTTTAAATTATCCTGGTCAAACTAGAAACTGCGTCAAAGTTAACAAGTGCTGAGATAATAACCTATTAACCGTATCAAACACTCGGTCATCAGCCTTTCTTCGTGTTCTTGTTTTTGAATTTGGTTCACATAAAATCTCACGACTCCACTTCTTCCCCGGAAAGACTTTATGTCACTTCTTCCTTCTGCCCCAAACAGTAGAAACACCATTTCAGGATAAATGCCAACAATTTTATAAGAATTTCTTTGCATAGTAAACTAGATCATTTTTCTTCTTTGCCTTTTACTTTGGGCCTTATGATATTTTTTGTTTGTTTACTTTAGGATCACCTCAAGAAAGGCTTAGAAATGTACGCATGTAACTTGAGTCACAACCAATAATATGAATGTCTAGGCAGACAGTCCAGCCAGGCAGACCACCAACAGTCTCCCACCCTCAATGTCTAGGGTGTTGGCCACCTCAGAACTAAAGAAAGCTCTCGGTGACTAAAACTCAAGGTAAGCCCGGCCAGTTCAGGAAGGAGAGACTACGGTTGCTCTGTAGGCGATATTACCTGTAGAGCGGCTTTCTACATTGCTCTAACTCTGGAAAGCTCTTGAAGAAAATGAGGTGTTCTTTTTCACTGACGAAAACTGCTTTACCATCGTCTCCGAGGAGTGACTGTGACAGTACTGTCCTTTCCAGGGGTCAATCCCATAAAGAGGTCAAGACAGGGCCCTGAATATATCCAAGGAAAGAACGGAACTGTCTTTTCAGTATTCGGAGTTTCTCACATATAACAGTATTTTCTTTAGAACTGGCGTGTTATGCACTCCATTGAAAGAAAAAAAAATCTTTCTTCCAATTCTAAAAAAAAACATTCTAGCCCTGGATTTTAAGTCAAATAGTAATGGAAGCTGCATGGGGTGGGGGCATGCTTTGAATATATAAATTGCTTCAAAAGAGAAAGGTGAAAGATGTTTCAACTGTGAATCTCTTGCTAGAATATACAGCATTTTTCCTTCCCCTCCACACCGCAACGTACTCCTATTATCTTCAAATAATAAGAGTGGCTGCCTGAAGTTAATTTAATCACTATGATTTCCTGAGAAATGAAGATTGATGTCTCTTGAAAATTAGCCCAATTTTATCTTTGAACAAGAGTTTAAAACTGTTAAAATTACTACTTTCAATAATATATTAATCTCTTCAAGGGGTATTAGTTATTCTCACAATCTTTCTAAATTAAAAAAAAAATGATATTAGTGCCCAAGTTTTTTTTTTCAATAAAAATTCAGCTTTAAGATACAATTGCCTTTAACACTTTTCTCAAGTTTAAAACCCTTCAGGTTTTATTTAACCTTTTTCAAATGTATCCTGAAAATTGGTTTTTCTTTCTAAACGCAAAATGGGAACAAATCTACTTTATTGTCTCATATAAAATCAAATTGAAATTAAGTAGAAGATAAATAGAGAAAAACATGAGACAGGGAGCTGATTCAGTCAGTAAAGTATTTGCTTTGCAAGTAAGCCTGAGGGTGAATTCAATGTTTAGAACCCACAGCGAGAAGGGGAGATGCCAGGCTTAGTGACGTGTTCTTGTAATTCCAGATCCGGGCAGGCAGAGTATGCTACACCTCAGAGGATGCCAGACCCTTCTAATCTAGTCTACTTATGAATTCCAGGGCAGTGAGAGACCCTGTCCTAAAACACAAGATGGAAGATGCCTGAAGAATGACACCCAAGGTTGACCTCCGTTCTCTACACATATGTTCATGCCCACTCACGGATACACATGCACACACACAGACACACTCATACACAAACACCCACCGCTACCACCCACTTACACACACACACACACACACACACACACACACACACACACACACGTCGAGACAAAGGAAACCTTACAAGAACAGCAGAGGTAACAGAAATAACAGCAAAGTGTTTGTTCTGGTTGTCAAATAACCTGTGTGTGCAGGCTAAATGCTGGATATCCTGCTGGGCTGCTCATGAAAGCTTACCCACGTGGTCCCCAACCTTCTTCACACGCCTACATACAATGCATACGTACACAAGCACACGCACTCATGTGCACAGATGCATATATGTATACGCACGCACACATACTTTCTGATGATTATTTGGTCACCTTTGCACAGTGACTCATACTTCCTCTTTGCCTCTAGTTCAGGGAGAAGAAAACAAGAGGACACAGGCTAGTGACCTCTATGCCAGGAGCCCCTGCCTCTTTCCAGGCTGCCAGACTTCCTTGCTCACTTTGGCTGTGGCTTGGCTCTCCCTCTAACACCAGCTTCCTTGAGGGTCTTTAATTCATCAGCCACATGTGGACATGTCTAAACTACAGGGACAGAAACATTTCACCCTTCTTCCCAGGTCCCTCAGAGACATGTCATGGAGCTGATTCATGCTTCTGAGTCCATGAATTTTCTGAGATGGTCCAGCATCCACCAAATACTCTCCCTTCCAAGAGAAACCTCCCTACGAACATATGTGTTGAGCAGTTGCTGGTCTTCACCACAGCTTGGCAAGTCAAGACAAAGATTTTCTTCCTTGCCCTATTCAGAATGCTATATTTCTACATATTCACTATATTTTATTTGGGGGGATGTGGGGTTCAAGACAGGGTTTCTCTATGTAGCCTTGGCTGTCCTAGTCTCACTCTGTAGACCAGACTGGCCTTGAACTCACAGAGATCTGCCTGCCTTTGCCTCCCTGAGTGCTGGGATTACAGGAATGTGCTACAGCACCTGGCTGATACAAACAGTCTTAACAGTCTGTGAAATCTCTGTATATATTTGCTAAAAATAAAGGAAAGGAAGGTGAGGGAGATGAAGGAAAGGGGAGTGTTGTGGTTTCAAGCTCGGTGCATTATTCCTTCTATAGCCCAGCCAGCGGGCTGTATAAGGAAGGACATAAGGAAGCATGGGTGAGAACTGCTGAGCGAAGAGAACATGAAGAAGACAGGAGAGACACAAGCAAGATGCTACGCAGCTTGGCCTCTCTCTTCTTTATGTATTTGAATATCCTTATCTCTAGAGATTCTCAGGGTAGAGATTCTTAAATTCCATGTAACAATACATAGGGGAAAAATTCTTCGGGTGTCCTGACGTAAGCATACATGGCATTTGAAGCTACCAATGTGCAAACCAGTAGCAGTGGCTTGGCGCTCTGCAAAGGGCTGTGAAGAAGCCAAGAGGGCCTCAGACCAAGCATGGGAGAGAGGGAGGGATTGCCTGTAGATAGATCTTAAGGGTATATTACATGGCGATTCTGTCTTTTACTCTTCTCCATTGTCCCAACCCTGTTACATTTTTTGAATGTTTGGTCCTTTATGGAGCAGGGTCCTGATTCATTACTTAACACAGGGGTATCAGTTTAGGCACAGAATTCATATCCACACATGTTAATTTCTGCACACTAGGCAAGGTGCATTTGGGCCTTGTTATCGTTTGTCCTGACTCTGCACGTGCCCTGTCATTAACTAAAGCGTCTCTTTCACTTCAGAAAATTAAGTTGTTTGGATAATTACAAATACATATTTGCACTGTTGTAAATTTTAAAGTGAAGGGGAAAAAAAACCTCATGAAACGGAGCATGAAGTACTACCCTCAGATCCGGAGCACCTATCCCACCGTTGTGCACTGTCTGCTCTGCCTCTTCTACTCCCGTGGAGATGTGCAGCACAGCAGGCGTATACTACACACAAGCCTTGTGCCTACAATGATTAATCTAAGATGTCTGAGTGGTTGGGACCTAGAGCTGATATTTGAGCTGCTTGCCAGGTCACATTCAGATAATTTCACACAACAGAGACCTGACGTTGTGCCAGACTAATCCACCAATCACGAGGCTTGGGTTGGTACCCCCGTGAGCAGGCATGTTCAGGAGAGCAATCCGTTCTTACCCTGACTTGTTGAAAGGAGTTCCTCATGGTGCAGAGGAATGTGAAGTCCATGCGTTCTTTTCCAGCATTTGAAAACCAGAACAAGAAACCTAGAAATACTCTTGGAAGCAAGACCAGTCACCTCCTTGAGGTTCAGTAAAAGGGCCATCTCAACAATGCCATTAGTGAAAGGTCCCACATTCTTCCCAGAAAGAATTTCATAAATGGCAGCGATATAACTGAACACTCACCATTTGTAAGAAAATACAGGATTTGCATATTTTGAAGGGGACAGTCCTTGTTTAGAGACAGTCTTACCCTGTAGCCTAGGTCGGCCTTACACTCAGAAGCCAGTGTAGTCCTCCTGCCTCCTAAAAACTGAGATTACAGCCATACACCTGGCTTTCCAACTCAGTTTTACAGAAGTATTAAATTTTCATCTAAGACAGAAGTTTTGAGAACACACTAGAGCTTTTCTTTACACACCCCTTGACTTCACAGTTTTCTCCGTTGCCCTCAAAAAAAAAAAATGTCTTTTACAGCTGATTTGTAAAGAACAACTTAGTTATTTTCAAATGGATTGAAGCTGGAAGATTAACTTTAACTTTGCAAGCAGCTCAGGAGCCAGGAGTCGGTAGTGTAAAATCTGTAATCACAAATCAAGAAGACAGCTTTATTTATTCATAGAAGAAGCAGACTGTGCCCAGTTAAAAATGACTCACACCCAAATAAGGCAAAGGAAAGGGAAAGCAACCTTCTCTTCTACAAAGCCAGGACTGTTCATAGCCCCTTCTTCCAGCAGAGGCAGAAATACTAGTGCCGATTTGCTAATACTGGTGTTGCACGTGTGCGCATGCGCAAATCAAATGCAGGCGAGGCGCGCCAATGCAGACAGCTTACGTGGATCCTGCGGTTCTCTCAGCCCTCCTCAAAGCGCCACTTTCTGTTGTTAGCCTCCTATGGCCACAGCAGTCCTCCATGCCTGTTTTCCTTAAGCTGTTCACTTGCCGAAGCACAGCAGGAGACGGAGCTGAGGAAGGCTGCCCTGCCCTGCCCGGCAAAGGTGGGCATCTCCACTCTGCGGCCGCCTCTCGGTCAGTAGAGTGTGCCGTCACTCAGACAAAGTGGTCTGTTCCCCCCCCCCCATTGTGAGCTTTCTAAGAGTTTTTTTCCAAAAATCAAACAATTACTTATCAAATTCATCAGTTGGCTCATTACGTAAAACATGAAGACCCGTTTCTCTAAGTGTCTTGGACAGCTAGTGCCAGTGTAGACGCTTTTCTCCCACGACGGCCAATCATGACTGCCAGCTGGCATTAGAAGCACCCTGGAGAAAACGTCTGAGGGCATCTATCTGAAGGCATGTCTCCTAACAGGCTTAACCGAGGACCGCAGGCCCACTCTGGCCGTGGACAGCGCCCTCCCACGTGATGAGATCCCAGGCAGCGTAAAAGGACTCAACACTCACTTCCCTGCCTCCTGACTGTGCACACAACGCGACCCGCTGACTCGGGCTCCTGTCACTGCACCTTCCACACCACGATGGAATAGACCCATGAACCACCAGCCCAAATCAGCTGTTTCTTCCTTGCTTTGGCAGGGATTTTTGTCACAGCCTCAAGGAAAGCAAGCAACAGAGCGGGTGGTTCCTCCCAAGGAAGAAGCACGCCTGTTGTCCACTTCACCGCATCAAAACACACGGCAGACATGAAGTATTGCCGTAAAGATGTCCCAGTAAGCCCCAGGGAGCAGTCTTCAACCAACTCAAATACAAACATTAAGGCGAAACTGGAGTCCAGTGTTGGAGCTTGTCTCGCGTAAGGCTCTACTCTTTATCTTCAGAAATGCACACGTGTGCACGCACGCACACCCCCACACACGGGAAGTTATTTACTGAGAAATGTGCCCTCCTTTACTAAGCCATCAAAGTACACCCCCTCAGAAATATAAACCCAGCCAAGAGCAGCGGTTCCTTCCTTAACCCCAGTGTCGCTGTGTTAGAGAGAAGCTCAGAATACAGGTGCATTCAGGCCAGGCTGCTGTGAGACCTTGTCTTAGACACAAAAACAAAAAGCAAAAACAAATAATATGTGTAGACACACACATGCATATATACACGCGTGTATCAAATTATGTATATGCACATGTGATACAAATCTTCAGTTTCCAAAGGGCTTGTAGAGACAGACGTCTCATGTTCCGTAATAACTTATTCTTCTCTTGAACAATCAGTAAGCACTCCTTTCAGACAATAACATAACAGAGATAAAAGGTTGCAGATGGATATTTGGACAAAACTCTTTTTATGGTTATAATTGATAAATCCATAAAGCAAGTTAACTCAGCCATTACCAGAGCATATGTTTTGCGGTTAATTATCTTTGGGCAGACACACAAAAAGTTCTATCAGCTAAAATACTTCTCTGTGTTTGACAGTTTATAATTGAAATAAGCCTTATTTTAGCTATGTCTATCTCCTGGGCTCAAAAACCATTGTATCAAGTGTGGATCACATAGGCTCCTCAGTCTGTTTGCTGATACTGTGCCAAAATACCACAGGTTGGGGAATTTATAAACAATGGAAGTCTGTTTGGCTCATGGCTCTGGAACTGGGAAGTTCCAGAAGTGGTATGAGATCTTAGTTATAAAATGACAGAACACCATGCATGCAGACCTGGGACAGGAATAATGAAGTCAAACTCCCCCTTCTTTATCATAAGCCCACAGCAGGAGCACCAAACCCTTTCCATAAGAAAAACCGTTAACACACTCATGAGGGCAGAAGCCCCGTGACATCTCCTCAAGGTCCAACCCCTAACACCAACACAATGACAGACGTGGAAGGGACATTCACATCCTATCAGTGTGTGTCCGTGGACTTACGTAGTTCACCCATGAGCAGGCCTGGGTCCCCAGGGGTTCCAAGTAGTGCTTTTGCTTGCACTACACTCCTGAGATACTTGCTGGGTTTAGGGTCCTAGAGTAACACAACCCTGCAACAGAGGTTGAGATCACCCAGAGGAGATGCACCCTGCTGTCCACAGACTTGGAAATCTTGGCCTCCAGCGTGGTGAAGAGCGTGTTGCTCCTCCGTCCTCTCTAGGTAACTCTCCTCAGCATGCCTTGTAAGAACTGATAGGCATGAAGGAAGCCACAGACACAGTACTGCTGTCTACATTTGGGGGTGGGTCATCTGGGGAAAGACGGTAACAGCGAGCAGAAATCTGAGCTGTGCTCCAAGGACTGGGAGAGTTTCCAGCACCAGAGACTGCATGATCCAGGCACTCCTCCAGCCCTGAAAGAGGAGCGTGGTATTTTTAAGTGTGCCTGTGAGTTTCCCGTCGTCCAGACTGCTGGAGTGCTTTCTTTATTTGCAGCATAGAAGTAGCCACATTCCAGTACTTGCCAGGAACATTAAATCCAACTAACTGGTTCTCAACCCAAATGCTCAGGTACAATCAACATTACTTATGAAATATGTCTAAAGGCCTATCTACTGGCCTCTATCTTAGACACATGGAAGATGGCGGTCTTTGAAATTATGTGTAGCATCCAATGTGGTAGATACTCAGAACTCTTATTGTGGATTAATATTAATCTATAACAAAGTAATAATCACTCGTATTTATCCTAAGAGTTAAGTGCCTTCATATAGGTGACACTAAAAACATAGGTAAATTTATACCATAGAGTCTCAAAATACATCTTAAGGCCCACAAAAATATGTCTTGGCTTACTGCTGAGAAGTTTTAAGATGGAGCCCCATTACAGTGTATTCAATAAAGCACTGTGGATTTCATTGCGCTGAGTATTATTTGAAACCAAATTGGGTTCCTGTAATGCATGTGACAATATAGCCAAAATATAGCTATCTACAATCCTGAAAGAGAACCCTCACTAAAACCCAACTATGCCAGTGCCCCTTCCTTAGACTTCCCAGACTCCCAAACACTAAGAAATAGACACACCATACAAGGTCCCTCTACAGTGTTTTGATATTTCATTCCTAAGACACATGGAATAAATTTCCCTATAGTTTTCAATAGTGAAACAGATATCTTCTTATTCTGTTGATGTGGTCATGAGTCAATAGCTAATTATTTCTTATCTTTGGCATTAAAGTCTTAGAAATTTGAATTTTTTTAAATGAGGAGAAGAAAGGTTTGATGTCAAGATAGGGCCTCATGTAGCTCAGGCTGGTCTCAAACTCTCTATGTAGCCAAGGTTAGCCTTGAACTCCTGACCCTCCTGCCTTGAGTTCCAAAGTGCTGAGATTAAACGTGTGCACTACCATGCCTAACTAGAACCAAAATTCCATTTTAGTAACATCATGGAGCCAAGAACCACACTCTGACCCACAGGGGCGTGATATCATATGTTCACTCCTGGCACACACCTGAACTGACTCCAAGAACCGCACTCTGACCCACAGGGGCGCGATAGCATTTGTCCACTCCTAGCACACACCTGCCCTACACACAATAACCACAAAGTGTTTCAAGACTAGAAACAAATGAGTGAGTGACTATGCATAATTGTGTTTGCTTTATATTCATATGTATAATCTTGCATATGTAATTATATTCCAGAGGTCCTTCCTATTGGGTTCAAGGGTATTCCCAAAGTGCCTATGAACAGAATCTGACAGGTCTATACATTTGGATAAAGAATATATGTTCTTTGTCACTAATCTCTAGCAGAAATTTAACATCTTCAATTGTACCAAGTTGGCCACAAGCCATGCACTGTAATATGTATTTATTTCCCACTTTGGTTATCTGCAGCTTCTTAAGACACTGGGCTTGATACTAGATTATGCTATTGGACATATTAGTAAGGAAGCTCATTGCTCTAACTGCACTTCCGCTGTGATATAAAATACCCGACAAAAAAGCAAGCCAGGGAAGGAAGGGTTAGTTTAAGCTTGTAGCTCCAAATTATAGGCACTCACTGCAAGGAAGCCACGGCAGCAGGAACTTGAAACAACTAGTCATGCCATACCCACAGGTAACAGTGGAGAGAAACAAATGTGTTCATGCTCAGTGCTCAGCTAGCTTCATCTACTTTTACGCCGGCCAAGACAAAAGACTGGCGCCATCTACTGTCAGGTTGGCTCTTAACCATCTCCATTAAGACCTTCAAGAAAATCCTCACGGACATGCCAATGTGCCAACTTTATTCGGATGGTCCCTCACTGAGACTCTTACCAGGCACCTGTAGGTTGTGTCAAGCTGACAGGTAGAACTGACCATCTCATATACTATTGTTCCGTGAGTTCTTTCCTATTTTGATCATTATATTTTACATACCTGTTGGCCATGAAATAATTTGATGTTTGCCTTATGCATTGAAAGCATTACTCTGGGGCTGGAGAGATGGCTCAGAGGTTAAGAGCACTGGCTGCTCTTCCAGAGGTCCTGAGTTCAATTCCCAGCAACCACATGGTGGCTCACTACCACCTAAAATGAAATCTGGTGCCCTCTTCTGGCGTGCAGGTGTACATGCAAACACAATTGTATACACAATAAATAAATCTTTAAAAAAAAAAAAAAAGAAAGAAAGAAAGAAAGAAAGCATTACTCTGAAGAGCCTGTAAGTTCCCTTGAATTATAAAGAGCACAGAGAAGCTAGGTCTCTGACTCATAAGATCATACTCATTCAAATGGTACCACAATAGATGGTTGACTAAGATCTCTCGTTGAGATCTACACCTGGTTGATAGGCAGCTACCAAGTTACTGAGGACCCCTTAAAGAGAAGGGAAGAGGTTGGCTGCAGGGGTGTTCCAGCCCCTCTGGGGATAGAAGGCTATGTCCAGCACACGGGCAATTCAGCTTCCTTGACTTCAGTTTACATCTGCAGCTTCTGAAAAGGCCCAGAAGAGCTCTGCAAAACTTTCAACATTTCTGTTCTCGGAAGAAAAACAGCCCTGCTTAGCGAGCATTTAAAATGTCTCTGTGAAGCTGTACATCATCTGAAATACCTTTCTGCATTTTGCAAGTTACCTAAGCCCCCTTCTATTTTTTTTTTCTCTCCTTTGTGTGTCAAGCTTCTTTTGCTTTTTCATCAGACATCCTGACATTTTAGCACAATTAGAGTAGGGCAGAAATACAGGGAGCTGAAACAAAAGGCTGTCAGTATGATTACCCACACACATGGAATAGCATTTTTAGGTGGATCTCAATGGTCTCCACTGGGGCCAGGGCCAGAGACTGTATGCTTTGTGACTGTGTTGACAGGCAGTTAGAAAGGTGACCGCCCCCTGAAAAGGTGGCCTGGGTCCATCTTCACCAAGAATATCTCATCTGAGGTCAGGAGATGTAGTAAGAACTGATTGCCACCACTGTGGTAAAAGCTGAATGGAGATAGAGACTCCAAAGGGATCAGTTCACGGGAAAAATCTCATGTAAGTCTCTTGGTCCTGGATTATATTTACTTTTCAGATATAAAGCTAAGCTCTGGAACAAATTTCTTCCAGAGTTTTTTCTCTGGCCAGAGGCATGGCTGATATTTGGTGGTTAGCTTTTTTCCCCTCTCTTCTGCATACCAAACTGCCTTCCCTATCCCAGCAGAGCTGTGGTTAGGAAATGGGTTCATAGCTCAATAATAATGCATCCGGTTGTTAGAGACTTTCTGAGCACACATCACTGAGTTTATGAGATGGCTAGGCTACTATCGCTGTAAGCAATGGCATTTTCACCTTAGCTTTGAACAACTGAATGTTTTGAAAGTGCACTACTTTACCTCCGAGCTAGTAGGATAATTATCCTGAAATTCATTTCTATACATGACTATGGTTCAACAATAAAACTCCACTTACTTGCTTAGATGTGGTATAAGAAATCTTTCTTCTTTTCTTTTTCTTTATAATCCTTTATTTCACTTCTTACTGATATCAGCAATCCCACTGAAGACTTCCTTTTACCTTCCCCTCAACTTGTAAGTAAGACAAGAACAATAACAAGTTCCAAGCAAGGGTCTGAGGACATGTTTAGTCTAATAAGCGTGGCTTGCGTGGTTCACTGTTGTTTATACATCTATTTGTGTGTTGATAGTTTTGCTGAATTGTGGTCCTTTGCTAAGTGGTGTGTGTGTGTGTGTGTGTGTGTGTGTGTGTGTGTGTGTGTGTAACAAAGATAACCTCCCAATAAATGAGACTGTGTGACACTTGGCTCCCTGTGGAAATCATCCAGACAAACTTCTTACTTCTACGTCTAGACACTGACTCACTGACTCCAGTTTATCCCAGGTTTTGGCTGACAGTGAGCCCCCACTGAGTTAAGATCTCCCGAGTGCAGTAACTAAAGTGTTCACAGACCTCCCGTGTACAAGCTTTAGATATTTCCATCAGAAATCTGGGTCACACTGTAATTTTCAAGAAGAGACAAAACCTCACTACCCACTTCCTCTTTCATCCACACTTTATCTGTCTCATTCAGTTGTGACCATGCAATATGGATTATGGACTATGGATACTGTGGGCCCTGCTGCCCAAAGCTATCTCAGGGACTTTGCAAAATTGCTATTCACTCCAAATCTCAGCTTCCTCACCTATACAGTGAAATTGATCAACATACTGTAAGACTATAATATATACAATATGAAAGAGACTACTTCTGAAGACTGGGAGACAAGTTCCAGGAATCTGCCAAGTTGTCGTTAGACCCCTTAGCAGGCCCTTGATCATTTGTTTCTTACACTTCTTTATGTTTTCTTTTCCTGTTTATGACTCTGCAGCCTCCAAATATGTAGGCCACTTTCAACATTGTCTCTGAGTCACGGGGGATTAGCAACCCAACAGCACCAGCAAAACCTTCTAATTTCCATTCACAACTTGAAAGCAGGTGCACGGTCACATGTCTCATGCTGTCGTCACGTGGTGACGGGTAGATGAGGTTGGCGTTCCTGACTGAGTTTTTCATTCTTCTCCTCCTGCAAAGTCACTCCAAGTGTGATGACATAACATTAGGAGAAAGGACACCGAGGTGGCTCATTTCCTTCCCTTTCACCCATCATTTACTTTAAGACGAACTAAAACTAGGGCCTGTGTTATGCTCATGTGCTCCAGTTCTGAAAGTCAGACAGAAGCGCCAGCAGGTTTTGCTCCTGTTGCAGATAGCCCTTGTGTGAGAAGAGCCTCTCTGTGCAGCCCCCTCCCCTACATCCCATCCTGCACTCTCTCCTACAAACACTCATCAAAAGGAGGCTAAAAAGCACGTCTGCGTGAGGCTATTTTTCCAAGCTAACGTGCTGCAGTATGAACTGACAACTCTGAAAAGGCCACACCTACGTTGAACATTCTGCCTGCTGAGTAGAGCTTCCTTCTGCAGTCATACACACCTTGGAACATCGCATTCCAAAGCTAAAACGAGCTTGAGCCAATAAGTCTTAATAGCTATTGATTACCCCCCCCCTTTGTATCCAGCCTAGCATCTGTCCTACCATTAGGTAAAAACTCTGGGACATACTAACTTCTGACAGTCCAGCCTAAAGCTGTCACCAGATAGCGTGTAAAAACTGTTGAAGACTTTTCTCTATTTTGGTGTAACCCTCTGCCTGATGTCCCCATCAGTGCTAAGCACACTGATTTTTTGTTTCCTTTATGGACTATATAATCCTGGGTAAGCTGACTCTGTCTTCTCAGATCCACAATCACTTTTTCTTGTTACTCTCTCTGGGGTGAGAGCAGGGTTTCCTGTTGACAATTCTAGGACCATGCACACTGAGCCGACTTCCCAGGCAGCATTCTCCCACTTCTCACTAACAAGTAGTGACAACAAGCAAGCAAACACACACTGTCCACAAGGATTTCACCGCTGAAAAGACAAAAGGCATCTACAGGCTGTCATTTACCATTACAAATATTCGTCCTGCACATCTTAGGGAAAGCATGTAAGGGGGACGTAGTGGACTGTGGGAAGAAATGAAAACAGAATAAAGACCCAAAAGATGTGATGGATTTGTTCAACTCCTCCCCAAGAGACTTATTGAAGGCTCAATTCTAAATATTTACTATTAACCCATCTTTGCATTTACAAATTTTTCCAAAAGCCAACCTTCTTTCCCCTTCCACCGATAGAAGTTTCTTGAAGAACAAAGGGTAATATATGTTTCTTCTCCATTTCAGACATCCTGAAAGAATATGTTTCTTCTTCTTCAGTGAAGCATACCTTTCTTTTAGTTTGTCTGTTTTAGAGTCAATTAAGAAAAGGTTTTAATACAAATTTAAAACCAGCTGCCACTTACTGTTTCATTCAAAAAGTTACATGAACTAATAAAACTTGCTGTGTCTTTGTGTCTTTGAGGTGAATCTCATCTGAACACAGGGATGAGCTGGTCAGTAGTTTGGAGGTGCAGATTATAGGGGAATCATAAACACAGAGGCCCCTGCTACCAGACAGCATGAGGGAAGATGCCTTCCAATGCCCTTTACTTATAAAATGTTAGGAGTTATAGATGAAACAGTCTAATGTGTTGTCTAGCTCACAGCATTAAAAGTTTTTCTATAGATGATTTTACACACAGACATGGCTATATGGCTTTCTGTGGGCACAGTTCTCACCTTAGTGTGTGCAATTTATTAAAAAATAATTAAAAAGGACTCCCATATGAAGCCCCTAGTCATCCTACATGAAGATTTTGAAACATCACAGAAGGGGAAAGTCAACATTTGTTATGACACTGTCTTTTCAAAAAAAAATGTAATTAATAAAAATGAAGAAAAACTGATATTCATTATGTACCTGTGCCTCTCCATCTCTTGAGAACAGCTTCACCCGAGATTGGTGATAAAGTCAAACTACATCTTACGTCCTTACAGCCCTCTGGAACCTCTTTTCTTTAAGTTGTGGGAGCTGGGTCTGTAAACTGGCCCCTTCTCCTGCTGAAGACCTGATGGAAGTCCTCACAACCTGCCATCAGGAAAGTCTGCATGGAAATATTTGGACCAGCTTAAAGGCTCAAGTAAAGAAAGATATTGTAAAAGAATTGAGTGTGATTTCCTGGCTATGCAAGCGATGTTGATCAGAAGCTCAAACAAGCCGGAAATTTGACATAGAAGCTGTGGAAGAATGCCACTTAGTAGCTTGCTCAGCCTCTGCCCAGGATGCCTGCCTATAGATGGTGCCACCCTCAGTGGGCTGTGCAACTAGCAATCAAGAAAATGTCCCCAAGACATACTCACAGGCTAATCTGATTAAGACAGTCCCCTAAATGAGACTCCCTGGCATAACTCTGAGCAGTGTCAAGTTAACTATCAGATCCTATTACCAAATCAAGAGAGAAATTATGAGAAAATAATACTATAGGTCAAATAATCCTAATAGATGTTAATACAAATTAAATCCTGTGATATGTTTAAAAGATAATATATCCCAGAATGCAGGTTTAACTTGTAAAAAAGCAATCAGCACAATTTTTCCCAATGATGAAAAATAAAATAAAATACTCTTAGGATCACCTCAGTAAATGTAAAAGAGGTAGTTGATAAAACTCAACTCACTTTTGATTAAAAAAAAATGTAATGGGCTTACAGAAAATTATGACCTGGGAAACTCACTCCCTACAACCTGAAAAATGACATCACTAAAACACTACTCCACATCATATTGAATTGTGCAAGACTGGCCATTCACCCACTGAGTCAGCAACACCACCAGGGAATGCAGCCCTGTCACTGAGCATCTCCACTTAGAATTGCTCTGGACATACAGCCAGTGCAAAAGTTAAAAAAAAAAAAAGTCCATAGAATATGCCAGTAGGATTGGGGCATGAAGCTCAGTAGTAGATCACTTGCCTATCATACACAACATCCTGGGTTCAGACCCCCCAACAAAGCAGGGGGAGAGAGAAGGAAGAGACAGGAGGTAGGAAAGAAAGGAGGGAGAGAGGGAGGAAAGGGAAGGGGAGGATGTGATGAGACAGAAACAAACAACACTGAGCAAACCAATATTGCTATTCGTAAAAAATATATGGACTGTGATAGTTAATGTTGGTTCCCGACTTGAATCTAGGATCCAGACTCACCAAAGACAAACCATGAGTGTGTCTATAAGAGACTATATAGATTAGATAAACTGGAGTGGAAAGACCCACCCTAACTATGGGGAATGCCTTTTCATGGGGTTCAGTCCTGGACTTCATACAGAAGGAAAAGTGAACTGAACACTAACAGTGATTTTCCTGTGTTTGTGAGTGTGGGCACATGTGAGCAGCTGCTTCACATTCCTCATGTCTTCCCTACCGTGGTGGACCGTCTCCCCTCCAACTGTGAGCCAAAACAGACCCTCCTTCGTTGCTACGGTCAGACATTTTATTGTAGCAGCAAAGAAAGAGACTAATGCATCAACCTAGAAAAACCCAAAGACACCTGCAATCTATTCAGCTAACAAATGAGTTCTGTAGTGATCACCCTACAAAATGTTTCTATGTAATCAGAAATGAACTAGTGGAAAGTGAGATTTAAAATAACCCCCTTACAATAGCATCAAAAATCACCAAATGCTTATGAGTAAATCTAGTAAAGTACTTGAAACTGTTGGAAAAAAAAAAAAAAAACACTGCAAAGCATGGCTAAGGAAGAGCGATGGTTTCTACTAAGTCTAGGATAATCTGGAGAGTGTGAACACCAGAGTCATCTATTCATCTTACAACAGAACTGAAGGGAAGGAGCCTGAAACACACACACACACACACACACACACACACACACACACACACACACA
>NW_026592890.1:3275391-3321652 GCF_907164565.1 Psammomys obesus
CACACACACACACACACACACACACACACACACACACACACACACACTGTCAGACTGAAGCACAGGAGCATTGCAGTGAAGAAGGAAAGACCTGATCTGTTCATCAAAGTAACACGAATACAACAAGCAACCACACCCTGGGGTCAGGGAGAATGTCTATGAGATGCACAAAGTCCACATGCAAAATTCTTTAGAGATCTGGGCAAAGAACATGTACTCAGAAAACACAAAGACTTCACCAACCATGGGGCTGGAGAGATAGCTCAGCAGATAAGCATGCTGGCTGTTCTTCCAGAGGACCAAGGTTTGATTCCCAGCACCCACATGGTGGCAAACAGCTGTCTGTCAGTCCAGTTACATGGGATCTGACACCTCTACAGGCACATACACACACACACACAAAAAAAACCACTACTAAACATAATAAATTTTAAAGACTGCTTTCACCACCTAATAATAAAACAATAAGTATACTGATTAAAACTGAGCCCGTAATCTGACAGTACTTCACAAGAATCACAAATAGACCATAGACATGTAAAATGAAATTCAGTAATGAGGGGAAAATGAAAAAACAAATGAGAGATCACCACAGAGGCAATTTAGTGGCAAGGGTGTTGGTAAGACACAAAGCAACCACCATTCTTATCCCTGTGTGTGGTGTGTGGTGTGTGTGTGTGAGAGAGAGAGTGAGTGAGCATGCGCAACACTTGTGTTATTTTAAATTCTCTAACACTAGGAGCACCAAAATGTCCATCAAGAGAAACAGATAATGTGACAGATTATAAGGGGACACAGTGAAAATGGGAAGAAGCTACTTTTGATAACGCAGGTGATGACTTAAGTCGCTCTTGTAGGCACTGAGCCAAGAAGCCCCACACTAAGAGCACAGGTTTAGAGAGGGCAGCAACACGAGGCTCTGGGCCTCTCGGGCTGACAGTGTGGAGCGAAAACCAGGACACTGGTCCCTTGTGGTAGGAGGAAGGGTGACACAACCGGCTGTAATGGGCACAAATAGGAGTATCCTTTCTTGGTGATCTTGTCTATTTGCCAAAACCGACAGCGTGCAAGGCTGATGTATGTCACCACAAGACAACCACAGCTTGGAGTCATAAAGCACAGAAGCCAGCCACAGAGCACTATGTTGATGAACCTGAAATTAAACCTGAAAACGAAGAAACGAAACAGAGCATTTGGCTCCTCCCCTCCAGGAGAGACATCTCAGATGACTAAAGCACAACCTGCTTCAGTTACGAGTGCTCTCCTGAACGGCACGTGGTTTACATATAACGCACACTTGACGTCACTAATGCCTTTCCCTCTCTTCGGCCCATAGACAAAAGTCTAATTCGGCATCTGAAGCCCCAGATGTGGTCACTGGGGTGCGACCAGTGTGCGTACACCTGAGGGTAGACTTGCGTGCATGCATCTATGCTTGTGTGCGTGTGTGCGTGTGTACACATGTGCATATATAGACAAGCCACCTCGTCGTTCACCAAGAGGAATCAAAAGACCTACGTCTGCCGCATTAACCGAAGCTACCCAGTGCCGCCACCTCTCCCTGCGTGTGCCTACGCTCCCGTCACGTCACCCTGGCACTCCGCCTGCAGTTGAACGCACTGACTGGAACTGCAGTGAAGGACAGCAAGTTCCCTCCTCAGCCTTCCCTTCTCTCCTCTGCTGGAAACCATGAGCTATTTATAAGGCTTCCAGTCCCCTCGTTTACTTCTACTTAGCTGAACCCATAAACCGTGCATGGTAAATTTCAGACCTGTAATTTGTGGCTTCCTGTTTCCCAGGTTATTCCTGAGAAGCCCTTGTATGACTGTTTTCCTAGTTAAATATTTACACACATACTCGGGGTCCACGGCAGTTCATATTTGACAGGATTTAGCAGTACTGCATCTGTTTCTCATCAAAATGACAAAAAAAAATGTGCCAACTAAACATTTTTTGAATTTACTTGTGCAAAAACATTGTCTCCACTCTTGTTCTGAAGCGTTTTCTATGTAAAGGGAACAGAAATAGCCCCTCTCAGCCCTCCTCCTTCTCAGTTCCCACCCCCTAGTTTCAAGGTTTTGTCTGGTCAGCAGAGTGATTGCTTTCCAAGCTATATCATAGGATGTTTTGAGTCGTATTTTTAATCAGTGTGTGAAAAGCACAAAGCTCAATTGTAATACAAAGGGAAAGAATATTGTATTTATATCTTAAACAGCCTCAAAAAGCAACTGCTGGCTTTGGGAATGACACTTCAAGGTCAGAAAGGTTAAATTGGGGCATTCTTCCTGCTGGTATCAACTGCTGGAGATCTACACTCCAAAGGCAGAGGTCAAGCATGGGCCCTTGAGAGAAAATTCTTGGCTTCCATGAGGTCTTATCATCATTCCTTAGTCTCCAAAACTTCAAATCAGAATATAAATATTTGTCTTAACTCTCTCCTAATAGCAGAGGCCAATGGTGTTTTTGATTCACACATTATCTTAGCACAAATAGAATACATAGTTTAGCCATGACAATATGCCTTTCATGACACTAATTCAGAATAAATTGGTTCGAGCTGACTTTCAGTTCTGTAGTTCTCGGTTTCAATATGCAAATCTGATTCCTCATGTTTATTTATATGTGGTTGTCCAAGCAATAACAAGACAAAGTAAGAAAGAATGGAAACTGGAAGCTGACTAAAATTTGCATGCATCAAAGCAGTGGAAATCCAAGAAATGACTGTTTTCAACTATTTTGAAACACAATTTTCCAATCTGTGTCTAATTCAAAACCTAGCTGTTTTCTTTCGTGTTTGATGTTTAACCTTTATTTTAGCCTCTTCACAGCTCATTAGACTCTGGAGAAAATAAAAGAAGATAAGATACAAATGAGTGCAACTGGGCTCAACAGCCCTGAAGAAAAGCTTTGTCTTCAGAAACCCTTAGAAACTCAGCTACACCAAGGAGTGAATACAGCTGAGAATGTATATATTGTCCTAAGACTATTAACTGTCACACTGACAGCAGATGTTCAGATACTTAGTTTGGGGCCATTCTAGTTTATGCCATGTTAACGACGTCTCATTAAATCATGTCCTAGGCTATTATGTATCTCTCAACCAGAACTTAGGTACACAAATAAGTGATACTTGTAGACAATCGTTCTGACACCCCAACTGTCTATGTTGGTTCAAGAGGAAGGCATGTAATTACACTTTGTGAATGAATAAAATCTATAGATGTTGCAAGATATTTGTACTTGTGAATATATATTACACAGTAGACAAACATTCCAGGAAATTACTTAGGTGAATGTCCAAATTTCCTTCTCAGTCTTTGGAGAAATAAAATATGATGAGCATCAAGGCAGAGGGGATGGCTCAGGCTCCTTAAAGTGCTTGCTCTGAATGCATAAGGACCCGAGCTCAGCCTCCCACACCCATGGGGAAATAACTGGGCATGGTGGCCGGTGTCTGCTGTTCCCACTCCAGTGGTCACTATCCATCCAATTTAGCCTAACTGAAGACACGCCCTAATCTCAAAACATGAGGTGGACCATGAGGGGAACAACACCTGGCCTATACAGGCCACATAGACCCACACACGTGAGAGCACATGCATACACATACAAAACACACACACATTCATAGGAACACGTACACACACATATAGAAACATAATAAACATCAAATACACTGAAGAAAGCATACAAAAAGCTGTTTCAGGAAGTAGAAGAAATAATCGTCAATTTTTTAAAATGCAGGCAATAAGACCTTAATATCAAACCTTGACTTAGCATATAAGACAAGAAAATTGTAGGCATTTATCACTCACATAGGTCCAAAAATTCTTAACAGAATACTGACAAATTGAATTCTGCAAAGCATAGGAAGATATTATGACTATGTCAAATTTATTTCATGCTTAACAAAATTTTTTTAAATAACAGGAAAAAAATGGAAAGAAACACTATGATTGAATCAACAGCTATAGAAGGTCCATTTGCCAGAAATTCACAACAATTCGTGATTAATAACCAGCAAACAAAGCATGTCCAGGCATGTAAGCAATGTCATCTCATTACATGCTCATATACCAAAAAGGTTCCAAGAAACACCACATCTACGGTGACATGATAAATACACACTATGGCTGGGAGCAAAGCTAAGGTACCTTATCCCATTACTCCTACTCTAAGTTTGCTAATGGTTTGAGCCAATGCAATAAGGTAAGAAAAAAGAAAAATAAAAGGATCAAAGAAGAAAAGCACTGTTCTTCTGTAAGAACTTTGACATTGTTTTTAAACATGCAGAAAATTAGAACACATCTGCACAAAGCTCTCAAAAGTCATCGTTGGATTTGGAGCATCACAGGAGAAAAGAACAATATAAAATTTCAGTTACATTTCTACGTAGAAGCAGAAACATATTGAGTAAATAAACCTTTGAGAACGTTCCATCTTTATAAAAGCTAGCAAGGCCCCTACACCGCTGAGAGAAGAGCTAAATAAATGAAGGGATATAATCGAGTCTGTGATCAAAAAACTTATTTCTCACAGGTAACTCCTCCCCAGATAGATCTTTACATTTAATTTCTTCCCGTTCACAATCTTATCCATTATTTTCAGTATAAATGACAAGGTGGTTCTAAAGTTTTCAGGAAAATTCAAAGAACCTGAAATAGAAAAATTCTGAAGAAGAAAATTAAAGCCAGGAAACTCCGTTACATTTTTTTTTTAAGGTTTATTTCTTTTTGACTGGAAAGACGCCTCTACGGTTAAGAGCACTGACTGCTCTTCCAGAAGTTCAATTCCCATCACCCACACAGTGGTTCACAAGCATCTGGAACTTCAGTTCCAGGGAGTCTAACACCCTGTCTAGCCTCTCTCTGAGGACACCAGGCACCTGTGTGGTGCACAGACATACATTGCAGACAAAACACCTTTACACATAAAATAATAAAAATGAGCAAATAAAGAAGCACAGCATGTGCCAAAAATATTTATTGATTTTTATTTTGTGTGTATGGGCTGTGTTTGTTTGCTTGCTTGCTTGTTTTCATGTAAATGGACTTTCAGGCATTTGTGAGCTATCATGTCAGTGTGTGGGTAACTGGATCTGGGTTCTCGGCAAGAGCAGCAAGTACTCCTAACTCTGAACTACCTCTCCAGCCCTTCTTTGATTCAAACTTGTAAGATTCTGATACCTCTGTAAAGCACAGATAAATGGGGTGAAAACAAAACTTAAAAGACACATAGATGTCACAGGTAAACAATTATTCTGCTGACTCAAATGTTCTCAGTGCTTACTCTGTTTCTATAACTCCTTAATTGTGCTCCCTTAAAAGTGTGTGAAGTAGCACTGGTCCTCAAACCACAGTTGAGTAATGATGATAAAACTCCCATGGTTCCTCCTAAGATAAACAATCGTGGAGTGTGTTCTCCTGAGTCTGTTGAGCCTTGTAGTGGAGGCCCTACCTCATTATAATAAGTCAGGGAAGAAAGAAAATTAAATCCTATAGAGTGGAAAGGGAGAAGAAAAAAAAAAACAGTTTGCAGATGATACAAGCATTTGAATAGAAAAATTCTGGCATGATAAGGAAAAAAAGGGATTAAATAGGAGTAAGGTCTTGGGATATAATATATTAAATCTCAATTTTATTCCTATATTTTAGCAAGAAACAATTGAAATTATAACATGCTTAGGATATTATAGATGCATAATGTAGTAATAATCCTGATAAAAGATGTGAAAGATCCTGACACTAAAACATAAAACACTTCTGAGATTCTAACAAAAGCCAGGTGGTTAGAAATTCAATATTGTTAGGGTGTTTATTCTCTCCAAGTTGTTCTGCATTCAATCCAACCTGCAACCAAAATTCTGTGCGCCTCTTTTATTATACAGAAATTAAGACAACGATTCTAATCTTTTTCATAAAATTTCAAAGGCCTAGAGTGCACAAAATGATTTTATCAAAAACCGTAGACCTGTACCCGTGATTGAAGCCTTGCCAGACAGCTCAAGTATTCAAAACAGCATGGTGTGATGTGAAGACAGACAAACAAATCAACAGAATCTTGTTCAGAAATAGACATACATACTTGGTCAACTGATTCTTGGCAGATACAAAAATATCTCAGGAGAAAAAGAATATTTTCAATAAAAAGTGACAGAACTATTAGATATCAAAAACCATTTTTTGAACTTTGGTCTATCACAAAATTCACAAAACTGGGACCTGGGATGTATCTCATTTGGTAGAACACTTGCCTAAACTTCACCCTGGTGTCCATCTCCACCACCACATTCTCCTAACTGTAGTGATACACACCTGCCATCCCAAAACTGAAGCTGTGGGAGCAGCAGGATAAGAAGTTCAAGGCCATCCTTGAGTAAAAGGAGTTCAGGGCTAGCCTGGGCTACATGAGACATTCTCTCAAAACAAGCAAAAAGGAAGAAAACAAAAATAACTTGCAATGGATCATAGATCTAAATATAAGATCTAAAACCTGCAAAACTAACATAAAATACAGGATAAGTTATCATATGTGAGATCTTCTGGAAAGCCATTAAGAAAATGAAATAACATGCTATATTCCAGGAGAAAACACTTGCAAAGCATGCAAATATATGAGATCCAGGGTGCGTAAACACAGAATACACAGAATAGGTAAAGATCTTTTAAGAGCGATGAGAAAATGCATAAGCTACTTTTTAAAATGGCTAGGAGATATGCAGAGACATTTTACAAAAGAAGGCCATGTCAAATGAGTATAGAAAAAGATGTTTAACTCATCCCCCTGTGGATAAATGAATTTAAAACGGTGTAACCACCCATACCACTTAGAATAATTAAAGCCAAAATGATTGTGCATACCAAGTACTGACAAAGCTGTTCAAAATCTCATGCACTAACTGTAGAAATAAATACAAACTGGTTTGATCACATAGAGGAGTTTGTCAGTCTGTTAAAATTTGAAGTAACTATGACAACGAGCCAGTACTCTGGATGTTTGTCTGGAAGAAATAGAAGGACGTATGTATATTCCCAGACTTGCTTACACATGCAGGGACTTTACTTTTGCTAGCCAAAATTTGAAAACTAGACTAAGTATCCATAACTAACTAAATAAAGAAATTTCATAGTGTGGCTGGAGGGGTGGTGCAGCATTTAAAAGCACTGGCTGCTTTTCCAGAGGTCCTGAGTTCAATTAATCCCAGCAACCACATGGTAGCTCACAACCATCTGTAATAGACTCTGATTCCCTCTTCTGGTGTGCTTGAAAACAGAGCACTCATTTATATATTAAATAACTAAATAAATCTTTAATAATAATAATAATAAAAACAAGCCGGGCAGTGGTGGTGCACACCTTTAATCCCTGTGCTCAGGGAGGCAGAGGCAAGCAGATCTCTGTAAGTTCAAGGCTAACGTGGTCTACAGAGTGAGTTCCAGGACAAGGATACACAGAAAAACCCTGTCTTGAAAAACAAAACAAAATATAGTTTACTTGACCCAATACTGTATAATGTGTCAGTACAATATTAAAAGTAACAAGATAGTGCTAGAGGTAGCAAATCTCAGACTTGTTATGAATGAAAAAGTCCAACATGAAAGGACACATTAAATCCTGGAGGATTCGGACTCAGCCACAGTAATGGAGAGGGAGGGGGCCAGAGGATTCCTGCAGATACAAAGGCAGAGATGGAGAAAGGGAGAAGGCGTTGTCTAGAAAGTGTGAATGGTTGCATGGGTGTGCACACATGGCAGAAATTATCAAATTGTGTGCTTTAAAATGTGCCGTTAATCCATTGTGTCTTGGAAAACTGTTTGGATCTGATTTTAAACATCCTTTTGTATGGAATTTGGCTCCATAAATTTGAGAAACAGAAAAAAGACTGGAAGGAGCCGAGTGAGGGGGAAATGTGAAAGAAAAGGTCACGGGGGTCGTGGGAACCTGCCACGTCTGCCTCGCACTCTGGCCAGATGCCCAGAACTCTTTTAAGTGCAGGGTCACGCTGATATCTTGTTTATATGAAATGGTCCTTGAGCAGAGCGAGGCAGCCTGTCCATCTCTAGCTGCAAACTCCCTTACTGTCTTAATAGCGCTCACTAATACTGGGGTTATACAGATCATGGTGAAAATTTACGCCAGGCAAGAGACTTCTCTGCTTCCACACCAAAATTTGTAAAGAATACATTGGATTTATGAAATAGTTTGTTATGAAAACTGCCTGTCCTTGGGGAGCTGCCTTCACAGATGTGTGGCCTGTATCAACCAGGCTGCTCGCTTTTTTCATTTTTTACATTTAAGACTCTGTTACATATTTTGGAAAACCGTTCTTTACCAGACATGTCTTTGGCAAGGATATCTCCCAGGCTGTGGTTTGCCTCCTCGGTGTCTGAGAGGATGTAGTTTAGTACAGCGTGTTTTGAAACTCACTGTGTCCTCAGTTCACCAAATGAAAATATTACTAAAAACACTAACTCAATACTTGCGATGCCATTCAGATGGTCACATGTACATATATATATATATGAATTCATTACATTACATGGTTCTCATCTGGTCTTCACTTATGGTGTGGCTTCTAATTCTCTTCTGTCTTTGACGGAAGCTAGGTTTGGTCATATTGAACGTGGTCAATATGCTCTTCTACAAGAATAGCTTTCTCAAAGTAGTAAAATTAAAAGGAAAGAAATCTCAGAACAAAAAGACCTATATAGCTCTTCTTCATGTTAGTCATCTTTATCCCGACACCAACACAGACCATGTTCTCTGGACTGGTGATTTACCCAAGTCTGCCAGTTTCTCTGTGTAGAAAACAGAGACATATACTTAAGACATACAACCTAGGGAGATTAAGTAAGAGACTCATGTCAATTGCTTACTTTATATCTGATACATTTGTTTTTATTCAATAAATGTTAGTTACCATATTTTTAAAGCTTATTTTTTAATTATTTTTATTTTATTTTATGTGCATCAGTGTGAAGGGGTCAGATCCCTTGTAGCTGGGGTAACAGACAGCTGTGGCTGCCATGCAGGTGCTGGGAATTGAACCCAGGTCCTTTGGAAGAGTAGACAGCGCTCTTAACCACTGAGCCATCTCTCCAGCCCCTAAATAGTTGAGAAGGCTTTTCTGAACAACACACAAGACCTAAGTTCCAAAAGGGTTAGTAGGGGAGCGATCTACTGGGAGGAATATTTCAACACATGGCAGTGATCTCACTTCCTTAATAACGGAGGCTTCTCAGAAACCAGCTATAAAGATCAGAAAGCAGGGGGAAAGTTATCAACGAGCCGGAAGAGGCTGTTCACGGGAAAGAACGACAATGGCCTGTAAAGACAGCCACCCCCAAGCACCAAGAAACAAAGAATGAAATATCAGTGAAGGCAATTTTTCATTTACTGGAAGACAATCCTCAAAATACAGTGAGAGGGTAGTTACTATGTGAAAGCACCAGAGTAGTGTGGAGGAAAAAAGACTGTGTGTGTGCGCCCAGCACAAACATGCATGTGTGAACATTTCTACCCGCAGTCATTCCTGAGTACTCGTAGGGGTTTGGTTCCAGGACCTCCGTTGGATAATACTGTGCTGTATAAAATGATAGCATTTGCACAGATTCTACACACGTCCTCCTGGAAAGTGTAAATTCTCTCCAGACTGCATAGTATGCCTCATGAGGTGGAAGTCCAATGGAAGTGGGTCTTGTACCACTTAGTAGATAATGACCTAGAAGAAGTCAATATACAATCATCCCAGGAGTATTTTTTCTAATATTCTCTGTCCAAGGTTGGTTGATTCTCTAGAGGCAGAACTGCAGCTTTGGCGCTGGTGAGACGGCTTGGCAGGTAGAAATTCTTGCCACTCAAGGCTGATGACCTGATTTGATCCCTGGAGACTACAATGAGAAAACTGACTCCCGACATTTGTTTTCTGACCCCACAAATGTGCATCCCTGTGTGCATGTGTGTATGAGCAGACAGACACTCTCTTTCTCTCTCTCTCTCTCTCTCTCTCTCTCTCTCTCTCTCTCTCTCAAGACTAAATAAAGCCTTAAATAAATTTTTTAAAAAGAATGGTAGGGTACTGGGGAGATAGCTCAGTTGTTGAAAGCACTGACTGCTCTTCCAGAGGACCCGGGTTCAATTCCCAGCACCCACATGGCAGCTCACAACTGTCTATAACTCCAAGATCTGACACCCTTACACAGACATACTTGCAGGCAATGCACATAAAATAAAAATAAATAAATTTTTAAATATTAAAAGAAAATAACCACAGCTTTGCTTTGCCACATCCAACCTCTCCACCTAACCAGAGCTCCTCGAGGGTCTAGCATGACCTAAACTCTCTAACCTTTCTGCACATCCTCTTTTCTACTCAACCTGCTCTGTCCATATCACAACAGCACATACCCACATCTCCTTGCAAACTATGAAACATTGTAACAATATGAAAAATCAAGCCAGTAACTTCTCTCCAAAGCCAACCAATTATGTAGAAATATTTGCTAATGAGAACAACCTAGATAAAGCCCAAGACACAGAGTTTAAAAGAACAGCCATAGTCAGGTGTAATGCTGAAAGCCTTTAATGTTAATCCTAGCACTCGGGAGATAGAGGCAGGCAGATTCTGTGAGTTCAAGGCCAGCCTGCTCTACATAGTGAGTTCTAGGACAGCCAGGGCTACATAGTGAGACTCTGTCTCAAAAAAAAGTAGCTCAATGAAATAAAAAAGAGAGAGCTTTAGGAGAATAAGAACACAGGCTGGTGGAAATGATAAAGACAGTTAAGGACTTGAGAATGGAACTCAGTAAGGGAACAGATGCATTGAAGAGAACTCAAGCTGAAAAAAAAAACAATAACTAAACAAAACACTCAAAAAAAAAAGCTTACAAATAGAATGGATTGGGCTGAAGAAATGGCTCAGTGTTTAAGAACACTGACTGCTCTTCCAGAGGACCTGAGTTCAATTCCCAGCACCCACATGGGAGCTCACAACTGTCTGTAACTCCAAGATCTGAGACCCTCACACAAATATACATGCAGGTGGGGTACCAGTGTCCATAAAATAAAAATGAATAGATTATTTTAAATAAAATAGAATGGATCATGCAGAAGATAGAATATGAGGACTTGAAGATAAAGCAGAGGATCTAGACCAAATAACAAAGAAACATGAAAAAAAAATGTTTAAAACCACAGGAAAGGAACATACAGTTTCAAATTGGGGAGACCCTGAAAAACACCAAACCTTCCAATTACAGGCATAGATGACAGAAAAGAATTACATAGGCCAGTTCTTCAACGTGATCACAGAAGAAAATTCACCCTAAGGAGAGACATGCCATATCTATACAGATATAAGACGCACACAGAACACCAAATAGACAAGATCAGAAAAGAAAATCCCCACGATACTGAATCTCAGTGACTGCTGGGTAATTGACTAACAGGATATTCAAAAGACCAATACACCATGAGGGAGGCAAAAGTAAACTTTTACGGGCGAGGAAGCATACATCACCAAAGAGGAGTGTGTGAAACTCGAAAAAAGTGTCACCGCCAACTCCAATCTGAGTGGTGAAATGAAATAGAAGTAGTCTTTCAAATATTGACCCAGGGCGGTGTTTTCAGTCACCTATCCACAGGAGTAAGTATTCACAAAGCATTTTCTACGGCCTACATCAGTCCCCAGTTGGTATCAGCTTTGTGCCTAGACAGATCAAGTGCTTCCAGGCTCATGAAAAGAACAGTTTCTGACATCAGAGAACGACAGTTTTTACTATTTGCTATCCTTCAGCAAACTCCCAAATCCTTCCTGGCCCAGCCTGGACTCTCAGTGCTATGGAAAGCTCTTAACAGCTCCCAGCTAACCTTCAGCTTCCATCTGTAAAAAAATACAAAACATACCTCTGGCCCAGAGAGCGCATACTCAGACCCCTGACAAGCAGCAGGTGAAAAGAGCAAGACTGTGTGGGGTTGGGAGAGCTTGAAGCTCAGTGATTCCCACCAGATTACCTCCTCCTGACGATAATCCTCGCTGCCGGAGCTGACCAGAGCAAAATGCAGAGGACGTAAACAAAAACCCATGACACAAAATCCGTGCCACTGCCTCACCCCTCGGCAATGCATGGGCAACAACACGCTTTGAACGAGACCAGCGGGACCTATGGAATTACATCTTTGCTCACACACCTAGCACTCTGCCTGCCGAAGCTGTCCTGCAAGTAACGTGAAAAGGGATCCGAGGACTTTCTCTTGCAAGGAGGCTTTGAAAGCAGGTTCAGCTGTGGAAAGGGGAGGCGGTGGGGAAGGCTCATTAACTCCTGGTTCTAACTTTATCCCTGTCTGAATTTTAGTCTTTTCCTGGGGCAGCGGAAAGTGGAAGAGCTGGTTTATTCCTGATGGCTGACTAAGCATTTCTACACCCTAAATGGCCAAAGGTGACCATGACAAAGAAACCCTTTGTCTCAAATTTAAAGGCTGTGGTTCTTGCAAGGAACCCTGCCACGGCTTTCATTAAAAACACGTGGGACAAAAGCAACTGAAATATTAGGAACTGTGGCGTTTTCTTACTTCTCTGAGCAGCGTCAGGCCTGCTGATTTGTTTGTTTGAAAAACTTACCTTCTTTTGAAAGGCTCTGAAGGACAAATCGTTATCAGGCTGATTAACCTTAAAATGTCAAGAAGCTAATATGAGTCATTTTATGTGATTATGTGTTTCAAAGCCTCCTGATCAAAAGTCTTGAAAAACTTTGAAGAGCTTCTCTCCTCTGTTGAACTGAATGTTCTGCAAAGACTCTCCCACCTCCTATGCTAATGAAATGCTCTCCCACTGACTCTCACACAGACCCCTAAGTATGACCATAAAGTGGAAAGCCAACACGAATGCCCACTGGGCCTGAGAGACGTTTTCACTCTGATAGAGGCTTGAGAGAGCCATGGCGATGAGGCGAAGGACTTTGTTGTTAAATGCGTGTACCACAGGGTCAGGAAGAGCTGCCAATAAAAGCCCACGGGGCCTAGGACTGAGATTATAACTCAGCCATAGAGTACCTCCCTGGCATACACAAGGCATTGAGTAGAACTTCAGGAAATGTGTGTGTGCTTATACATGCATGTATGTGTGTGCTCTCCCCCAAACACCCTACAATGCCTTGATCATCTGATCTCAAGGTAGTTCTAGGAGACATCTTGCAAAGATTTGAGGATAATAGAAAGAAATCCCATCTACTAGAAACTCCAAAGTTTGTCAATCCTTTCTTCTGGAGCATTCCTTAATTCTTTCCTCTGGAAATACAGGGAGCCTGGGCACGTGAAGCTATAGCAATGTCGTTCCCTAATTCTCATCGGAGTAGACTGAACTCAAGTCATGGGTCAGGGGCTCAAGCAAGCCAGCTCACATACGTTACAGAGCTCTCAGATCACAAGGACCTAAGTACAATTTCTGAGTCCAGCATTAAAATTTTGATTTTGATTAGCGCTTTCGGATCAAGAAATGGATAAAAAGCTTTCACACTTCTCTGGGGACAGCAGGTAGAGACACTGAGTAGTCGTTAACCCTTAGAAATAACCACAGCACTAAATGTGCCCAGCTCTGGGGGTTTGGCAATCTCCACAGGCCGTGGAGGAACTCTGTCTAGACACAGAGAGACCACTTAGACTCTACTGTCTACCTTTCCTCTAGGCTTCACCTCAGTGGCTCTCACCACCTCAAACGTCCCAGAAAATATCTAGGTCGGCTCACTGCCTGAAAGCATCCACATGCAGGCATGCATAGCCACAACCAGGACGGTTGGGACAGATGTATGGACTGCTGGGACTATGTTCAGCTGGACCGATTTCGTAGACATAGTGGGAGATTATGTTAAAGCAGAAAATCAACTATTGCAAAAGGAACACTGTATTTCTTCACTCAGAATGCAGATCTTCTTACCCATGCAAGCATGTGTATGTACATGCATAGACGTATGAACACAACATACAGAGAAAGGAAGGAAGAAAAAAAGAAGGAAGGAAGGAAGGAGAAGGAAGAAAAGGAAAAAGAAAAGGGAGACACCCAATCTTTTAAGTCAGTCCAAGAGGGTAGGCTGTCTGGCGTACAGCATACAGAGCGATTGAAAGCAAAATAGAGAGAGAACAAACCCCACACCTCAGGTCCTGCTAACGCCAGGATCAGTGACTGAAAAGCAAAGTCACTCACCAGGAAGTCCCAGTTGCTTCGTCCTCACCTGCTCAGTCACTTACTCAGCTGTGCCAACTCCGTAGTGGCTCTCCCTGCACTGTCCTCGCAGCTCAGAACAACCAGGGGGTCTGCTGCCGCTCCCCAGACAACTCATCTGCACAAAGCTTTGGAATGTTTGCTGGTGTTCACAAAATAAAACCAAGTACCGAGCTAGTGCCCAGTTCAAACCTTGCTCAACAAGTCCCCAGGACCTCGGCGAACGCGCCCTGCTTCATTAATCAAGTTGAACATTCAAGTGCAAAATAATGTCAGAGCCTGCACTCCAAAGTAAAACCCAGATCTAGCTGAAGAATGCCAACCTTTTTCTAAAGTAGTTCAGGTTCGGGTCCTGCACAGAGGACAGAGTGGCCGTCAGAGGACTGGCCCAAAAGAGACAATGTTCGTTTGCATGACTGCAAAGGTGGCTTTGCCCGCGCTGTTGCAATGAGATGCTGCACATATTCCCTGGGAAGTCTCAGATACGCCATGAGCTCTCGGCAAATGTTGAGTGCTCATGAATGAACCTTTGCCATTTGCAGGAAGATGATTAACTTTTGAGCTTACTAAGGAGACTCATCCTTTATCTCTTTGGTCAAGATGTGTGGAGAGGTTGGGGTTTTATGTCCTAACAAGGGACTGAAAGATAAAGTCTTTATATCACATGTCTCAAGCTCTTCATGAATGGAAAGAACATAGTTGTCATAAATGACCTGCACTCTGAGTGAATGAATAGAATATTCCTGCCGTAGTTATTAATTTTAACTTTAACAGAATCTCCCATCATATCTAAGAAATTAATGCATAGACTCCCAGCAGTGCATAAAAATGTTGCAATATTTCGAGTTGGAGCTATCCAAACAGAATAGTCATAAGGAGTCTAAAATGCCTGATTTTATGTTTTCAAATGGTCTTTAGGGTTGGTTTTTTTTTTTTCACAAAGAAATCAAGGTTTCTTCCTTAAAACACAACTTTATATGACACCCCCTGTCTTTTGCGTGAATTGTGATGCCTTGCATATAACTACTTGTTCATTTCAGCAGAGTAAAAAATATTAGGTTTTTCAAAGAGTATTTTGAGTTGATTCCTTCTGGGAGGACTGTTGTATTTCTCTACTTATACCGATACTGCCATCATCTACCCAGCCAAAGGATAGTGCTGTACTCCTTTATTCATATAACTCAGGAGGCAGAGGCAGGCAGATCTGAGCTCAAGGCCAGCCTGGTCTACAAATCCAGTTTCAGGACAGTTAGGGCTACACAGAGAAACCCTGTCTCAAAAAAAAAAAAAAAGGAAAAAAAATTATATTTGCATCTAACTATTCTGTTTCTTTCTGACATTTAGGTATCAGGCCATAGGTAAAGGGCAGTTTCCTTCCTGACAGAAAAATAATAATTTTATCCTGTTCAAACTTGGAAGAATCTATCCAGTCACAGAGTCCCACTCAGCATTTCAAAGTAGATAATATAATGTTAATGACAAGTCAAAAGAAATTGAAGCGCAGGCTGATGGCGTAGGTGTGCAATCCCAGCTGCTCAGAGGGCTAAAACGGAAGGGTCACACACTCGTTTGACCCTGTCTGAACTATACAGTGAGTAAAAGGCCAGTCTCAGCAACTTAATGACACCCTGTCCTAAAACAAATAAAAAGTTTAAAAAAAAAAAAAAAAGGCCTGGAGATAAAGCTTAGGGGCAGAGTGTTTGCCTGACATATGCAAGACCCTAGCTTTGACTCTCAGCCCCAAAAAAAAGAAAAGGGAGAAGGAAGGAAGGTAGCAGAGAGAGGGGAGGGAGGGAAGAAGGGGGAGGATGGGAGTGAGGAAGGGAGGGAGACAGGGAGAAAAGGATGAAGGAAGGGAAGCAGAGAAGGAAAAGGAAAGGGGAAAAGAGAAAGGAAGGAACCCAAGGAAGGAGGGAAAGAGGAGGAAATTCAAGAGGCAGAGCAAATCATTGTTCTAGGTTTTCACAGATTAGATGAGCTAGCTTTCTGCAATGATGTTTTTCTGTTAAAAGTATGTTGTTCTGTTAGCAATAAATGTAGTAAAAGGAAGTAGGACAATTTAAACTCCGCTGTAGGCAGTGGGAGGGGGGCTTAGGAGATTCTTTTTTAATCTTATTTTATTTTATTAATTACACTTTATTCACTTTGTATCCCCCCATAAGCCCCTCTCTCCTCCCCTCCCCAGTCTCACCCTCCCTTCCCCTTCTTCATGCATGCCCCTCCCCAAGTCCACTGATAGGGGAGGTCCTCCTCTCCTTCCTTCTGATCCTAGTCAATTAGGTCTCATCAGGAGTGGCTGCATTGTCACCTTCTGTGGCCTGGTAAGGCTGCTCCCCCCTCAAGGGGAGGTGATCAAAGAGCAGGCCAATCAGATTATGTTAGAGGCAGTCCCTCTTCCCATTACTATGGAACCCACTTGGACATTGAACTGCCACGGGCTACTTAAATCACAGGTGAATCATGTTAGCTAGAAATCTTACCTACAGACACTGTCACCAAAATCTCTCTTAAATGCCAAACTAAGTTTATGCCTCAAAATGATCAACAGCTATAAAAGAAAAAAGAAAAAAAAATACTGAAATGATCCAGCATGCATCCGTTGGGAAATCTCTGCCAGGACATGCTTAGACTAGAGCCTTATATTTTTTGTTTGGAGGCCAGCAAGATAGCTCAAGGAATAAAGGAGCTTGCTGCCAAGTCTTGAAGACCTGGTTCAGTCTCTGGAATTCACATGATGGAAAGAGAAAATTGACTCCTACCAGTAGTTCTCTGACCACACACATACCATAGTGATATATGAACACACATATAGATGCACACACACGCACAAGTTATATGAATGTGCATTTGGAACCAAGTGCCATCATAGTACATCATTTTTTAGTTCGTAATATTTGAATGTACAATGTACAATTTGAGAGACTAAATGTCCTCCCAAATAAAGACTGCTGTTCTATGTCTAGCCAACATCCACAGTGGCAAAACTGTCCAAGACTCCTAGCCAGCTCCATTTATGAAAGGATGCCCTTTGCAATTGTCACAATAGACCAATTTTCATTCTGTAAATGTGTTTCACTGTTTTCTCTTTAACAGCCCCATTCAGTGGTGAACTGAATCTATGGTTCAAGGCCCAATGCCACAGGTTAAAGTCAGAGAAATGAGTCATTTTGGATTCAGTCCTGGGAAGTTTTTTGCCAGCAATGCAAATGGGCTGATGACTACGCACTTGAAATTATTAATATGTTTTACTCCATTCTCTAAGGGTTTCCCTGGGCTGTTAGAATAAAATGACAAAACTAAGGGTGCTAAAACAGCCAAAACTTACTCCCTTGCAGTTCTAGAGGCCAGGAGCCTTTAGTAAAGGCGGCAGCAGAGCTGTCCATCCTCTGAGACCCATGAGGGGACCCTTTCTCACCTCTTCCCAGCTTTGAGGGTGGCTGGCAGTCCACGGTTTGCAGCGGGATCACACCACCTCAGAGCCTCATCATCATGGGGCGTTCTTCTTGCCAATCTGCTTCCACACAGTCACCATCTCCCAAGGCTGCTACTTGTTGGACTGAGGCTCACACCACTGCAGCATGGCATCGTCTCCATCTAGCTAATTACATCCTCAACTATCACACATCCAAGTCAGAGCACATTCTAAGGGACTTCTGAGAGAACGGCACCACTCAGTGCATTGCATGTACACACACACACACACACACACACACACACACACCCCTAATCTTTTTTCCAAACAGAATTCTTGTATCCCAGTTGAGCTTCTATATTATTTTTTTAAAAATGAATTAAAATGGAAAGGTTTTAGTACATTTTTCTTCTTTCCGGGTATATTTCTTCAATGTTTACTACCTTTGTTCATTTTATCCACACAATAAATCAAATTGGCTAACTTTGTTTATCTCAGGTCTTATAGATGAAAAAAACTTGAGTGGGGTCCAGTGCCTCATCTGTAGCCCAGAGCTACAAGTTATGGGAGAAAAAGGTTTACTAGAGCTCACATCCAGGTTACAGTCCATCACTTCAGGGACATCACAGAGGCAAGAGCTTGAGAGAACTTAGTCACATCACATCCATGCTCAAGAGCAGAAAGAAAAGGATGTACACACACAAGCTCACTTACTTGTCCCTGCTCTGCTAGAGCTCTCCACTCTCATTACACTTCAGAATTCCCTGTGTCGGGAATGGGTCCACCCACAGTGGACCGAGTCATCCAACACCAATTAACTTACGACACTGTCTCACAGACATGCTCACAGGCCAACCCAGTGTAGAGCCCTCACTGAGGCTCCTTCCTAGTCTTCTAGGATGTGTCAAGTTGACAAATTGTAGCGGTACCATTATACTATATCATTTACAGCTAACCAAATATACTTTACTATACCTTAATTAGGTTTTCAGTAAAGATGATTCATTTTGTCTAGCTTTTTTAGTTTTTTTATTTTTATTTTTTTGGAACCTTCATTTGTGTTCTAGCGATTTAAGGATGAGTTTATTTGGCTAACATTTTGCCTTTTCATGACTTCTAGTTCTATGCCCAGGTCAATTCAGGAAATGAGTCCATAAGGCTTGTTTAGCCGTTCACCTCTTACTCTGCCAACTGTCTCATCCACCAGTCTCTAAGATAAGTACAAGAGATTCCTATCAATATCAATAAATTAAAATTCTTCATTTTGGTTAAGTCTCTAATAGCAGACTCTGTGGTGGCACATGGCACAGTGAGATGACAGAGACAAAAATGTATTTTATTCTACTTGTGTGTGCGCATGTGTGTGCGCATGCATATTTCTGTGTGCTCATGAGTGTGCCGCACACTCACCGGTGCAAACAGGTACATGTGGAGACCAGAGGTTGATGTCAGGTGTCGTCCTCTGTCACTCTCCACCTTACTTTTGAGGCAAGGTCTCTCACACAACCTGAAGCTAGCCTGGCTGAACAGTGAGGCCCCAGGAACCGTGTGACTCTGCTACCCAGCACAGAACCTACAGGCTTACACTCCCTTGCATGGGTTCTGGTGATTTGAACTCGTATCTTCATGTTTACACAGCAAGCACTTTACCCACTGACCCTCCTCCCCAGCCTGACAAGATCTTACCAGCAAAAATGTATTAACTCTTCAAAAATGTTTTTTATGCCTTCGCCCCAGTTATCCTAAGATGATAGACGCTTGTCAGTATTCCCTGTGAAAATGAACCATTCTTTGTGTTTGAAATTTTAAACCTAACCTTAGAGCTAGAAACCATTTAACTAACTACTAAACTTGCTAGAAAGCCATTCCCTGCAGTCATTCAGAGAAAATAACCTATTTTCATGTGAGTCTAGGAATTAATCAACCCAGACAGCCCCAGGTGGAGTCTGACTGGGTTGTTATGAGAGTAGACACATGATTCTGCCCCAGCCCTAATCTCTAAGGGGATCCCCCACAAAGGCTGAACACCATAACTCAGCGTCTTTCCTGAGATCGCAGTGACCCATGAACACAGCATCCCTGAAGGCTGTTTTTGTTTTATCTTTAGCAGAGGACTCAAAAAAGGGGGGAAGAGGGGCAAAGATTTTGGTCATTTATTTTCATGTGACACCTATCTTTCTGTTTTTAGGTTATTACAGCAAGTGTATTTCACTAATAAATAGTTTTGAAAATAAAATCCACAAAAACAAAAATAACCATCAGCTATAAGCACACTCCTCATATACTTTAGCAAATTTCCCCTCAATCTTTCTTCTCAGTAGGATTTTTATGTAATTTAAAAAGTCCTGCTCCTGTTTTTGTTTTTGTTTTTTGATAGCATCATATCATGAGGATATTCCCAAAATGTCAGTTTACTGGTGGTATTTCTTCATTTGGACACACCAGCTGGCTTTTGGCTATAATGTTTGTGTTTAATGAATGTCAGTCTTGCTCTCCTCCCCCTAACAGAGAAATGCATAGATTAAGTGGCTTATAAGCAACAAAAATTCACTTCTCGTGGTCATAGTAGCTGAGATATTCAAGATCAAGACATTATCCATCAGGTTTAGATCTGATGAGGGCTGAGCACCTATAGATAGGGCCATGTGTCTTCACGTGAGGGAAAGGAACAAGGGCTCCCTCAGCCCTCACTCCCACCTCCTCATCACCTTCCAAGAGATCCCACATGGACAGGCACACATTCAGACCACTGCAATGACTCTTTTAAAAAACCCAAATCCGTGTCAGAAAACAGGATAAAGCATAAAAGAGAAAAGTGGTGAAATTTCTAGGATGGGTACGGTGGCTTGAAAACCGAAGAAAATGCACCGATGGCTGCCGTCTGGGAATGCCCCATGGCATGAGTAGGCACTCTATTATCCCATTTCTAATTCTAACACAACTCAAAAAGATCAGTGGCTCATTTGTTCATAGAGATAGTCAGTAGTACATGTAGATTTTGAGCAGAGCTACCTGACTCCAAACTGTCTTTCTGATGTCAACTGGTGACATCGTGATATCACCTTATCTAATGACATCAAGATGTCATCGGCTTCACTACTGTCACTTCCAACAATGTGCCCACAATTTCCACCAATACCACTACCACCACCACTATCATCTCCATCACCATCACGGATATCAGTGGCCTCCTCTATCATCACCATTAGCACCCTACTATCTCCACGTCACCTCCATTATCTCTGCTGCCACCTCTACCATCTAGCCTCCATTACTGCCACTGTCACTACCAAAATCTCTACTGTTACTTTCACCATCTCCACTTCGCCTGCTCTGTTATCTGCTGTCATCTCTACCATTTCTCTTATCACCCCCTCCATGGCCTTCCACTTACCCCCACCATCTCTACTATCACCTTCATTACCTAGAAGTGTAATCTAGGTAATAATTATCTAGGTGTAAGCTCTCATATCATCCATACCCTCCACCATCTCTACTCTCATCATCTGTAGATGGTGTTTGCTACTTTTTGTTTCCTTTTTCTTCCACCTTTCTTCTTCCCTTTCAACTCCCTAATACTAGATAGGAGAAAAAAAAAAAAAGGAAAGAGGAAATAGGTTATCCTTATCATTAGACTACTTCCTGCTGATTAGGGGCACTGAATTTCTTGGGGTAAGTTTGATCTTCTCCATCAGGATATATAATTTCTTCTTCTCATTTCTGTGCACATGACTACTTGACAAACCACAAGCAAGAGCATCCAACAGCAACCAACAGCATCCAACCACCAGCCAGCCACACTTACCAGAGCTTTAGCATTTCTATATCCTCTGGAAAGTTCCCAGAATTTCCAACATCACACACTCGCAGGAACTATCTGTGGCTGGCAAAACCATGCCACTGCTAGAGCACGAGGCAAATCACAGTCACCTGCTGTGAAGCAGCCTCATATTCCCACACCTGGGATTAAAATGAAAATATATTCCCATAAAAATTCTGTGCGTTTTTTTTTAAGAAACCAAGATTCTCACTACAATCATCTCTACTGTCTCTTCTACCACCTTTCCTCCACTGTCTGTATTTTTACTTTTTTCATCTCCATTTCCAACTCCATATTATCAGTCCTACTTTTCTGACATTTGTATATTCCCTTTTCTATACATCCTCTCTTCTCCTATACTTTCAGATCCTCAGCTGTCTCAACATAACCTTCGCTAAATTTTACTTTTTGCCTGGGTAACAGAAGAATGGTTACCTTTTCATGACCTTTATGAATAATCTTACTCATTTATTCATCCAATAAGTTTCACTAAGGGCATATGCTATGGAGGCCACTCTTCTTAGCCCTAAAGGTTTAGCAATCCTCATTTTCACACAAAACAAACCTTATTTTTTTTTCAGAATCTTCTTCACACGTACACACCCTTTATTTAAATATCTCACCTACTAACAAATAGTCAGCCTGTGCTTCAGCTACCAGTTCACACTGTCCCACCAGACGCTGGATGGAAAGCAGAAGTGATCTGCTCAAGAAGGATACACAAGTCAAAAGGAAAGTCTCAGGCAATAGCCATGAAGTAATTTCTTATCTCTTGTTGCCACAGCAAACTACCGCAGGAAAGAACTTCCTATTTCCACGTCCTAGCGATATGCATTGGCTGAATACAATTTGCCTGAAATGGTCACACACGACCTACAGAAAAGACATCTGATGTGAACAGTACAGTAGATAAAAGGGTAGACTAGACAGCACCACACACACCAGCAAAAGGTTACTACCCCACTGTAATATGAGAGAGAGAGAGAAAGAAAGAAAGTTTTGTTCCCGTGTGACACAAGTCAGCACAGAGGAACCAGGTTCTATTTATTACTACTCTGTGTGTAGGCTTGGACTAGGAACTTGTGAACCCCTGAAGTCTAATAAAGTCTACTACTGCAGTCAAAGATACATTAGTGGGTTATGTACCTGCCTCTTATAATTAAATTTTAATTTTTTAAATACACCCAAAGAAGGAAAGCTGAACACTGCACTCGCCTTCTGTGAAAGCTCCTGAACCAGCAACACCTAGCCTTGCTTTCAAAAGAGAGATGTTCTTTCTAGCCTGTGACCTGAATCCAAAACCAAAATTCCCTCCAGCTGCCTGCTCACAAAGGGGAATTCCCCACCAAGTACGCTTTCTCTAATGTGAGGGTTACAGATCGTCCCCATGCCCCGCAAATGGCCCTTTCAGGGCTCAAACAAATGCCGGAGTGAGTGTTTCTAAATCAAACCATGGGCTGCAGTCCAAGCAATTTTCAATGCAACCGTCAGGTAGCACGAAGAGAACAGACAGAGCAGATGCACACTCTCAGCTTCACAGCCCTGGCAGAATCGGAGGCCTGCAGCATGGTGCTTCAGAGTCAGGCTTTTAGGGAAAGCTGAGCCAGCTTCACATCCCAATAGACCCCTTCAGACCTGGCTGTTCTAAAGTCAGTTGGAGAGCTTCTTCATATCATCACCCAGCAACTGTGTCTAGTCGATCAGAGAGTGGTGCTACTTACATGCAAAAGAAGGAGAGCCAATCCAAGCGCTGCCTCTGGATCCCCGGATTCAGAAACCTCATAACAGCCGAAGGCCAAGGCCAAAGACTCCACTCCAAGCATCCACAGCCTCGGAGGCTCAACCCACACAAGACTTCTAGTTAGATGCTGACTAGAAAATAAAGCTCTTTCAGAAGGGGAAGTGCCATCTCTACTTCCTCAATTCTATTGCCTTCCTTCTTGTTCTCGCTGAATCTTCCTGGACACGGCGCATCGAAGCTGGCATGTCCTATATGTCTGGTTTCTTTTATTCAAAGAAGACTACCCAATGTGCTCTTTTCCATGACCCATGAATGAAACCTTCCCTTGCTTTACCTTCCTGACTGGGAGGCAATCTGTGGTCCCAAGGGTGAGAGTATGGGCAAAGCTTCTCTTGCTGTGTTGGGTTAAGGGCTGAAGAGATGGCTCAGCAGGTAAGAACACGTACTGCTCTTCCAGATGTCATATACACACCCACAGTGTGGAAAGAAAATCTGAGCCTTTCATCAGCATCATGAAGCACACACCACAAACCTGCGTTGTCTGATCATAGACCTGGAAACTTGACAATCCTCACCAATTCATTGCTAAGAAACAAGTCTGCATGCTGGCTGGAGAGTGGCTCTGTGGTCTTGCAATTTCAGTAAGAAGAATAATTCCTCACCTAATCACAACAAATGTGAGCGGGAAGTATGGAACTGTTTTCCAGCAGGTTCACACAACCACCATGAACATCCATCCAATCAGGGTCAGAGTCCTCAACTCCCAGCCTCCCTGCTTACAGAACTCAATGAATGAGCTCCTTCCTTTAAATAACTGGACAGGGGTTCATTGCCTGTGGTCCCTAACAACCCCACATGTCACAAAAGCACATCACTGCTTCCATTTTCCTTTGGACCAGAACATACAGAAGCTCTATTTTTCTGACCTACAGAAACCTGGGGCAAAGAGAAAAGGGTCATTTAGGTTGGAAGTAAACAATTCAGATGAGTTCCAGTCAGATTTTAATTTGGAAGTGTCTTGGTTAAAAGCAAATCTTTCAAAAGGAAACTCAAAATCTTCTTTTGACTGTTTTTCCAGAGGTTTTAAATATATAGATCAAACATAGCATACAAGCCAATATGCTCCATACCTCATGATCAAAATGTCAATAAAAATTGTGTCAAAAATAATGTTTTAAAGAAACAGAGATAAAAGAAACATATTTTTCTGAAGCCGTTGGTAAAAACCCTGGAGAGTCAGTAATAACTTGAAAATCTACTTTGGTAGATTGATTGCACAAGAACATCACATGGTTTGAATACGTCACCCAAATTCATCTGTAGAAATCTAATCTCGCTGTGATGATATTTGGAGGTGGACTTGCGAAAAGTGAATAGACCATGGGGTAGAGCCCACATCAGTGAGACTCTTGTTCTTACAGAGAAGACTGAGAGTGTTGCCCTCCCCTTGACCAGGAGAGAGCACAGCAAGAAGAACACCCTCTGTGAAACAGGAAACAGGCCCTCACCCGACTCCAGGCCAGCCAGTGCCTTCCTCTGGAACTTCCTGGTCTCTAGAACTGTAAGAAACAGATATTCCACTAGGCTGGGGTATTTTGTTATAGCAAAAAAAAAAAAAAAAAAAGGCTGAGAAAAAGCTAAAAAGTAAATCAAATCTGTGTAATGAAGAAGAAAAGGTGACACTGAGTGTGGGGCTTTAAATAAGAAGGCCCCCATATGCAGCGCTCATTTTTAAAGTCTATTTTATTGGGGGTATTTACGCCTCAACCTCCCTTTCAACTTTTCACTTCTAAATAGGAGAGAGAAAGTTTGTGGGAAGAGAGGGCCCCTTTACTTCTCCTGGCTGTTTAGGGCCGATGGGTTATTTTAGGGCCATACCACTCTCCATCAACAGCAGACACAGCGAGCAGTCTTCTCCAAGCTACTGCGCTCTGAAGAGTTTCTCTCCGTCTGTCTGCTCCAAACCACCACACTGTCCATCTCTCAGGTCTCTCCAAACTGCTACATGCCACACTCAACACCACACACCAATGCCTCTCTCCAGGCTCCCATATTTATGTTCTCCAGAGTCCTAGACCACACCCATCTCCGTGCAGCACATGGAAAGCCATTTCCAACTGGCAAAAGCAGACCATGCCCCGCACAAGACAATTAGCAGGTGTGGACAAACTATAGCTCAACTAAAATCCCACACTTGGGATTAAGAAAAAAACATATTTACATAACATAACTGAGTTTCCAAAAATATCAAAACTTCCCCTACAACCATAGGCTCATATGTTTGAATGCTTGATGCTTGGTCCTTAGTTAGTGGAACTGTTTGGGAAGGATTAGGAGATTTGCCCTTGTTGAGGAGGTGTATCATTGGGGTGGGCTTTGAGGTTTCAAAAACCCACAGGAAGATCTCTCTTTCTCTCTCTCTCTACATATATATATATATATATACATATATATATATATATATATATATCCTCTCTCTTTCTCTTTTACTCTCTGCCTGTTGCCTTCAGATTAAGATATAAAACTCTCAGCTACTGCTCCAGGGTCATGTGTCTCTGCTCCTCACTATGATGATCATGGACTGACTCTCTAGAAGTATAAGATCTAAATAAATGTTCTAAGAGTTGCCTCAGACATAGTGTCTCTTCACAGCACTAGAACAGTAATTAAGACATTGAACATTTTGACCAGAAACAAAACAAAGATTTTTGCTGTAAGTACACTTCTATTTCCAGAGACACTGCCTCAGCTCCTTCCTGTGTGGGCTTATCCTCCAGTTCCCTGCTTTACATAGCATTAAAAATAGCATGTCTTAGACCAGCATCAAAAGTGTCCACAAAGGCTTTGTTATTAGTATGTATGCAACCAGTGTTAGAGCCCCTTAAATCCTTAGAGCATTTGTGGACCTGATTTGTAGAATTAGAATGATCTCACAGTGGCTGGACTTCAAGTTCAAATGTAGTCGCATAACTACAGGATCATTTTGCTCCCTCGCTTCTGCAAAGACTTCATTTAAGTGAAAGGAAACATATTAAAAGATGTAAGTTCTCGATAACAAATGAAATTGGAGGAAGAGCATCGGAGCTTGAAAGTTGTCAACAGACTTAAGATAGGAAAGCTGAGCTGGTGGAGGAGAGAGAAGAGAAGAGTGCAGGCAGGATACAGAAACATCTCAAAAGCAAGGAGGATGGTGTGGAAGATGAGCGGGAGAAACCTTCAACATTCCAAAGGAATCTGAAGTTCACCTTACAATTTTGTATCCTTTTATTCAGCAAATCCTTTTGAGTACCATTCTAGACCTGAAAATGCAACAGGGGGACTTCATGGATCAAGCTGGAGTTCTAGGACCAGAAATGCAATTATGTGCAGTGGAAAGAACTGAGGGATCAAAAAATTTGAAAATTATGTGAAGTGGAAATACATAGACTCTAGAGAACAGCTAAAAAGTGGATAGATCGCTTAGAAAATACAAAGAATATGACAGCTAAATAATGACCCAACAGAAGTGGAGCTTCCACGAGCTCTGTGGTAAGCTGAGGGGAGAGCCGGGTGTGGTCAGAGAGAGCCAGAGATGCAAGCATCCAACAGCCTCCAGGGCCTTCTGGGGCTAGAAGAACAAGAAGAATATGAAAAGCAAGACTAAAGAAGGGATCAGAGAGTCAGAAGAGACATGGGGGAGAGGAAAGATGGTAGAGAGGTGGGTAATCACAGTGATGGCTCAGGGTCACAGTGAAAACAGGGTTATTTGTTTTCACCTGACCAACTAAAGCAAGAGCTAGCTGACTGTAGGTGTGTAATTTTATCTATTTTATTTGGGTTTCTTATACCTCTACCTGTCTTTCAGCCCTTTTTCATCCCAATTCCAGGTAGGAGAGAAAGATGGTTAATGGAGAGAGGGGGCAGAATTCTCTTTAGCTATTTCCTGCTGGCGAGGGTCACTGGGTTGCTTGGGGCAAGTCCAGTCTTCATTTCAACATATCTCCAACTTCTTCTCTTCAAACCGCAACAACAGCAGCCAGGAGCAGCAGTGGAAAACAGCAGTGAGGAGCAGTAGCTGCCTTCTTCCTTGGAGCTCCCCTCCCCCTCTCTCTGGTCTCTGGCATTTATTTCTCCCCAGAGTCCTCAGAATTACACTATCTGCAGCTGGCAAAGATCAGGCCCCTCTCAGAGCCTGAAGGAGGCAAATAGTCCGCTGCTGTGGACAATCTGAAGCAGCCACATATCCCACACCTGGGGTTAAAACAAAACCATGTTTATATAACATAACTGAGTCTTTAAAGACACCAAAATCCCTACTAGAGCTTACTTTTTCCATAAAATATCAGATAGTAAATACTGCAGGGGTCAGATCGTATCTGTAATCTGTTCAACTCTGGTGTTATAGTATGACAGTAGCCACAGGCAACACACAAATGAAGAAGGCAGTGTTCAAATAAACTTAGTTTTATAGACATTGGATTTTGAACAGCGTATAATTTTCAGGTATCACAAAATGTTCTTCTTCATCTTTGTGTATTTCAAAGTGCAGAAAGTGAGTGAGTGTGGAACCCTCATTCCCAAATGGGACAACTGTGACACACACACACACACACACACACACACACACACACACACACACTACCAAATCTCAGAGATTATCACAGAAGATGGGGCAGAGACTGGAAGAGCCAAAGAGGCAGAAATTATTGAACAGAGAGTGCTGAGAAGCTGCCAAGCACCACAGGGCTGGAGCACATGTGATCTCACAAGAGCTGTGACTACATGCACAACCACACACACAAGTTCTGCACAAGATCACGCCAGTCAAAATCCTACCACGAATGGGGGCGGGGCCTCATAAAACCCAACCCCTGACTGAAAAGCTTTTGGAAGTTGAGACCATTTTCGCCAGAAATATGGCCCTCTGTAGGTTTCCTATGTTCCACTAAATGGCCCTATGTCCATGCACATGCTGACACCACCAATTAGACAACCCTATAGGGTTTTTTAATTAATTACTTTATTTATTCACTTTACTTCTCAATCATAACCCCCTTCCCTCTCTCCTGGTCCTACCCTCCCTCTTTCCCCATCCCACCTCCCTTATTCCTCAGAAAAAAGGAGAACCCCCCCCCACTATCCCACCCCAGCTCCTCAGGTTGCGTCAGGACTGAGTGCATCCTCTTCCTCTGTGGTCTAGTGAAGCAGCCCCACCATTGGGAAGTGATCAAAACACAGGCAACGGAGCCCATGTTGGAGACAGTCCCCACTTCCCTTACTAGGTAACTCATATGAAGCCCAAGCTGCCCATTAGCTACATCTGTGTAAGGAGCCTAGGTCCAGTCCATGCATGGTCCTTGGTTAGTGCTTTAGTCTCCACAAGCTCCTCTGGCCCCTGGTTAGTTGGCTCTGTTTGTCTTCTTGTAGAAATCCTGTCACCTCCAGGTACTTCTATACTTCTCCCTACTCTTCCACAAGACACCCTGTGCTTTGCTCAGTGTTGGCTGTCTCAGCTTCTGTTTCGATCCACTGCTGAGTGGAGCCTCTCAGAGGACAGCTATGCTAGGCTCCTGACTGCAAGCATAGCAGAGTATTATTAATGGTGCCAGGGGTTGGCTCTCTCCCATAGGATGAATCTCAGGTTGGGCCAGGCATCGGTTGGCCATTCCCTCAATCTCTGCGCTATCTTTATCCCTGCACATCTTGTAGGCAGGGTAAATTTGGGGTTGAAGTTTTTGTGGGCGCATTGGTGTTTCCCTCCCTCCACTAGGAGTCATGTCTAGATAGGATCTGTCTCCATGACCCCTGCTACTAGGATTCCCAGGTAGAGTTACCACCCAAATCCTCCCAGGAGTCTACACTGTCTGAGGTCTCCAGCTTGTCTCAGAAATGCCCCTCCCCACACTTTCTCTTCTCTCCTCAGGCCCTCTGTCCTCCCCCGAATCCCAGGTTTGATTACCACATTCATTGCTCTCTGTGCTCCCTCCCTCTCCTTGTTTTCTCTCTTCAATCACTTCCTCTGTCTATTCTATTTCCCCTCCTGCATGAGATTTAAGCATCCTGCCTTGGGTCCTCCTTGTTACTTATTTTCTTTGGATCTGTGAATTGTAGTATGTTTATCCTGTGGAGGACATGAAGTTGGAAAGGAGATTGTGGGGAATAAGAGACCGTGACTATTTTCAGACATGTGACAGGTGACTCGGTAAGATGACCTCCTACATGTCCTTTCTTAAGAAGTTACCTTATGATAAAATATACCAAAACAAAGGAGTAACCAAAACATGGAAGAAGTGGAAACCAGGGCGAGTGTTGTAAGGGGAAGTCCTCAGATGAGGGTGAGCCACTGACCTGATCACCAAACCAAGAGACTAGAGAACAAGAGAAAGTTCTAAAAGTAAAGTGTCCTGGGTAAAAATGAGTCACAGACTCTGGCCCTATCGTTGATATCATTGATCAAACTAAAAAGGGAGTGAAGTCATGTCAAGAATAATAGAAAAGCAGAATTAGACACCAATCCAAAGGTGAAAACATTTATATCCAGAGGCTGACATAATGGATGGCCCAATCTAGAACATTTCCTTCAAGGCAGAAGGTTCTGATGAAGAGCAACAGGGAATTTGGGAGGTGACAAAAGGTATTTGAAGTGCCGGCTTATAATGTGGAAAGTAAAGAACACGCACAAGCAAGATGCAAAAGTGTATGCATATTGTTAAAATAATGTCACCTCATAACTCACAAAAACAGTAATGGAGAGTCAACAGTGAGATTTCACGATGAGAGAGATGAGGCCATTCTCAAGCTCATCTCTCAACCCTTGTCTCCTCTTCCTGAGGTTGACTGGCAATGTCTAAGATTGGCAGGTCACAGCAGGAGAGCTTGACCTGGGATACAGTGATCTGAAGATTTCTAGACCAGGCTTAATGAAGAAGTTGCAGAAAGGAATTTTGCCTTCCTAGTGTCTCTCCCACTAGTTGCTTTTCATGTCACTAGGAACAAAATAGCAGAAAGAGAGAGGGAGAGATTGAAGGAGGGGTGTTTATGTTGGTTCATGGTTTCCATGGTAACAGTCTATCAAGGAGAGGAATGAATGGCTGAGCAGCTCAGGTTGTGTTAGAAGGGGGTTATGAAGCAGCTGTTCACAGCAGACCAGCCAGCAGAGAGAGACTCAAGGTAGCAGCCAGGTATAGCCAGCACTCGTACTGACCTATTCCTGTCTGCAAGGCCCTGCTTCCTAAGGATTCCACAGCCTCCCCTAAATATAACACTGCCAGCTGGGGGACAAACCGATCCCATGGGAAACAGTTCAGATTCAAGCCAATAAACTTCCTACGTAGAGGGTCCCCAGGTCCCCAACTGTCTGAGTAATAGGATTCTGTCTATTTCCAACGTAAAGCCACATCCTTCAGCTTCAGCTGCTCCATTGAGCATATTTACAGTGTCCTCTATGGGTCTCTAAGCAAATATTTGTGTTGTATAAAATGTTTAAGCAGAGTATGTGCTGTGCATTCCTCTGGGCCCTGTCCTTAGAAGTGCTTCCTGCTTGCTCCAGCTTGCTGATCCCACACTGAAACACACTGAAATTCTTTTGTTTTGTTTTGTTTTTCAAGACAGGGTTTCTCTGTGTTGTCTTGGCTGTCCTGGATTCTGTAGACCAAGCTGGCCTTGAACTCACAGCGAACCACCCATCTCTGCCTCCCTGGGTGCTGGGATCAAAGGCATGCACCACCATGCCCAGCTTGAAATTCTTAATCATTAGTAAACAAATGTTCCACATGTGCAGTTTAAGATTCTGCCGCCGGCTTGTTTAAGTTTGGTTTCTTAACTGGACTGGCAGCTCTCTGAAAGCAAGGCTGGATCATTTCTTACCTTTATACTTTTGTGGGCTCACCTAGGGCCCTCAGTGAATGACCGCTTTCCTAACTGATACATACACATATTTTCCTTATGAGGGTTATAATTTTGCACTGTAGGATCCTAGAACCGTAAAAGCTATGATTTGTAGCCTGCCTGGGGCTGCTCTAACAGCATCTGTAAAACACCCCTACTCTCTCTGATGCATGAGATTCCATAATTACAGTTTTATTCCTGTTTTTAAAAGTGTATTTCCTTCTCTTGTACTGCCAAAGTCTATCTGGGAAAGATAGACTTTTAAGTTTCACTGTTAAACTTTCATGAATGTAAATTTGTCAAATCCTTTTGGTACAGACAGAACCAACCCCTTCCCAAAGGCAAGCAAAATCGTTCCAAGATGACTCTGAACACACAACACATAGTAGTTTCATTATTTGAGGGAAAATATTGGTAAGACAAACATTACAAGTATATCCAGCAGCTTTCTGAGCCATGGACTGTTTAAATCAAAATAGCAGTCTACATGAAAATATATCAGTTCTTAAGGTTTTCTGGATGGAAAAATATATTTCAGGATATCTAGCACTATTCTATTATGTGCATGCAGCATTCTTTGACCTTATTACTAATCAGATATAAAACCCTTTATCTGCTTCATCTATGCTTTTCTTTGTTTGTAGAATGTCTAGAAGTTAGGAGGTGATACCAGAAAGAAAGGTATAGAAATGAACCAGCCCTGGGAACCAGTAAGTAATCCCAGGATTCAGAAGTTGGGAAATCAGGTCGACATTATCCTCCAACTAAGTAGCAAGCTCAAGACCAGCCTAGGATATGTGAGCTCCCATCTTAAAAACCTAAAAAAAATAAGCAAGCAAACAAACAAAAAACACTGGAAGAATGTTTATCATATGAAGAGTTATCTCAAGACATGAGCATGCCATTTCCTTGCTCACAGCAATATAGGGGAAAGTTTTGGTGTCTTTAAAAACTCAGTTGTGTTATGTAAACATGTTTTTGTTTTAATCTCAGGTGCAGGATATGGGGCTGATTCAGATTGTCCACAGTGTGAGCTCCGAGAGGGACTTTTGACAGCTCTAGATAGTTTAATTCTGAGGACAGTGAGGGGGAATAAATGTCAGAGGCGTGGGGGTAGGGGGTGCTCCAAGAAAGAAGGAGGCTGCTGATGCTCACCCCTGCTGCTCCTGGTGGCTGTTGACACAGTTTAACAAGAAATTGGAGATATCCTGGTGTCAGAGTGTTGGAAGGGACTGGGGTGGAGAATGAAGGAAGAGATATAAGAAACCCAAGTAAAATACCTTCCAAAGAGCACTACACAGTGGCTCTTCGAGGCAGGAGCTCCCGCCTCCCCACCTCAGAGATGCAGGCAGTAAATGCAAAGAAACCGAGAAGTTGGCCAAGGGCCCCACGGCTTGCAAATGCCAGAGAAAATGAACATGTGGTGATTTAAAAGATGACAGACCCTTGAAGAAAATTATTCTGATCGGAATGTACTTGCCCAGCATTCCACCATTTTAATAAAAAAAAAAAAAGTGTTAAAAGAATTGAGATTCTCAAAAACAGACTGTTTCTTCCTTCCTTCTTTTCTTTCATTCTTTTTCCACCTAATATTGGGAACCCTGAACAACAACCTGTATTAAATGCAGGGTACATATGGCCATGTAATGTTATATAAATTAAGTACATTTTTCCAAGATTAAACAGTAGAGCCCTAGCTGTAGTTTCCTCCCGTCTGCCTGTCCTGCCCTCCACCTCAGGCACACGCTTGATTATAAAGCTCAACAGCTCCATTCTGATGCCTTCAAGGACTTCTGGTTTCCCTATTAGTCTCACCTAATGGGTTACTTTAGCAGTTTCATATACTTCTGTTCCTAAGAATACCGAGGCTTAAAATAGCCATTCTCCATCCCTGTAAATGAGATGGCAATTGGAGCAATTAGAGCCAATATTGTTTTTTGTTTTTTTTTTTTAAATAAAGCAAAGATTTTTTTTTTTATTCCAGTGTATATGCGAGTGTTTGCCACGTGTGTGCAGGTGTCCATGGAGGCCAGAAGGCCATGGCAAAAGCCCTGCCACTAAGGTTACAAGCAGTTGTGAGTTGTCCAACTTGAATGTTGGGATCTGAATTCAGGTTCTCTGGAAGAGCAGCAAGTGCTCTTAGCCACTGAGCCATCCAGCCCCCAGGACTATCTCTTATTTTTTATAACTTGTTTGCTTTATATCCAGATTATAGCCCCCTCCCTTGTCTCCTCTCAGTCCCACCCTCCCTCCCTCTTCCCCTTAGTCCCCTCCCCTAGTCCATAGAAAGGGGCCAGGATTATCTCTTAACAACACCCAATATGTAAGAAATCACAGAGTGTGGAAGAGTGTTGAGCACTTGGAACGCCAAGGCAGGAGAACAGACAGTTTGAAGCTATCTTAGACTACACAGCTAAGTCTAGGCTACCTAGGATAAACCCGTCTCAAGAACCTAGACAAGAACAAACAGAGATACAGATACAATAGTGCTTCAGACAGTTGTTCTAGCTGGATCTGGTGGCCTCTAATCCTCGTTCCCGAGGAGGCTGGGGTAGGGGTGACTACAAGCTTGGGGCCAGCCTGGGAACACAGCTGGGCCAGCCTGGAGAACACAGCTGGATTCTGTCTCAAAATTAAAAAAGGAAAAGAAAAAAAAAAAAGTAAAAGGAATGGAGTACCTGCTTAGCATGGTTGAGGCCCTGGGTTCAAGGCCCAGCACCTCTGCCCCTCCCCCTGCCCAAAGCCAATTAACAACATTCATCATACATCACAATATTCACAACAGACCTGTGCAAGACTCACACCTCCACCTCTGACCCAGCCCTGCCTGGGTTGTGAATCAGCCTGTCAGAACTGTGTGGCGTGAGGTGTCACACACATGGTCCAGGAGGCGCACGGTCTAGGATGCTCATTTTAACTCTCAGGTGTCCTTGCTACCTCATGTTTGGATTTCTGACACACAGTGGGCCTTCATCTTTTTACCAGAATCTGTAATCTTTACAGTATAACATGAGAGAAATAAACAGAAGTGACTTTACTTGTGAACACAAGGCACAAACAAGAGTGAAAAGCACCTAGAGGATAAACCCTAAAACTGTGACTAGAGGAAGCTTCCTTCGGTAAGAAAGAAAGAAAGAAAGAAAGAAAGAAAGAAAGAAAGAAAGAAAGAAAGAAAGAAAGAAAGAAAGAAAGAAAGAAAGAGAGGGAGGGAGGGAGGGAGGAAGAAAGATTCCTGTCAGTTTATCTATCCCATATCAGTATCAAACCTTACAAAGAAATGATGAAGACACCACCCCCAGCCAAGGAGTAGCATCTTAGCTGTGTTTACCTCCCTTACTTTTTAGAACAAAATTGAGCCAAGAGTCCATAGATGTAGCCAGAGCTCAACCAAGACATGAGTCTCAGCCAGGCATGATCTTGTAAGTGACTCAGGCCTTTGCAAAGGAGGGGTCTAATCTCTTATGCTTACAGACTTCCACCTAAGTACCCTTTCCACACTCTCTTAGGTTTTCTATTGCTGTAGTAAAAATACCATGACCAAAAGCAACTTGGAGAGCAAAGGGTTTTTTGCATCACTCCACTCCAGGGAAGCCAGGGCAGGAACTCAAACATGGCAGGAACCCAGAGGCAGGAACTGAAGCAGAGACCATGGAGAAATACTGCCTGCCAGCTTGCTACCCAGGACTTGCCCAGCCTGCTTTCTCATACAACTCAGGACCACCTACTCAGGGGTGGCACCACTCCAATGGGCTGGGCCCTCCCATAACCATCATTAATCAAGAAAATGTACTTGCCATTTTCTTATGTCAGAGACATTTTCTCAGTTGAGGTTCCTCTTCCCAAATAACTCTACCTGTGTCAAGCTGACAAAAATAAAAAAAAAAAAAAAAAACAGGACACAAATGCACAAGAAAGTTCTGATCCTCTGGTATTCTGATCAATAGTCACAACTGTATCCGTTGCAGATTAGCTCCCTAGCAACCATCAGGTGAGTTTGATCATTGACCTGGCCTAGAATGAGGCTTAGCCTCCTGCAGCTTCTTCTCTGTTATACACTATGGGCATTCCAGGCATCTGTACATATAGATCGTGATGAAGGCAAAGCATGAAGACCCACGCAGGAACTGGTAAGCAATTAATAACTATGGAAAAAAGAGTATTGGCGTAAGCACCAGAAATGCCTTAAAATATGTACCCACAGTGATACGTCCAGATACATCCAGTCTAAATCAACTGTTGGATTCTCCAGATGTTACTAACAGCTGCAGCCAGTGCAGTGCAGTGTCGACTGAAATTAGAGCGTGGCTCGGAGCCACTTCAATCTCCACAGGTCTAGCAATTCGCTCTGCTGAAACCTGAAGCCCTGTTTGAAGTCTATACCCTGTACTGTGAAGTACACCAGGGTTGATGTCTGGTTGCTCAGAGAGCTCACAGCCGCAGTCCATCAAGACTGGAGGGAACATGAAAGAAAGAAGGAGGAAGTGACTTACATGAATAATGTAAGTGGGTGCCTGTCGTCCCCCATTGATACAAGCTTCATGATTCAAAACCTCAGATTTATTCTCTTACAGTGATAAAAGTCAAAGCACTTGGTGGGTCGGCAGGCCTGTGCAGTGTGTGGGGGTATTAGTGGCTTTCATGTCCTTCCCTACCTAGTTTCTAGAACCTACTGTGCCTTCTGTCCATCATTGTGTATCACTCTGGCCCCTCCTGTCGCTGTCCTACCTTTCCGCCCTCTTCTCCACTCTCCCTCTGACTCCCTGCCTCTGTCTTATGAAGGTCCCTGTGCTCACCTTGGATGCAGTTGAATAGTTCAAGACAGTCTCTACATTTCGGCACCCTCATTTGCGTCACATCCGCACCACCTCTGCTTCTGTGTTAAACTAACACATCCTCAGGTTAGGGGGACATTTTTCTTTCAGCCCACCAACTGTCTACTGAGGTAGCTCTTTTCCTTCCCCTCCCCACGGTTCTAACCGTTTGCAACACAAACACTTGCTTGTGCATTTTGTGGGTCGCTGGGTCTCATTAGGCCCCCGAATGTGGGGTGTGTCCTCCAGAAGCCCATTCTGTTAATGGTAACAGAGCTGAACTAGAGCCTGCCCTACCCCCCAACCCAGAGCCTCGCTGCCTCACAGCTAAGCCACCAAGCTCAGTCATCTGGCCCTGTAGCCCTTCTCAAACTCCTTCCCTCCTGACACATGACCTCTGGACCCTGATTTTGAAGGAATTGCACTCAGTCCCAGCTAGTCTCCTGCCTCCACATGAATTCTCCAGCCACCCCTTGTGATTCTCTGTGGTCTCTCTAACTGCCAATTTGTTGGCTCCCAAAAGATGACGATGGAGCCCCAAGAAATATTTACTGAGACATTTGGTGTTATACGACAATTGATTTGAAAAACCAAAAACCTCCTATCAACAGGGATTGCCAACCACAGTGTTTCACAAGAAAGAAGTGATTTTTGAGTGAAAACTGTTGCTTTTGTCCTCTTTTAACAAAATTCTACTAGTCTGGTAAATTAAATCATGCAAAATATCACATGAATTCTGTTTGTAATCAGAGTTCTGAGCTGCAGAAGGTAAATCAGGAGAGTGCCTCAGTATGGACTCCGCCTGCCTGAACCCACCACTGCCACCTAGTGGCAAATACTGACAGTGGCTCCTTTCTTTCCTGCATCCTGTTCACTGTCTCAGGTGCCCAAGAAAGGTTAGGAATTACATCCCAGACTTGCATTGTCCCAGCAAGAAACTGGGTTTCTGAGAGTGGTTAGCATGACTTTCATGCCAAAGCAAGAGCTGAAAAAAACAAAAAACAAACAAACAAAAACAAAAAAACAAAAAACATTAAACTACTTGGGAACAATGCCATAGAAATTATCCCCTCCCCTTCTTTTTCAATTTGAATTTTTTAACACAATGCCTTATTTATTGGACATCAAAGGCTATGTGATGATATATAAAGTTGTTGCCAAGATAACTTAAGATTGTGTCTTTAACAGGAGCCTAACATAATTGTCATGAGAGAGGCTGCATTCAGCAACTGATGGGAACAGATGCAGGGGAGCTTGGGTCTCTGTGATGGGGAGGAAGGATTGTAGGAGCCAGAGGGGTCAAGGACACCACAGGAAAACCTACAGAATAAACCTGGGCCCATGGGGCACACAGAGACTGGACCAGCAATCAGGAGCCTGCATGGGTCTGACCTAGGTCCTCCGCATATATGTGGTTGTGTAGCTTGGTCTTGTGAAACTCTTAACGGTGGGAGGGGAGCAGGGGCTGTCTCTGACTCTTTTGCCTGCTTTTGAGACCCTTTTCCTCCGACACGGTTGCCTTGTTAATATGAGGGGAGGTGCCTAGTCTTACTGCAACTTGATATGCCATGTTTGGTTGCTATCCCTGGGAGGCCTGTCCTTTTCTCAAGGGAAACAGAGGAGGGGTGGATGGGCAGGAAGAGTGGGAGGAGAGAAGAAAGGAGAAACTGCAGTCAAGATGTAATAAATATATGAGAGAAGAATAAACTTTAAAAAATATTTTGTCTTTAAGAAATAAAACATACTTTTTTACTATGACCATGTATGACGGTCATTTACTACACCTCTATGAAATGGTGGTTTGAACAAAGCAGTGTGCCTCATGCCCTGATCCAGCTAGAAACTGCTCATGCTGGTTCAGGATGCAATTCCGAGTAGCACAAGGTCAAGCCCATACCGATGGGTACAGACATCCATTTTGCTTCAGGGCTGAGCTCCCTGGCTGCAGGGATACAGCCTTACCTTCAGCAAGTCATGCGAAAAGCCAGAACATAAATGTCTTCCTTTGACATACGAAATACAGCACGTCATATGCTGGCATCAGTCTGGCTGTATTTTCTGTTCCTGTTTCAGGGGCTGGAATCACTGGCAGAGGAAACAGGATGAGAGAGACGCAGATGTCCCTGACAGAACGAGTGAGGCACCCTGTCCATGTCGATGGCGTCTCTGTCCTTGTTCCAGCTCCCATAGTGTGGCCATATGCCTCATCTGAGGTCATTCACACCAGTCTCAGATCCTTGCAGGCCAAAGGATAAGATTTTTTAAAAAAATGCTATTAAACAAAGATTAAGACACTGTTTTATTTGGGTGAGTTTTTATTCAATTTTTTTCTTTTAATTTTAAACATTTGAAGATTTTATTTTATTTACATCTCTGCCATTCATTTCTACTTTTTTTTTTAAACAAAGTAATTAGACAATGGAGCCTATTTAGTTTGTGCTTGGCAAAAGAGATCGACGTGCTATTTTTAAAAGTTATATATTTTGTGTATATATGTGAATCACGCGCATGCAGGAGACCAAGGCGGTCAGAAGAAGGTCTCGAGTCCCTTGAAATTGGAGATCCAGGCCGTTGTGAACCATCACACCGTGCTGGAAAAAGAACCTGGTCCTCTGGGAAAGTAACCAGCGTTCTTAACCACTGACCCTCTCTCCAGCCTTCTCAATATGTTCCTATTGCCCAAACCTCTGATTTATTCTTTTTAAACTTTTCCATGAGTTTTTAGAAGGTGAGGTTTCTGTGTTGTAAACCATGTATGTGTATAGTTTATTCTTTCAAGTGTTACCATTCCTCTGAAACAGACCCTTATTTTTAATGACATATTTATATATTATTTTTGTTTCTCTCTCTTCCTCTCTCTCCCTTTCCCTCTGTGTGTGTGCATGTGTGTGTGTGTGCATGCATGTGCCTGTGTGAATTTGCCTGTACCACATGCATGCAAGAGCCCACAAAACCAAAAAAGGGCCTTGAGATGCCTGGAGCTGGGATTAGACAGTTCTTAGCTGTCGTGTTGGTGCTGGGAAGAGACCCAGGTCCTGCGCACGAGCCATTAGTGCCCTCCCCCACTGAGCAGCTTCCAGATCTTTATTTTTGTTTACTTAATTATATGAATGATGGAAGGAAGTATGTTGAATTCTATGGCCTTTGACCATTGTCAATTTCTCTTCACATAACCAATACACGGTGTTTAGAATGTTTTCAACACATATGTTGATTTCACAGTGGCTATTCACCATTCTATGCCCAGAAAGGCTCACACTGTTGCTATTTAAAAAGAAGATAGCCACTTCCTTTCGTCTTCCTGGTTACATGACTAGTCACCCTCATCGATTTTATTTAATGTTTCTAGTTAGATTTAGGTATTTTCCTGATTTAGAGTATAGAGTTTGGTGCTCTATAGAAACACATGTTAAGACGTGTGTTTCACCTGTACATGTTTGCCAGAGCCTCGGTACTTTCTCCTCTGTGCTGCCATTTCATACTTTCAGTTCTTTCCTTGCTCAGCTGAGCCAGTGAACCCCGTGTGATCTGAGCTGCAAGCCAGCAGGATGAGTGACAGCATTCAGACTGGAGCTCTTTAAAAGGAGTGTCTCCCCTGCTGCACTTGAGAAGATATGGAACTAGTGCAGCTGTGTCCACTTCACTGCTCCAGCAGTAGAGACAAACATAAGAAAAAACCATTGTAAGGTAAAAAGGAAGCAAAGCCCCAAAGGCCTTGTGAACCCCCCCCCAGCTCAGCTAAAATCCAAGATGCATCTGTCCCAGGACTAAGCCTGCCCCCAGAACTTCTACCAATGTAGGCATTGCTCACCATCTGTCCTGTCCGGACATTAACCACGAGGCACTCGCAGCTCCCATCACTTAGCAAAGGACTTGGCCACGATACTCCATTATTAAGAGATGGGAAATGTGAACCAAAATCATTATCTTCACTAACACACAGAATTAGTGGCAATGCCAGAACCACCATTCAGGTCGCATGGAAATCTATTCCTGTGTCCTGAGCGTAGGAGCTGAGATTCTCGGTAATTTGCCAACAAGGCAATGATCGGAAATTGAAAACTAAGTGTGTGTGATATGTGCGGTCCTAAGCACTTCTTTTTCTGTTTTTCCATGTTTATGTCCGATGGGGTCAAATATAAATAGCAGTCTCTAGAGCTAAATTATCTCTAATTATGTCAACTATAAACAGATGGCTTTTTTACTGTTTTCTCTTATGACACTAATGGGATAATTCTTGTCTAAACAAAACCTTCTTAAATACATAGGAGACTTTTTTAGAAGACCAAATAAATCTGATTTCTGCATCTTAATTCCAATTTTATATCAGACAATGATTATCACAGACGAAAAGTTAAGATAGACTAAGAGATTAATAAATCACTCAATAGGTGAGACTGACTATAATCAGATAACCAGACAATAATTCCTACAACTATGTTCTAAGTAGGTTCTCAACAAGCCAGAAAAATACAATAAAAATCGTGCATTAAAAAATGTACCTGAGGCGCTCTACTTATCTGTTTGTCTACCTTTCTCCCTGCCTATCTGTCTACCTGTATGTCTCTCTTCCTCTCTCTCTCTCTCTGTTTGTGAGTGTGTGTGTGTGTGTGTGTGTGTGTGTGCATATGTGTGATCAGAGGTCAACCATAGGACTCATTCTTCATTAACAAAATACCTTGTTTTTGTTGTTGTTTGTTTCTTTGTTTAAAGATAGCCTGTTACTGGGACTTAGGGCTTACACATCAGGCTACAGCAGCTGGCCAGTAAGGTAGTTCCTGTCTCCTTCCCAGCACGGAGAGTACTAGGACCTCCCACGTCCTGGTCAGTGTTCCTATCGCTGTGATGAAACACTGGACTAAAGTACATTATGGATAAAAGGGTTCATTTGGCTTATACTTCATAATCCATCACTGAAGGAAGTCAGCATAGGAACCCAAGCAGGGCTAGAACCTGGAGGGGCTGATGCAGAGACCATGGAGGGGTGCTGCTTACTGGTTTGCTCCCCAGGGCTTGCTCAGCCTGCTTTTTTTAGAGAACCCAGGACCACCAGCCCAGGGATGGCATCACCACAATGGGCTGGGCCCTCCCCCATCAATCACTAATTAAGAAATTTGTAGTAGCCAGAAGCTGGAAACAGCCCAGATGCCCCTCAGTGGAGGAATAGATGTACAAATTGTGGTATATCTACACAATGGAATATTACTCAGCAATAACAAACAAGGAAATCATGAAATCTGGAGGTAAATGGTGGGATCTGGAAAAGATCATCCTGAGTGAGCTATCCCAGAAGCAGAAAGATGCACACAGTATATACTCACTCATATAGACATATAATACAGGATAAACCTACTAAAATCTGTACACCTAAAGAAACTAATCAAGAGGGAGGACTCTTGCTAAAACGCTCAATTCCTATCCAGAAAGGCAAAGAGGATGGACATAAGAAGAAGGAGAAAAGATGGAACAAGTCAGGAGCCTGACACAGAGGATCTCTGAAAGCCTCTGCCCTGCAGACTATCAATGCAGATGCTGAGACTTATGCGCAACCTTTGGGCAGAGTGCAGGGAATCCTATGAAAGAAGTGGAAAACAGTAAGATCTGGAAAGGACAGGAACTCCACAAGGAGAGCAACAGAACCAAAAAATCTGTGCACAGGGGTCTTTCCTGAGACTGATACTCCAACCAAGAACTATGCATGGAGATAACCTAAGACCCCTGCACAGATGTAGCCCATGGCAGTTCAGTATCCAAGCGGGTTCCATTGTAATAGGAACAGGGACTGCCTCTGACATGAACTGATTGGCCTGCTCTTTAATTACCTCCCACTGATGAAGAAGCAGCATTACCAGGCCACAGAAGGAGACAATGCAGCCACTCCTGATGAGACCTAATTGACTAGGATCAGAAGGAAGGAAAAGAAGACCTCCCCTATCAGTGGACTTGGGGAGGGGCATGCATGCAGAGGGTGGAGGAATAGAGGGATTGGGACGGGAGGAGGGAGGAAACCACAGGGGGGATACAAAGTGAATAAAGTGTAATCAATAAAGAAAAAAAAGAAAAAGAAAATGTCCTACAGCAGGATCTTATGGAGACATTTTCTCAATTGAGGTTCTCTCCTTTCAGATAACTCGAGTTTCTGTCAAGACATAAAACTATGTAGAACACTTTATGTTCTGACTGCTATAGCCTCCGCTGGAGATCAAAGGAACACTGTGGCTGCAACCCAAGAGCCCAGGGAACGGGAAGGACCAGACCCCCAAAGGTGAGATGCTGAGAACTCGAAGTCATTCTGCTTTTGAGTTCACTGCCAGCAGTTTCCAGAAATCTCAGAAAAAGTCCCTCTCTCGCTGTGGTCAACTTCTCCAATAAGAGACAGTCTATCTCTGTTTTTCTACAGATTTGGCATTTGCTCTAGAGTCTATATTTTAAGGAGAAATAAAAAGACACCCACCTCTTCCGGAAGATTCCCTGCTTTCAACCATGTAAGCTACTCTACCAGGCATCCAGACAGCAAAGGGGAAGGAGAAAGAGGCCAATTGCCATACAGCCAAACTCATAAAACACAGCCAAAACATCACCACCAAGAGACAGGCCAAACTTCTGTCTCCACCCAAGGATGAAGGGGCCCAGCAAATGCACCCAGTCAACAGCAGATGGCCCTGGGGCAGGGTGTTCCAAGCAACTTGTCTGGAATTCTCAGAGCATCCATCTCCCCAAAGGAATTTGCAAAGAGACCCACAGGCTCTATGAAAAGGAAAATAATGGATATGTATGAAAGGATAATTCCAAACTAGATTATATGAAAGGGCCACACTCTGCAAAGTGAATTCATGCATAAACAACTGTAAACTGAAATGGAGAATTCAATATATTACATTTGTAAGTTTCAATTCTATTTCTGAAATAAAAACTGAAAGGAGAAAAATACTATCGGTTCGGTGAAGGGATTTGAGAAAGAACAAAAATGTTAGGGTAAGTGAGAAAGAAATGCTACGTGCTGAGGAAGTCAGGGCTGGGCAGTGTGGGGCAAAATCAGAACAATTATTTAAGTCAACAGCACACTCCTTTGAATGACATTAGTCTGTCATTCAAAGTCCCTCTGCCCCCAGCTCCAGTTTTTCTCTCCTACAGATCTCACAATGCTAAACTCTCCTGTCCCAGGAGTCTTGAAAACCTTTACCCATCTCACTCATCCCTCCTCCTTTCCAACCCTGAAACTCTTGTTTTATCCTATCTTCTCTCTCCCACAACTATTCCAAAGCAGATGTGTGCTTGAATTCACTGAGTTAGCTGATTATTGGGAACACTTGTTTTCACATGGTACCTCTTGTTCTCCAAGCAATGCTCAGACTTTGAGGTACAGGATGCTGCAGGCGAGTTGACCCCATTGTGAAACCCAAAATTGTGAACTGCAAAACCTGTTTCTTGTTTGGTGTGGTGGAGCCCTATCACACACCTTTAATCCAAGAACTTTCTGTTTATTGTAAACAGGTGATTATGGTGTGGTTCAGCCATCCCTAGCACACACCTTTAATCCAAGAGCTTTCTGCACACAGGATTTAATAAAGTTAACCCTAGGTCAAAAGACAGAGCTAGAAGCCAGCTGACAAGGATTAAAGAGTAGAAGGGACTTTGATTTGAGGAATACTTACGACAGGGTGGAGAAGAAAACAGCTCTTTGAGCTGTTAGCTGTCTTTTACTTTAAATCTCTAGCTTTCTGGGTCTGGGGGCTAGCAAGCCTTTGGCCTTGGGTTTTTTGGCCTTTTCCTACTGGGCTGTCAGCTGAGCTAGTGAGCCTTTGGGGCTTCTTCCATTTGGACCTGAACTGAAAAGGAAGGTCAGCTGGGTGCTTTCTCTGCCTCTCTAACCTAGCAGGTTTTCACCCCAGCATCTAGCTCCTGAGTCTTCATTGGTAAAATAGAACGGTTGGGATTTTCATTCTTTAATAACAACAAAAGGGCTCATGAAAGAAGCAAGAAGGAGAACCCTGGGTAAGATGATCAATCCTCATTCAAAAAGGAAAACAGGATGGACATTGGAAGAGGGAGAAAACAGGAAATAGGACAGGAGCCTACCACACTGGGCCTCTGAAAGACTCTCTACCCAGCAGTGTATCAAAGCAGACACTGAGACTCATAGCCAAACTTTGGGCAGAGTGCAGGGAATCCTATGAAAAAAGGAGGAGATAGAAAGATCTGGAAGGGACAAGAGCTCCACAAGGAGATCAATAGAATAAAAAAATCTGGGCACAGGGGTCTTTTCTGAGACCCCTGATACTCCAACCAAGGACCATGCATGAGATAACCTAGAATGCCCTGCTCAGATGTAGCCCATGGCAGCTCAGTGTCCAAGTGGGTTTCCTAGTAATGGGAACAGGGGCTGTCTCTGACATGAACTCAGTGACTGGCTCTTGATCACCATCCCCTGAGGGGGAAACAGCCTTACCAGGCCACAGAGGAAGACAATGCAGCCAGTCCTGTTGAGACCTGATAGGCTAGGGTCAGATGGAAGGGGAGAAGGACCTCCCTATCAGTGGACTTGAAGAGGGGCATGGGAGGAGATGAGGGAGGGAGGTTGGGATCAGGAGGGAATGAGGGAGAGGGCTACAGCTGGGATACAAAGTGAATAAACTGTAATTAATATAAAAAATTAAAAGAAAAAAGAAAAGTTAAAAAAAAAAAAACTCATCTTCTACAAAGCAGCTTTCCCCTCCACCCAGGACACATTGCAGCTCCCAGTCCTTAGCCCTCTACACTCCTAGAAGCTCATTCTCTAATGTTGTCTTATGATGACTCATCACATATTCAGCTGAACTGTATGTAGCAGGGGACTCTTCAGTGTCTAGGCGCTCCTGTTGTTTTGAATGGAAGTCTGTGCTTTTATAAATCTTACCTCTGATCTTGTGATAGCTTCCTCCTCCTTGCTCTACCCTAAGGAAGGGTCAACATACTCCCATTTCAAGTGTTACCAGCTTTGCAGGACTTATGACCTCTGAAAGTTTTAAATAGCAGGTGGTAGCTGCCTGATATTTTGTGCCTTGGAGAAGGCAAGATAGCTTTTTGTTCTCTAAAGAGATGTGTGCTATTTCCACCACCAGTGAGCATTTGGGGAAGGCTATGTCATATCTCCTATAGCTTGAAGTCCAGCCTCTGCATTTTTCAATTGAACATAGGTGACCTGCTAGGCTAGCCATGAGAAACTCCCATGGCTATCTAGATCTACCTTTTGAGTCCTAGTTATTAATAAGGTTGCCTGCAGGAGTCAAAAAATAACATCCTAACCTGTAGGTCTCATTTCCTTCTTACAAACCCAGCTCCAAAATTCACTTTTTATTTATTTGGTTGGTTTTTGAGATGGGATTTGGTATCTGTACAAGATATTTTCTATTTGGTACAGAATCTGTAGGCAGAGCTTATATCAAACTCCCTAAAGATCCAGGGATGGCCTTGAACTTCTGATCCTTCTGTTTCTATTTCCAGAGTACTGGCATTATAGGCATGCATATGGCACCATGCCCCGGTTATGAAATGCTGGGAACTGAATCCAGGACTTCATGCTGGACGAAAAATTTTACCAAGCTACATCCCCATCCCCCAAAATTATGCAACAAAGGAGTGCTTTATTAACTGAATTTGTGCCCACCATCAGCTCCTAATGTCATTTTTTGTAATGACTAATTTTAATTTCTAACTAATAACCTTGCCTTATATGTTACCTAGCAATTGCTGAGCAACAAATTCTCCAAAACTTCACAATTGGAAAACCCAGGAACATTTCCTTTCTCACTGAGTTTCTAACGGTGAGAGGCTTAGGATCGGGGTAGAGATGGCACAGATGTTAAAAGCACATGGTGCACTTGCAGAGGACCAAAACCTAAATCATACAGTCCACAATATCCTACAATCCAGCACAGGGGAGCTGATGCCCTGTTCTGGCCTATGAAGGCACTGCCCTCATAGGCAAGCCCACACATAGGCACGCACACTTGCTGTTATAAGCTTTGAAAGGAAGACATTTGGAATGGGCTGAGTAGGGCAGGAAGGGTCATGTCCACTGAGGCTGCCAGGTACGTGGGGAGTGAATGGATGGAAAATCACTTCCAAGAGGAGGCATTCATGTGGCTGGCAGGTCAGTGTTGGGTGTGGCTACACGCTACAGTTTCTTCACACATGGTCCCTACATATGATTGCTGAATATCCTCACACTATGCCAGCGCCCCTAACTCAGCCAGTGATCTGAGGTACACCTTGACGACACAGACCACAGACCATTCTGTCCAGGTCGTGCCTATCCAGAGTGGGCTGAAATCACAGGAGAGCTTGAGAAGTAGGTGATGGAGATCATGGTGTGTGTGTGTGTGTGTGTGTGTGTGTGTGTGTGTGTGTGTGTGTG